>NC_140610.1:43596209-43636209 GCF_057381915.1 Diplotaxodon limnothrissa
ACACACACACACACACACACACACACACACACACAATAACATGCTCGCGCACACCAGCGCACGCGCTTACGGCTGTCAGGCGTGTCAGAGAAGCGCTCGCGCTTCTGTGAGTTGAAGGAGCGAGAGTGAGGGCGAGCGAGCGTGTAGTCGGTGCTTTACAGTGAGCGGGACCAGGCACGCTGCTGCCGTGTCAGTGAGTGGAGGCTGGCTCCGAGTCCGCTTCTTTCACTTCTTTTCTCGCTTCTGTGAAATGGACTTCTGACAGCAGCCGGGCTGCGGGCGCCGCCGGTTCCTCCTGACCGGAAAATGAAGCGACTCTGTCGGAGGCTGGCGGTGGCCGTGGCGGTGCTGGTGTGGCTGGGAGCGCTGGTTTACCTGCTGGTGTTGAGCCGGAGGAGGTTGCCGGAGCTCAGTCCAGGAGCGGTAGCAGGGGGAGGCGGAGTAGCAGGAGAGACAACCTACAACCAGGTGAAGTAAAAATATGACCTGCTGTGTACGCGTGGCGGACTTAAGCGGGACGTCTGCGGAGCTCGGGGCAGTCGCACTAGTTTTAGCAGCATCATGAACCCAAATCCCGAGTGAAGGAGTTTCTGAAACAGACATGGAAACGGAAAAAAAAGTTGTAAAGAATTGCTCCAATATGAGAAAGTCCTTTTTGACATTAATCTTAAGTAAAGCAACCAAATTGTCAGAAAAAAAAGTCTAGTGAAGTTTAATGATGGGGGGAAAGTGTTTACTCTTTGTAATTACCTCCGGTGGACCTAAACATCACTAATGAGCTCTTTCAATCGTTGCACTTTCTCTTAATGTATTGGTGAATTCTTGACCTGTAAAATACTTTGGCCATGCAGTGGACTAAAAACAAGACTAAAACATCTCAAAGGTGAGATGAGAGCAAATGCCACCAAAGATCCCAACTTTCTTCTGATTGCTTTTCTTGACTTGACTCCCAGAGTAAACTAAATGTTGTCTTCTGTGTTGCAAGTTAAAAACTTTTATTTTTCAGTAGATTTATTATCAGTGAAAAATCAGTTTTCTAATCCTACAGTATTCCTATCAGAGCAACTCAGTAAATTGTGAGGTAATACTCAGTTTGTCATTTTAAATTTCATTCCTTTTTTTAATGAAGTGTTGCACGCTCAGTATCCACTATCAGAGCTCTTATCATTGTTTAATTCAGTTATCAGATTGCAGTGGTTCCTTTGAAGATAATTGGGTTCATTTTCGACCCAGCTTGATACCCATGCCCTGTGTTCACTGCAGGACGTCTGTTATGCAAAAGACCCGCAACATGTTCACTGTAGCTGGGGGTATAAACGTATTGATCCTGTCTCTCTTACCTTGTTAAACAGAGCTGCCAGCGCACACATGCACACCATGTAGGAATTGTGTAACAGCCCAACTGAATGGTAAATGGCCTGTATTTGTATAGCGCTTTACTTAGTCCCTATGGACCCCAAAGCGCTTTACAGGACATTCAGTCATCCACCCATTCACACACACATTCACACACTGGTGATGGCAGCTACATTGTAGCCACAGCCACCCTGGGGCGCACTGACAGAGACGAGGCTGCCGGACACTGGCGCCACCGGGCCCTCTGACCACCATCAGTAGGCAATGGGTGAAGTGTCTTGCCCAAGGACACAACGACCGAGACTGTCGGAGCCGGGGCTCGAACCGGCAACCTTCCGATTACAAGACGAACTGCCAACTCTTGAGCCCCGATCGACCGAATGTCCGTAAGAATATGGTGAGATTGTCATACATGGTATAAACCACATAATTAGCAGGGATACTGTATGAATTTATCAAGAAAAGATTATCTATGCTTAAGATAAATTGTAGCTGACCTTTGTAAAGAGTGTTCTGGGTCAGGAATTTGTTTTGTTGTGAGGCACAACAGGTAAAATGCATCCGCTTCAATGTACTTTACCTGAATAAATCTAATGAATAAGGATCCAAGATGCAAGATTTTTAGATGGAAGTACCACTCCAGCGTGTATGTGCAGGGCATTTCTGTGTGAGGACTGCTACATATTCAGCATCTCCACCACACGCTGGGACTCAGCAGTCTGTGTCAAAGGAACATGTGTTTATAGAAACTGCAAAAAATACAAAAAATAAATTCTGCATATGAAGTAGGAAAGATCTCTCATAAGCTGTTGTGTTCTTTGTGCTTTTCTGAAATTAATATGCATGTACTCGAATCACATTATTTGTTCTTCAACACCAGCGTACAGACCTCTGACCTCCCCGAGGCCCTTGTTAATGTTTGCTTGTTGCTAAAGTGCACACTAAGCACTGAATGAAGGCTTTCAGAAAGTTCTGAGTACACGGCAGAAACCCACGTTGCAGTTAGACCACCTGCAGTGTGCGTTTATTTTTGTGAGTGTATGTGTGATCTGTTACAGTGCAGTGAATTTAGAGCTAGTGTAAAAGCTGCTTCACAGGAATAACATTCTTCACATCATCCTATATATACAGAATAGATTTACACTTCTGCGTCAGCTCTATGTCGTAACTTATGCCATAACCGGAACCCTATTTTAACCCTACACTGCAACCTTCTACCTGGTGTGCACCTCCCAAGAAACATAATGCGGGTTGAAGCACAACGCAATAACTCGAATACTGTGGAAAGTTGTTGTGTAGGAATAAAAGGAGTTTCCAGTTACTATGAAAGTTACGACGTAGGATAAATCAAGCTTTAGGCTTCTCTGAAACCTGCAACCAGCTTTTCAATGGAGGCCTACAGCTGTAGGTATTCTCTGTCTGAAAAAGAGCTGTTTTAACTCCATCTTTCTCCCTTTAATCCAACTTTATTTTGATTGGGTGCCCTTCTTAAACAGGAGGTTTGAACAGCAGGTGCGTGTGCTTGACTGTGTGCACGTATTGACTATTATAGAGTAGCATGCTCTGTCTGCGTGGGCAGAAAGGTTCGCAGACTGAATCAAAAGCAGGAAGATAAGTCATCATTCGTGACAGTCTTACTCACCTTGTCACTCTACCGTGACTGTAGATTTCAACATTTGTTTGATAGAATACTAAAAAGATCAGGAAAGCAAAACCACAGTGCTAGCAAAGGGTGTGCACTGAAGTCAGAGTATACAATTTGGAGCAAAGTATGTATATCTCACTCCTTGGGGCTTAAAAAGTTGGAGTGGTTCATCAGATGATCTGGGAAACTCATCTCTTATAAGATACTAGAGATGTGTTCAAATGTCCATTTGATATATAGCGCACTACATATATAGAGTCCGCAGTTTTATAGCGCTGATTGAAATCTCAGCTGTAAATTTCATCCTCTATGTTATGTTCTACAAAAATCGCCACATGAGACAGCAAGAAGTGGGTTACAGGCGCTTTATTGTATATCCATCGAAGGAGACCGCCGCCTCGCTATCTGTTAAAGAATTCTGATGTAGTGTGCTAATGTGATTTTCTTACCTGTTGAGAGGGGAGCATAATACTCCTTGGATGTCTCAGCGGTGCGGTGGCTTGTTTCCTCCCCTGCCCTAGCAGTAGGATTAAAAAAACGAAATTATGCGAGACACCTACAAGAAACATATTTGAGACTTTTCAGTCTAAACTGTAAATATGTTGGAGACGTGTTATTAAGTAGCATGCTTATGAAACCTTTGCACACAAGCAATAAGAGTGAAGCTGCTGCTGTTAAAAAACAAACTGTTATTACGTTGCATTTGGCTGTGCTTCGAAGGGGTTTAAAATGCATATACTGGAGATACAGTTACAGCAGCCCTTTCCTTCTTTTGCTCTTGTAGGTGGATTTGGTTCAGCTGAAGTACGCTGTAAATAAAGTTTGCACAGATGGTGTGTGGATTAGACTTTTTTTATTTTAAGAATACAGAGTCGTATGTCAGTCACAATGTGTGTGTATACCCAAAAACTGTGAGATGATGGATGGACTATCTAGGGACACCTGGGGAACAGCTGGGCAGATGGGTGATGATGGTCAGGTGATGTGCCTCTGCATTGACCTTCAGAGTTGGAGTGACTGAAGTGGCAAATCATGTGTTTGTGCACAACTAGATCATGAAGAAGGACGGCCTGGCAGAGATGAGTTAACCCTTGTATGGTGTTCGGGTCTGTGAGACCCGTGTTCAGTTTTTTTCAAAAGAAAAATTAAACAATTAATTATTTTTTCACGTGTAAATGTGTTGTGTCTTTCCACTCACTCCACTTGATTATAACTGATTTATTTATAACATTTTATATAAAAGAAAAACGAGAAGCACATTAATTCATAAATGTGATCTAACAAAGGTAAAGGGAAAAAATTAACCATGTTTGCTGTTCATATGTCTTGTAATTGGGATGAAGTAAACATCTGTTGAGTAATTTAACATAAAATTGTTTGATAGTGTTAATTTGGAAAGCCAAAACTCTAGCGGGTCCACCAGACCCATGAACACTGGCTGAGTAACAAAAATACGAACACCACACAAGGGTTAAGCTAACTCAGTGATGATCAACGTGATTATGCTGAACAAGAGAAACCCTTAAGCAGCTGACTTCCAAAGCAATTGTAATTTTTGACAATAATTTATGTAGAACGTTACATTATTGTAAATGCCCCCTCATTAACAATAATGTAAAGTCGGGAACAATATGAATCGTCTTAATTTTGAGGCGTGCCTTAATTTTGTGTGAATAGGGAGGTGTTTTCAAACTGCTGATAATTCATGCAATGAAGCTTAATCTGCTGTTGCTCTCATTGTATGTTGACCTGGATAAGATTCTCAGCTAAATGCCTCAAATCTGAAATCTGAAATGTAATTAAACTACTTCAGTTGGAGGGATAGAAACAGCTGCAACCACTTTAGCCTATCAAAAGAAGAGGAAAAAAAGAGTGTCTTGTCTTGTCTTGTGTGGACTTGTTCGGTAAGCTGTGAGCCTACAAGCTAATGAGAGAATCGCTGTTCATTCAGCAGAACAGTGTGTGTGTGTGTGTGTGTGTGTGTGTGTCTTGTGTGTGTGTGTGTGTGTGTGTGTGTGCGTGTGGGTGTGTGTGTGTGTGTGTGTGTGTGTGTGTGTGTGTGTGTGTGTGTGTGTAAAAATGAATGTATCATTTTCAAGTCAGGACACACATGCTGAAATGCACCTCGGCTAATACCCAGCCAGATACAGACTTGCCAACTTAATCCTACAGTTTTTCACACCCAGTGTAAATCTGTAGGTACAGATTTGCCTGGTATCATCATTACCATGCACACAGTCTGCTTGTATCATAAGAAAAGAAGAATATATTTGGCTCTTTCTAGTGCCGTGGTGTATTCTCCAAATGCAAGTTTAAACAGGAGCGCTAGAGAAGTGATACAGTCTTAATTAGAGAGAAAAACATTTGGAATCAAACCAAATGTATCTATAAAAAAACAGGAAACTTGTCTGAGGAATTTTGCTCAACAGAAACTTCTTAGTTTTAAATTCCTAATTCAGTGTAAAATCCTTTTGTGCAATATTTGATGATACACTCTGCTAGCTGTCCCATTAAACTTAAAATATTCTTTCTGTTTGTGCATGCAAAATGATCTTGTCTATCCACATCCACACCCCTGAGTTCATGCAAGCTGTCAATGTGCATGTGAAATTTGACTGTGCAGACTGTGTGACTGAGAAATGAGTGTGTGCACGTTTGCTGTCACATTAGAATAAAAATAAGAGAGTCACCTCCTCACAACTGGGAACAGTTGGTGAGTACTCAGTGATTACATTGAATACTTCTTCACATTTAGTGACTGAATTTAAGTAATTGCAGCGATATGTTGGTTGCACAGACATTGAGAATATAATTACTTATAAACCTCATGGTGACTAATTTTGTTTGCAACATAATTGCACAGGTAATACAATGGAAGGCAACTTGTCTTCAGATATTCACGGTCCAACTAGAACTGCCTGCAATCATTCTCAGACAGACTGGCAAAGGTTTGCAAATAACTGCTGATTCATTAATACAGATTGCCAACATGTTCCAATCAATCTCACTTAGTCTTTGCTGAAAAGTACAACAATTTCTAATCTCTGAGCTCTGGCTATAGACTCTAAATGTAAGTAGTTATTATGAATTTCTGGGTTTGGCAACAGATTTGTCATTACTGATGACATATCACAAATAATTGTTATATTGCAACAAAGAGATGGCATTTAATTGACAATTCGTTCCCATCCAGCCTGAGACTGATGGCAGTCTGACTCCACCTTATTGCAGACAGTAACTGTCTGCAAGTCGTCACAGACCTGGAGCCCAACTTCAAAGCAAACATTTCAAATGCAGTGAGATTTTTAGTTTATTACACATGATCGCAGTAATTTTGGTTGTGGCGTGGTCTCCAATCACTGTTTCTCTCTTTTTTGTGACTGTAGCTTTATGTTTGACTTATTGCCATCTAAGTCTTTGCACATCTTTTTTGTTGTTGTTGACCGAATGCTTAGTTAATATAATAATTTTCCTTTATTTTTGTTCTTTTTTACACTCGTTTGAATTAGTCTAAATTTGCTTGTAGCTGTTTCAATGTTGGCAAACAGTGCTTGTTTTTGTGTGAATGAATGCAGTCTCAAGGCGTGTGTTTGGCATTCAGAACTACAAACTCCACCCTGATCATTTCTGGTTTATCGCGAATTCCACTGCAGAAGCAGGAATGTTTGTGGGGCAGGAATTACGACACAAAAAAAACAAGGTTCGTGCTGTATAAATGCAAGCTAATCTCACGAATTCTTGAAAGGCCATAGGAGGTGGACAATACGTCACACTTCTGGAACTTTATCCTTTCTGTTTATGAAAAAAATCTTAATCCTAGTTGCACTTCGGAAATTGAACAAGCAAGATTTCTAAACAAACATGTATGTTCCTGTGGTAATGAAACATGCATGCAATCATGTACCGCTTACATAGGGTCCTATCCTTGTTGTTAACCTAATTACACTGTAAGTACCGTATTTCCCGGACTACAAAGCGCACCTGAATATTAGCTGCACAAGCTAAAATCAGGGGAAAATCCTGTTTTTTACATACATTAGCCGCACCTGACCAAAAGCCGCAGGTGTTTCAATGTTGACTCATCATATGTAAGAGAATATGCACAAAGGGAATTGTCAGGAAAGAGATGGCTGTTTGGAGACACACCCCTTTTATTAATATTTTGAAAAACAAGTTATGGGTACATATTTGCATAACTTTTTAGGTATATGTACAAGCAGTGTTGGTCAAGTTACTTGAAAAAAGTAATCAGTAACTAATTACTGATTACTTCCCCAAAAAAGTAATCCCGTTACTTTACTGATTACTTATTTTTAAAAGTAATTAATTACTTAGTTACTTTTTAAAAACATGATTTACAACCTGAAGAGGTGATAAAGCGATAGATCTTTCAGCCCAATTCTACTTTTTCTACATAATCCATCATACAAAATGTAATCAAATGGAAAAATCTCTTTTTTTTAACTTGTTTTATCAGTTTTAATCTTTTAACTTTATGCATCAAGCAAAAATTTAATTATATGCAACATTCTCTGAGTTGAATAAATTAGTTTAACATTTAAACCTATTTTCTGCACATTCCAGCACATAAAATAAAATATTTTTTGTGTTTACACTCACTCTTTCAAATAGATGGAAGTAAAACACTTGAAGAATCCGCGACTTTCTCTGTGAATTTCCCATTACGTCGTTGCGCACTCGGTACTTGCTTGGAAGTTTAGGGATTTTTTCGCTTTAAAAAGAAGTTTTCTTCCCACGCACAACGGACGCTAATGTTTTTGTCACTTTTTATGGAATCAAACTCAAAGTAAGGTCAGTACTTCCACGCTTTAAACGCTGCACGCTCATACTCTCTCCCGCACTCGATATATTATCCATTGTTGATCTACACACAGCTGTTGTCACTAACGGCGCACTCGCTTACGTCACTGTCGTGAGACATTCTCGCAAAAAATCACGGTTTTAGTAACGCAGTAACGCAGCGTTCCTACGGGAAAGTAACGGTAATCTAATTACCATTTTTGCAATAGTAATCCCTTACTTTACTCGTTACTCGAAAAAGTAATCAGATTACGCCCATCTCTGTGTACAAGTAGCGGTAATTACAAGTACGAAACATGTACTGTGCTTCATAAATGAGTAACAAATGTAGTACATAACAATAACCTCCAGCACACCAGAAAAATAGATTCAGACTACCTTTTAGGCTCAGGTGCAGTGACACGGCTTTAACAAGAAGAAAAGTCAGTCATTCACCACCATCTTTCTCTTCTTCCTGCGCACTAAAACCACCAAAGTCCTCTCCTCCAGTGTCGGATACGAACAGGCTCAGGATGGCTACGTCATCCATTCTCAGCTTCTTTCATTCGTTGTCACTTGCAAAACCAAAGAAATCCTCGTTGTCAGTGTCAGAGTCGAACACCCTCTGAAGGGCCGTGGCGGTGTCCTCCTCTCCATAATGCAGCAGTCCAGCCCTTGATCATGGATGTTTTCACACTTTTCCACGCTGTCAGAATCCAATGGTGGAGTTGAGCATAACTTGCTTTTCGCAAGTTTATCGCCGCTCGTCATCCACGACTCCCGCTGAACGCGTAGCGTTAATTTGAAGTTTGTTTTTCGCGCTACTTGTACAGCACTATGTTGCCTGGCGGATGGACACGTGACCAACATACCACTCTTGAACCCCGATACTGTGTGTCTGATCACATGCCCTTCCGCCAGGCAACGTAGTGCCGTACAACAGCGGAACAAACAAAACAAATCGTCTTACGATATGACAAAAATCATGGACAATCCATAGAAAAGCCGCACCTGACTAAAAGCCGCAGGGTTCAAAGCTTGTGCAAAAAGTAGCGGCTTATAGCCCGACAATTACGGTATATTATTGACACGGTTGATTAAAGGTGTGTCTTTGCAGAGGTGTGTAAATGGTAGGCAGGTAACATTTACACACCTCCAACATTTGAAAACAATCAGCAGGTTGCCATTTTTTAATCAGAAGGAACCTTTAAGCTACTTGTCTGTGGCTGCTAAAAAACATTAATTTTTTTAGTACATGTCAAGCATTTGTGTGTGAGTGTATGCCAGGACAGAGGATGTGTCTTTTGTCAGCAATGCTCGTGCTGCTGAGTACTATTCAAATGCTAATGCAGAATTCCCACTCCTCACTGGATTAGCCTGCACTCCTGTTTACCTAGCATGACTACTTCCTGTACAAGGAAGGATACTCCTGTATTCTGTGCACACACAGAGAAATGCTTATATGCAGAATCACACCCTCATCTATATGCACGCACAAGAAAACTGGTATTTCTTGCGGGATCCCACACATGGACACACACATACACACTGAGAGAGCTTTTGGAGAGCCTTTGAAGCAGCATGGTTGGAGTGTGCCGTGTCCTCGGGCAGGTTGGCAGGGGGTCTTTATGGAATTTCTGCCTTCAGAAATCCAAACATGAGAGGAAACAATCTGTTGGTTCTTTGAATACTGAAGGACACTGCCTCACTGTGTGCCTCTCTCATTCTCTCTCTCTGGTGGAGGAATGTCAAGCGTCTCAGGGCAAGATGTTGATCAGATCTGGACCAGACAGAAATTATTTCTGTATGTAGTACATTATTCATTGAATTCATTATTTCACAGAGGATTCTCTCTTTAAATGATGAACACAATGGCACTGTGTCTAACAGAGTTAGCGCTGGTACTTCCTGACACTTTACAAAAGCACCACTGCTAATGCACTGTTTTGTTTAAAAAAATATACATGTTAGCAAATGATTGAAGAAAAGGTTTTATTAAATTGTTGAGGTGGCCATTGAATCGTTTTTGCCAGCTTTGCCCTTATTGTGCAAATTTGTCTTCGCTGAACTCTGATGGCAGAAGTTCCATACAGCGTAGTCTGTTTTTACATGATTGATTGACATTATATTGATCAAGTGACGAAAAGATGGTGTGATTGTCTGAAGCATTAGACTGATTAAAAGTTAAGAATCACCATGTGCACCCACCTTAGTAGTGACCAATTTTTAAGGATATTCTGCTGTTACTTTTGAACAGGGGCCAAACCAACTACGCCCTTCCACTCCTGTCCTGCCAACATCTGGTTGGTCTCATCCAGTCTAATGTGTGTTGTTATTCTTCAGTTGTTCCATTAAAAAAAATGCTTATTTCTAATCTTACCATCTTGTAAACCCTCCCTTTCACTTCTACCTCTATCCTTCTCTCACAAATCACTCCCAATACTTGTCTCCACCCACTCCACCCTCCCTGGACTCTCCTTCACCTCTCCAGTGCTTGTCTGTTCCTTATTAAAACGTCACCTGCACTACCTCCACTCCTTGCGTCTTACAGCTGCCTCCTTTTTTGCACACATGTATTCTGTGTGGCTTCTATTGACTTTTGCTGCTCTTCTCTCCAGAGCATACCTCCACCTCTCCAGGCTTTATTCCACCTGCTCCTGACGTTCAATGCAGATCAGTGTCATCTGCAAACATCAAAACCGACTGATGCAGTGATGAAAGAACTCAGTATTAGTGCATATTGTGATTTTTTTCTTTTGTCCCTAACTCATGGTTCAACCAATCACACAACTCGAATGCAAGATTGCTTAGTTCAGTATATAGAGTGACAGAGTGCTGTGAGAGTATTAACCCTGCTGCTTCAAGTTCCCTTGTTTTGTTTTTTGCACTAATCCCAAAGCCAATAGTAGCCCTTTTTTAAAATTAAAAAATAAATAAATAAAGGAAAAAAACACCTTAATTAATGGATTAATGGTTGATGCTACACACTGTAGTGCTCTATGCATGTAGAAAAACTTAAAATACAATATACATTTTCACAATATTCTTCTTCATACACTCAACAAAAATATAAACGCAACACCTTTGTTACTGCTCCCATTCTCCCATTCCCCATGGGATGGACGTAGAGACCTAAAATTCATTCCAGATACACAATATAACCATCCCTCCCAAACAGTGGTCACAAATCAGTCCAAATGTGTGGTAGTGGGCACATCTGCTATATTGAGATAATCCATCCCACCTCACAGGTGTGCCACATCAGGATGCTGATCTGACATCATGAGTAGTGCACAGGTGTACCTCAGACTGCCCACAACAAAAGGCCACCCTGGAATGTGCAGTTTTGTCTCACAGCAAAATGCCACAGATGCCACAAGCAATGAGGGAGCGTGCAATTGGCATGCTGACAGCAGGAATGTCAACCAGATCTGTCGCCCGTGCATTGAATGTTCATTTCTCAACCATAAGCCGTCTCCACAGGCGTTTCAGAGAATATGGCAGCACATCCAACCGGCCTCACAACTGCAGACCTCGTGTAACCACACCAGCCCAGGACCTCCACATCCAGCAGGTTCACCTCCAAGATCGCCACCCAGACAGCTGCTGGAACAATTGGTTTGCACAACCAAACAATTTCTGCACAAACTGTCAGAAACCGTCTCAGGGACGCTCAACTGCATGCCCGTCGTCCTCATCGGGGTCTTGACCTGACTCCAGCTCGTCGCCGTAACAGACTTGTGTGGGCAAATGCTCACATTCGATGGCGTCTGGCACGTTGGAGAGGTGTGCGCTTCACGGATGAATCATGGTTCACATTGTTCAGGGCAGATGGCAGCTGAGAATGTCCCAGTTCTTGCATGGCCAGCATACTCACCGGACATGTCACCCATTGAGCATGTTCGGGATGTGCTTGACCGGCGTATACGACAGCGTGTACCAGTTCCCACGAATATCCAACAACCTCGCACAGCCATTGAAGTGGAGTGGACCAACATTCCACAGGCCACAATTGACAATCTGATAGATTCCATGCGACGATGTGTTGCACTGCATGAGGCAAATGGTGGTCACACCAGATACTGACCGGTTCTGGGTCCCCAGACCCCCAATAGCGCAAAAAACTGCACATTCCAGGGTGGCCTTTTGTTGTGGGCAGTCTGAGGTACACCTGTGCACTACTCATGATGTCAGATCAGCATCCTGATGTGGCACACCTGTGAGGTGGGATGGATTATCTCAATATAGCAGATGTGCCCACTACCACACATTTGGACTGATTTGTGACCACTGTTTGGGAGGGATGGTTATATTGTGTATCTGGAATGAATTTTAGGTCTCTACGTCCATCCCATGGGGAATGGGAGCAGTAACAAAGGTGTTGCGTTTATATTTTTGTTGAGTGTAGCATCATTTTTAAAACAGTCATCAATTTATTAGCTTATTGCAATGTTTTTTGTGGAAATCTCTCTTACAATTTGACTTCTGTCTCAGTTTCTCTCTTTTCTTTCTCGAGAAAACAAGATCGATGCTCCAGTCACTGTGCTCGTCGTGTGTATCACAATGCCCAATCGCGCCACAATGGCACAAGGCACACTCACACACAATACTGTACACTACACTAAATAACACAAGAGCACACATACATAAACTGCATGCACACGCACAGTTGAAATTATTCATTTCCCTGTCATATGAAATGCAGTTATTGTTCCTTTCTCCTTCCCTCTCCCTATCAGGAGGCATTCACATGGACAAGAGGAGAGGGAAATGAGTTTTCAGAGCGGCTATAACCAGCTCCCAGGGAGGGAATAATAATAATAATGTTTTATATGAAGCACTCAGTTCAGCAGGGCCCACAGGTTGGCTAACTAGACTGGCCTCTGGCACTGGAGGACTCATTTGTGAAACACACTTACCACTGTGGAAATGAACCTAACTGAGGTTCAACAGCTACAGCGGCTGATATATCACTAAAGTTATGTCGCAGCTTTGCGATTTTCATGATGTTGGTTTGGAGAAATGCCAAACAATCAACCAGTTAAGTGTTTATTTTTGACTGGTATTGATGGTAGGGATAAAAGGGCACCAGTTTAAGCTTTTAAACCATATGTTAATGGAAATTTGTCATGTCTTTGAGTAGGTTCAGAGGTTTCCTAACATGTTTTTTCCCTGACATTTCATAGTGTTATATTGTCATAACATAGACTTAGTGTTATTTTTTTACAATAATTATTATAAAATATGATTATATTTTGGCCATGTTTCTCAGTTTTCCCATGTCTGTATCATAATGAGAAATGTGAAGCTAAATATTTGCAGACATCACCCAGCAGAGATCCATGTCAGAACGCTAATGTGCCAAGCAGTCAGACTGAACATGTGGTGGTTTGGTGTAAATCAGTTCCCATGTTTCTGCTTTGTGTTTAGTATACTGATTCATATTCTATTCTATCTGTTTCATATCAAAGCAAATGTAGGTTTAAAAAAATCTGAGATCTCAAACAAAACAGACGGAAATGTTGCTGTGAAAGTCTTTACAGTACAGCAGCTGTGGGGAATATTGACTTACCTGTGAGGCTTGGTCACTGAAGGCCATATGTGTTTTTAGTGAAAGTG
The DNA here is from genome assembly GCF_057381915.1 of Diplotaxodon limnothrissa. NCBI lineage: Eukaryota > Metazoa > Chordata > Actinopteri > Cichliformes > Cichlidae > Diplotaxodon > Diplotaxodon limnothrissa. Next base: position 43,609,630 of record NC_140610.1, read on the forward strand.
GAGCATTGCAAAGGTAGAAAAGCAGTGGTATCGAAACTCTGGAAAGAATTCATTTGCATTTGTGATTTGGATTAACTGAAGTTGGGGGGGGGGAATCCATCTGTTATTTCATTTTTTTGTGAATATCAACAACAGAATATTGTTTATTTAATCATATTTAATTAAAATTTCGTTATTTGGTGCAGTTTCTATGTTCCCCCCAATAATTCTCAGAACCTTCAGAAGTTAATTTTCATTTCAAATTTTGACATTTTAGCTTTTTGCTTTGAAAAGTGTTTTTTTTCTCCCAGCGAGAATTGCAACTTCTTTACTTGTTTAGCAGAAATGGTACAAAGAAATATTGTTACATAAGCATTCATATGTAACAAATGCAATGTGCAGTATTTAAGCCATGTGGCCCTAATTTCAACCCTTTATCTCTCTCACCCACAAAAATGACATCTGATGACCTCCCCTGTACCCTTAATTACGTGTTTTTGACACCACAGGATATTACGATAAAGATGTACATAGTTTCCGGGTTTTTCCAAGGGTAGTTGCGTAGGCAGAGGTAACCCTCAGTAACTTCTGATGCAAACCCAGCAGGCCTTAAATATGACAGAAACTGCTCAGTTCAGAAAAGAGCTTTAAGGGATATTCCTAGTATGATTTCAAGGGGTAAAGAGTCAATATGGAGGGCCTTTTTCCAATATAGAACTTCACCCTTTACTGTATATACATATTCTTCACATCATAAAGTGTTGATTTAAATTTCTATTGGTGTGATGTTTTGAATAAATGTCTCTCAGAAACTGTTCTTTACCTAATTACATTTCCAACGAATGCACATTTTACTCATATACATGTATCTGACAGCTTCAACTAATGTTTGTTTTTTTTACTTACAATTTTTCACTGACTACATAGTCTTCACTTCAGAGGTTATTGGACAGCAGCTTTCAGCTAAATTAGCATTTGATCAGATGTTATACAAAGAAAGGGGATTTGCCATCACCATACAATTCCTGAAATGAGAAGCATGTTTCTCTCAACAGCACAAGAAAAGGCGTTTAGCATTTTCCCCTCCTAATTCCTTCCTACGTTATAAATGATTCAGAAGCTTCAAAAAAAAAGGGAAAAAAGCAAGAATCAGCATACATTGGATTTTTTTTTTTTTTTTAGATGGGGATGCGGTATAATCAAGCATCTTTGACTGCAAAATTATCCATGTACTCTGTATGTGTGTGTGTCTGTGTTTCTCTTACACACACAAACATACAGATAAACAGAGGCTGGGAAAGGCTCGAAGGTTTGATTATGTCATCATGCAGGCTCAGCAGGACAGTGTCAGTAAATCATAACTTTACATGTACCAACATTTCATTTATAATTCATATGATGGTCATGTAGGCGTCAGTTTGGGTTCCGCTTTGCGAGTGTGTCTCTTCACTTGTGCTACACATACTTGGGTTGTGTCTGTGTGTATCTGTGTGCAATGGAAATTAACTGTCACTGATAAGATATGCACCACTTTGTCACGCTACACAACAGACGCCTTTGTGTGTGTTAGGGTTACGGTTTTGTGTGTGTGTGTGTTTCTGAAAAAGATGTTGCCATGGATTTAACTAATTTGGTTACTGTCGCTTTCCACAATGACTTGACTTTTTAATGTAATATATAAATCAGGCTCTTGATTTCTTGTTTGAATATGGGGATTAGAGAACAAGATTCACACAGCTGTTGAAAGAACATGATGTCTTAATAATCAAGATAAACAAGTCGTGTATGTATGGCAAAAGGGTTTTGAATAAATTCTGACTGAAAAAGTTTCAAATTTTAAAACTTGAATTAAATATGATGTTAAACAAAAAACCTAGAAGGAATTTTTGCTACTTGGTAGCCCTGTTGGTAACACCTTCAGGTTGTTATTTTAATATAAGACTGTAGATCTGAAGGACAACATGGTGCTAAACTTAATAATCACATGGATTTAAAACCTGTGTGGAAAGAATCATGAATCAGATCTGACAACTTCTTAAAGTTTCTAAAGTTTCATGACAGCAGAGCTTAATATATGGCTCATTCCACGGTGATGCCACGATCAACATTTTGAACAGAGTACTTGAACAGATGCTTCAGAAACCATTATGCTTGCATAGAAATCCGATTGGTATTGGTTGTTCTTGGTTTTGCTGTTTTAAAGTTTTGCTGTAAAGTGCATTTTGGCATAGTGTTGGTTTCTATTCTACAAATGTTACTGTCTTTCCTGAAGACAACTTCATCCTGGGGTTGGATGTAACCTACCTCCACTTTCTTGGCCTGGCACCAAAGATGATCCTCCTTATACCACTGTGACCTTAGTGGTAATTGTAATTAGAACCTGCAGCAGCTTGAGAACTGATCATTCATGATCAAGACAGTAACAGTCACCTGCACTGACTGGACAGCAGCTGTTACACAGTGCAAGGGAAATAAAATATTTGCAGAAAGAAACATTTAAGAACACCTCTTCAGGGCACACAAGGATGCATGTACATACTTAAACACTAAATGTTTAATGAGGTTATATATTAAAGAAGTGCAACTATAACTTTTCCATATATTTTCATGTAGACATTTTTTTTTCCTCATTCAGAGGTGTTGATCCATTCTAGCCATGAGAAAGAATTGTGGTTTAAAGCACTTCCACATCAGCTGTACTTTTCACACTATGTCCCTGTTTTATTTTCAGTCTGTGGTTTTGTGTTTTTAGCCTGGCCTGCAGCTCCTAACCTTTTCTGAATAGCTAGTGTTGCACTGATCAGGAGGCAGGCAGACACCTCTGTATTGTTAAATGAACACTACGTGTAACATGTTTTTAGGCCAGAAAAAGCAGTACACAACATAGGCAAGTCAAAACCCTTCATGCCTTCATGGGTTACTGCAGTACCACATTATACCTTGATATTACGCTAACTGAGGTGTGCCAGATTAAACAGGATTGCATCTGGAAAATCAGTGGCAACAGGTGTTATGGAGTAATTAATCCAATTATGAAATTTTGGTTCAAATCCTCAGTATGTATGGAGGAAGTCAGGATAGAGGTACAACAATGAGTGTCTACAGCCATGTTTAAAACAAAGTAAAGGCTCTATCTCTGTTTAGGGTTGTATTTTAGCCCATTTTTATTGCCAACTTGTTGCTTTGTGGAATGTAACAGATTGGCAATGGCTTTGTTTTTTCAGCCTGATAATGATGCCAAGCAGCACTGCCAGTGCAGTAAAAGCATACCTGGATAGTTTTTTGTTGTGCGTTTTTTCTTTTGGTCATGAATTGGCCTCCCCAGAGCCCAGACCTCAGCATTACTTAAGTAGTGTTGGATCATCTCAACAGGGAATTGAACAAAAGACAGAAACATCCAAAGAAGAGCTTTGGATGTCCTTCAAGAACCCTGGAGAATGATTTCCAGTGAACGCTTAAAGAAATTACAAGAAAGCTCGTCTAGGAGAGTTCAGGCTGTGCTGAAAAACAAAGATGGCCATACTAACTATTGACTTTCAAGCTTTTTTCCTAAAAAATATAAAGAAATGAAGGATGGTTCATGACTTTTGCACAGTACTATATCCTCTGATATCCTGTGTTAAACTTGACTCCTGCCAGCAACCAGCTTATTTTGTGAATGTCAAATTAGCCTGAGTGAAAAAAGGTGTGTGTGTGTGGGAGGGAGGCAAAGGGAGAGAGTGTGTGTGTGTGTGCGTTGGTGCAAAAATTGTAATTCTCACCTTGATGCATGTAAGATTGAGCCATCAATCTAGTTTATAGAGAGCGGAGGGTAAAATGAGGATAAAGAGAGTGGGGGAGAAAGATAACAGAGAGGGAGAGTGAGGGAGAGGAGGGGATACAAACGAAAGAGGAAAGTCAAAAACTAAGAGTCAAAGAGAGTGAGAACAAAGAAGGCTACAAAAAACGAAGAGCCAAACAGCAGCATTGACAGAAAAGTCGCAAAATCACAATATGAGAGAGAATAGAAAAGCTGATGAAGAATAAGAAAGATGGCACAAAAGGAAAGCGTGATGAGAAATGAGAAGAAAAATGAGAAGGAAAAAATAAGAAAAGACAAAAAATGGGATATATTGAGAGGATGTGAGGTAAAGAGAGACAAATGGATCCGCAGAAAGAGCCGACACACACGCACACTTGCACACACAAAGAATGAGAACAACAGTGAGCCGACAGGGAGCAAATTAACTGGTTTAAAGCAGACATAGTACAAGCTGTTTTCACTGTCACCAGTCATTTGTGCTCAATGTGTCATTTCTCCACTCAGTGCCAGTTACAGTCGGCTTCTCCTGTCACTGCCTCTGTGCGAGCACAAGCTAGTATCAGTACTTACACAGCATTGTGCGGTGAGCCATAGTATTTCATGCAAGAAGCCACCTAGCAGAGGACAGCCTTTCACGATGCTCATGTTTGCAAAGTTACAGCGATCATGTCTGGTGTATGTGTGATGATGTACAGTGCTGTGTGGACACAGCACAGTTTTACCGTGGAATAAATGTTGATTGAGCTGGAATATTATTATTATTTCTGTAACTCTACAACAGAAACTGAGTGCTGTGAAAACTGCTTACTGACTGGTTTGTGAAGTCCTCCATTGAAGCCTCAGCTTGATCACTTTGGCTGTTGCCGTCTTGTTCTTTTGAAATGAGATGCAATAAGTGAGGGTTGGCTCCATTGTCAGGTAGCTGTAGACTAAATCATTCTTCTAGTTCATCGATGTTACTCTTAGTAGACTGAATATGTTGTACTGGGGGGAAATTGTAAATTAGTATTTGAGACCAAAATACATGCGTTGTGAATTTTTCTTCTGAGATCATAAATCAAGCAAAAAGTTGGGTGGTTTTCCTGTTGTGTAAAAATCTGAGTTGCTGCAGGCTGGCCTCTCGAAAGAATGTAGATTTAACATATTGCTGCATGACACAACTTTTTAAAGCTCAAAGTTACAGTGCTGTGCAAAAGTCTTGAGCCATCTGTCATTTCTTTATATTTTTCTGGGAAATGGGCTGGAGTAAAACATATGTGCAAACATACATGGGAATACAGTATATAAGGCAAAACAGTTTGTAATTTCTTTAGGTAGTCTTCAGGTAGAGTTAAAGCTCTTCTTTGGATGGATGGCGGCCTTTTAGTTTCTCTCAGATGATCCCACACTGCTTCAATAATGTTGAGGTCTGGGCTCTGGGGAAGACTGATAGTTTTTCGCTGTGTTCGGGATCACTGTCATGGTGAAAAATGAAGCTGCCAATCAGTTTCCTCAGATTGTGTTGTATGATGGATTTGACAAAACCTTCAACACCACTGCTTGAAATACAGCAACAGGCCATAACAGAGCCTCGCGTTAGCTTCAGCCTCTTCACTCCTTTTTGTGCGCCCAGGTCCTTGAAGCTCTGCTCTGATTGCGTTAATGATCGTTGTTCTGGAGTGAAAATGTTTTCTTCGGTAAAGTCCAGCATTATTGAGTTTACTTTTAAGACTCCTTAAACTCATCTTTACACCATGCAAACTTAACATCGTGTCCACGATAACACCTGATGAACACCAATGAAGTGACCTTCACTGAAATATTGAATGCAGTACTGTAGGGTGTCTGATCCTGGTCTGTATCCCGCAAAAGCCCCAGAGACCGTCCACAGGAAGCACATAAAGCAGTGAAGAGGCTGAAGCTAACGCCCAAAACGGGCAGAACATTTTCCATTTATCTATGTAGTGCAGCGAGCACCGTCAGGGTAATAAATCTAACGAAGTGCTGTGAGGAGTTAGTTTCTAGACCAGGGGTGGGCAATCTCAGTCCACGAGGGCCGGTGTCCCTGCAGGTTTTAGATCTCACCTTGGGTCAACACACCTGAATCACATGATTAGTTCGTTACCAGGCCTCTGGAGAACTTCAGGACATGTTGGCTGTATCCCAATTCAGGGTCTGCAGCTGCATTTTAAGGCCGATTACGTCGCAGCGACGCGACGAAGACTGTTCCAATTCGAAGGCTGCTCGAAATGCGGCCCTCAAATGCGTCCTTCATTTCCCTGAATTTTAAGGACGTGGCGGTGTAGACTTCGTGGCCCAACATATCCCAGAATGCATAGCGCGGCGGTGGGTGTGGATTGGTGTGGATAATTTTGCCGAAAAAAAAAAAACGGCGGATGAGGGGCGCCCAAAGAGTAAACTTTAAGTAAGTACTGAATATTATGTCACTTATTTATGTGCAAATGTTTAATAATGAAGAACATTAAAACATTACTGTTGGCCACATGTCGGCAAAGTTACGTGACATTAGTGACGTTTGTACTAACTTGGTTTTAAAGCCTTTACTTTAAAATATACGCCGTTCAATAGCTGAGCTTAATCTTACAGAGAATGATCAAAGCTCATGTAGAAACAAACAAACAAGTGAACAAAGGATTTTCTCCTTCATTTCTGTCAAACAAAGCTGTATGAAAAGTTTCCAGCTGTTAGTATCATGGTTGCTAGGCACGGAGGCTAGACCGTCCCATTTCACAAGCCTCGCACTTCCAGCATTAGCGGTCTTTAAGTACGTGGCCCTTGAGGACCGTTGAGGCTGCGTACTTTAAGGCTGCAGACCCTGAATTGGGATACAACCATTGAGGAGGTAATTTAGCCATTTAAATCAGCTGTGTTGGATCTAAAACCTGCAGGGACACCGGCCCTCGTTGACTGAGGCTGTATCCCAATTCAGGGTCTGCAGCCTTAAAGTACGCAGCCTCAACGATCCTCAAGGGCCACGTACTTAAAGACCGCTAATGCTGGAAGTGCGAGGCTTGTGAAATGGGACGGTCTAGCCTCCGTTGCGCTGCCCAGGTTGCCTAGCAACCATGATACTAACAGCTGGAAACGTGTCATACAGCTTTGTTTGACAGAAATGAAGGAGAAAATCTTTTATTCATTTGTTTGTTTGTTTCTACATGAGCTTTGATCACTCTCTGTAAGATTAAGGTCAGCTATTGAACGGCGTATATTTTAAAGTAAAGGCTTTAAAACCAAGTTAGTACAAACGTCACTAATGTTTCATAACTTTGCCGACATGTGGCCAACAGTAATGTTTTAATGTTCTTCGTTATTAAACATTTGCACATAAATAAGTGACATAATATTCAGTACTTAAAGTTTACTCTTCGGGCGCCCCTCATCCGCCATTTCGGCAAAATTATCCACACCCAAAGCCGCGCTATGCATTCTGGGATATGTTGGGCCACGAAGTCTACACCGCCACGTCCTTAAAATTCAGGGAAATGAAGGACGCATTTGAGGGCCGCATTTCGAGCAGCCTTCGAATTGGGACAGCCTTCGTCGCGTCGCGGTGACGTAATCGGCCTTAAAATGAGGCCTTTAAGGCTGCAGACCCTGAATTGGGATACAGCCTGAGATTGCCCCTGTTCTAGACGTTTGTTGACATCCCGCGTTTAGCTGCTGCTGCTTCTTCTGCCGCTAATTTAAAGACGCTTTACTGCCACCTGCTGGGCTGGAGTGTGGACCATGACGGTTTTAAGGCCTGGATATTTTCTTAAGAAAATCCCCGTGACATTTAAAAATCTGAACATCATTATCTCACCCATACTCTTTTGTAAAATCTCTTCAAACATTAACTGAACAGTACTTCTGTGAAAAGCCCTCGTTTAGCTGACTACAAATCACTTTTTTGTACTACAAATATAGAGTAAGCCTAATCGTTGAGTCACTTCTGGTATTTCAGACAATCCCTTTCCGTCAAGAGCCACTTGTTAATTTGTTGCAGACTTGTTAAAGTGTTTTCTTAAATGTTATTTTGTTCTTCCAACTTTGTTTTATTGATTTCAACAATGACATACAAAGTTAGCAACAGCTAAGTCAATCTTGATTTCAGAATAGTGGTATGTCCATTATACCCTCCAACCCCCCAACCCGAATTCTCCCCCTACCAGGTCCACACTAGACAAAACACCGCAGAGAACCAGTCTCTGCCCACACACACAAACCCCCCCCCCCCCCCCCCCCACAACCCCCCCCCCCCCCCCCCCCCCCATCATCTCAGGACCCATACACATAACAAGCATAATCCCCAAAAAACAACAACAACCACAACCCCTCCCCCCCACCCCGCAACCAAACAAACAAACAAAAACAAAGCAAAAACAGAGAAAACAAAAGCAGTTATTATAGTTAGTTATAGTTATAATGTTATAGTTATAATGTTATTTTGTTGTCAATTTTTTTATTTGGTTTTTTTTTTTATGTAAAAGTGTTTTCGGAAATGTTAATTTTTTGTTGATGTTGTAAATGTGATTTGCACTTCACAGCCACCGTAGTACGGACATTTGATGTAAAAATCTGCCAAACATGTGGAGCTACATGCTGTGGTGACCTGTTATGAATAAGGGGGCATTTGAAAGGAGCTTCTTTTTCTTTTCCTTTTTCTTTGCCAAAGTGTCTGTTTTGTGTTGACACAAAACCTTTCTATTGATTGAATGATGTGCCTTTTGATGATTTAATGATTCGTAGTTCGTAGGTTAAGTGGATTAATAAACAAAACAAGAAGCAGACCTTCAGAAAGCCATGAGAACTGTTGTTAAAGAGCATTTAAAAATACAATAGTCTGGCTCCTTGGAAGTTAAATCTAATGAAATGAGGGTCAAGACTTGCACACAGCAAACAGCACAATTTCCATGCATTTCTCTGTTACATAGCCAGCGTGCCATGTAACCTGCAGAGACTGAAAAGAGACTTTAAAATCTTGTCAAGTCTCAAGTCTGCAAAGTCTCATTTCACTAACCCTCTAAGACCTGAGGTGCATTTGTAACTTCAGAACTGAAGCAAATTCCGGCGCTTCACTCTGAAACTCGTGTTGCTTCAAAGCTGTCAGCTGTGAGGCCCAGACAGGAGAGTCTGCCGACTGCTGTACGTATTGCTGCGGTTGTCATCATCACCATTGCACTTTTCAAGCCGTTGCTGTTGTCACAGTTGTTGTTGTTGCTGGGGCTAATAGCAGATATATCCTCTCCATTAGCAGTTAATCTCCTTGCCAAGGGAGTGAAGAAAGCAATATTACCAGCGGGATTTAAACGAGCACTCCTATCATCTTTTTCCTCTTCCACCTTCTTCCAAACTCCCCTCTAAAAATGTAAAATTTTCATTCCTGCTCGGCAACAATGACACACACTCTCTCTCTCTCCCACACACTCACACAAACGTACACACACAATATTGCTTATTCCCCGGCTGACCCTTCTGCTTGGGGCCAATAAAGAAAGGGATTAGATTGAGAGCTCAGTGCACACAACAAACACACGCAGCTGCTGTCAAGACATTTAATAATGAATCTGTGTTGTTGTGATTTTGTCCTTGGATTTTTTTTTCAGCAAAGCCAGACTTCTATGTTATTAATTTTTATTACTTCTCCCGTTTGTTGTTCGATAACTGCGGCACCGTGTTTATGTCTGTGAGCATGTCGCTGCTCTTTCAACATCAATTTTAATTTCATTTTGTTGAAATACCAAAAATAATATTTCTTTGAACCACACTTGATGAAAACCAAAGGTGAACTGGAGAAAGGAAAGTATCTGTGTCTCTGCATGTGTGTCTTTGTGTGAGAGAAAAATAAAATAGAGAGGAGGTGACAGAGAAGAATAGAGGGAAAGAAGAATCACATTTTGTATTTTGTCTCTTCTCTTAAGTTTGTTTTTATTCATGGCTTTTGCACAGGGTGAATTATTGCTGTGCTTCCAGACGTCTGGCTCTGCAGTGTTTGCTAAGCATCCAAAACAACGTATTCACACTCCCAGGAATTTAGATTCACCAGCGAAAGTGGGTTTTGTGGGAGAAGGTGAGGAATTTTGAACAGCTGTGATTGGATAAATGGTTTCCAGGACTGTTGTACACTGGGATATCTGGACAGATTAGGGACAGACAGAGAGGGAGCACAGTCTATCATTGACAGCTACTGCACCTGAATTGTAGATGGAGATGGTGTTATTGTAGAGTAGAAAGTGTGTGACAGTTTTCTTTGCATTCACAAATTAGAAATGGTCTTAATACTGAATACATTTACCAGCAGTGTACAGGAACAGGCCACCCTGTACACTGTTCTTTACCACCAAAGTAAAATCAAGAAACTGGTTCTTTCATAACTATTAAAACTCTTTTCTTGACTTTAGCAGCTTTTTCTCCAAAACGGTTGAATAGAACATATATGAACACACAATTAAGCAATCTGACAATCACTAAAATTAATTGGAAGATAGTATAAAAACAATGAAATGCAGTCATTGAAAATGACTAAAGAATGCTTATTTATGGAGTGGGACTGTGGTGAATCAGAATCAGAATTAGAATACTTTATTGATCCCTAGGAGAAATTTTTTTTCGTTACAGTGCTCCATTATAAACAAACATTAACAGAGACAGACAATACACTAACTAAGAATAGCACAATATATGCAGGCATATATATACATAAAAGTCACTTATTAATAAATAGCTGAAAAAGAGCATGTGCAAGAAGGGTGTAGCTGTTGCAGTAAACAGTGTGTTAAGTGGATGAGTTGTACAGAGAGATGGCCACAGGCAGGAAAGATTTCCTGTGTCGTTCAGTGGTGCTTTTCGGTAATCTCAGTCTCTCACTGAACGTGCTCCTGTGACTGACCAGCATGTCATGGAGTGGGTGGGAGGTGTTATCCAACATTGTCCTTATCTTGGACAACATCCGCCTCCATCCCCACAACATTGCTGGCCTTACGAATCAGTTTATCGAGTCTGTTGGCATCTGCGACCCTCAGCCTGCTCCCCCAGCATGCAACAGCATAGAGGATCGCACTGGCCACAACAGACTCGTAGAAAATCCTGAGCATTTTCTGTCAGATGTTGAAGGACCTCAGCCGCCTCAAAAAATAGAGATGACTCTGGCCCTTCCTGTAAAGTGCTGTGGTGTTTGTAGCCCAGTCCAGTTTATTGTCAATGTGTACTCCAAGGTATTTATAGTTCTCCACAATGTCAACACTGACCCCCTGAATTGAAAGAGGGGTCAAGTGTTTCCTGGTCTTCCTGGAGTCCACTATCAATTCCTTGGTCTTTGCCACGTTGAGCTGCAGATGATTCTGCTCACATCACGTGACCAAGGAGTCGACCACAGCCCGGTACTCTGTCTCATCATCCTTGCTGATGCATCCAACTACCGTGGAGTCATCAGAAAACATCTGAAGATGGCAGGTCTCTGTGCAGTGGCTGAAGTCTGTGGTGTAGAAGGTGAAGAGGAAGGGGGAGAGGACAGTCCCCTGTGGTGCCCCTGTGTTGCTGATTACCTTGTCAGACACACACTGTGGGAGACGTACATATTGTGGTCTTCCTGTCAGGTAATCAACAATCCAGGACACCAGAGAAGCATCCACCTGCATCGCTGCTAACTTATCACCCAGGAGGGTCGGCCTGATGGTATTGAAAGCACTAGAAAAGTCAAAAAACATGACCCTCACAGTGCTCGCCAGCTGGTCCAGATGGGTGTAGACACGATTGAGCAGGTAGATGATGGCGTCCTCTGTTCCGAGACGAGGCTGATAAGCAAATTGAAGGGGATCCAGATGTGGTCTGACAATGGGTTGCAGCTGGTCCAGGATGAGCCTTTCCAGGGTCTTCATGATGTGGGAGGTCAATGCCAGTGAAGTTGTTAGCACTGCTTGATCATAGGTGAAATTGTGAGCATGAATGATTGTCTCTTGTTATTAGTAGTCCTGTGATCAATCTTGACACACTGGGTAAAGACAATCAGTCAAACAGAAAACCGGTTAAAACTCTGTCATGTTAACATCTACAAATACTGCTACCTTCTCTGAGCTTGAGCTCATTTAGGATGACTGTGATAAAATGGAAAAATGTCCTGTGATCACACAAAGTTTTATTCGTTATCAGTCCACGTTTGGTAAACCAACATCTGTGATGGTTTGGGAATGTAGAAGTGCACTGGCATGGGAAACTTGCACATCTGTAACGCTCTGTTAATGCTCACTGATATATCCAGGGCCTGGAGCGACAGATACCGCCCATATGAAGTTTGTATCAGGGACAAAAATGCCTAACCATGTTCTGCATGTTCTCCAACAGGATGGTGGAGTAGTAAGAGTTTCAGTGCTAAACTCACCTGTGTCCAGACTCGTTAACTGTTACAGACGTGTAGCCCATCATGAAACACATGAAAACCTGCTGAGTACTTGAAATTCTGTTTCCGTGTTGCTTTCCAAACTACAGCAGCTGGTCTCAGTAGTTCACAAACGCAGTGTAGTCAAAATAAAATGTCATGCAACACTGTGGGAAACAAGCAGAAACATGCAGCAGGCTCATTCATATATTTAAAATATTATCTGTCTTACCATGTAATATATTGACTTTGGTTTATATTGGCAAGTTTAATACAGTTTTGGTGATTTACACGACAGTAAATAGCGTTATTTACATTTTAAAGCTGTTTTGGAAACAGGATTGTTAGCAGTAGTATATCCTTAACCATTCATAAATCCCTTTGAGGACATACACTGATCTGGCATAACATTATGACCACTGACAGGTGAAGTGAAGAACACTGATTATCTCTTCACAATGGCACCTGGTAATGGGTGAGGTATATTAGCGAGCAAGTGAACATTTTTCCTCAAATTTGATGTGTTAGAAGCAGGAAAAATAGGTAAACATGAGGATTACACAGAGCATCCCAGTTTGTTGTGTAGGGTCTGCACAGCTACAGACCAGACAGTGTGCCCATGCTGACCCCTGTCCACCCCTGAAAGTGCCAGTAGTTGGCACATGAAGAGCAGAACTGGACCATGGAGCAAATGAAGAAGGTGGCCTAGTGTAATGAATGATGTATTAATTTTACATCACGTGGATACCTGGGAACATCTCACACCTGGATACACTGTAGGAAGAAGGCAGATTAATATTAGCTGGGAAACATTGGGTCCTGTCATTCATGTGGATGCTACTTTGACACAAACCACTTTCCTAAGCATTATTGCAGACCATGTCTCATTGGAACAATATTCCCTGATGGCTGTGGTCTCTTTCAGCAGGACAACACACCCTGCCACAAAACAAAAATGTTTCAGGAGTTGTTTGAGGAGCACAATGATGAGTTTGAGGTGCTGACAACCTCCAAATTCCACATATTTCAGCCCAATCGAGCATCTGTGGGATATGCTGGACAAACAAGTGTGATACTAGTGCAACTAGTAACTAACTGACAGTATTCCAGTTGTTTCTGAATATATGTCAGGGTTATTTTGAAGAGTATTATGGTGTGTATGTTTATGCATAAATCTCCATGCTGAGGCTTCTCATATGTGTGTGAAGGGTAAAATGTGCATCTGTACAAGGTAATGTTTAAATTACATTCCATCTGTCACCTCATACATATGCATGCTGAAATACACACACGCATGCAAAAGATTGGCCTTGGCTGTTTTTCTTTACAGTTTTGAGCTCGGTTGAACAGACACGGAAAGCCTTGCAGGGCTGCGAAGAAAAATGCTTTAAATTCAAGGCAAATTTTTGATGTAGACACCTACAAATGCATTTTCTCTCTCTCTGTTTATCTCTTCCTCTCTCTACCACTCTCCTTTTTTCTCCTATGCTTTATGGTGGATGCATTTATCCCTGGTTCTTTTGGTGTGCCATGAATATGCAATGTGATCCTCTCTCGATCCCTGTGGGGACACTCTGCCTCATCTCAGCCCTACTGCCTACGCGGGGATGCCGGCGGTCAGAAATTGGGTTTTTGCTTGAGAGTAGCCACAATCTGGACCACGTACAGTTTCTGAAAGTTGCCAAACAGCGCTTCAGCTGTGACTCTTAAGGTTTGAATGAGAATAAATGTGTGTGTTTGGCTCTGAGGGCATCATACAGGAAGTTTTTTTTTTAAAGTTTTTTTTAAAAAAGTTTGGAAAACCAACTATAGTAAGTAAGTAAGAGATAAGATAAGATAAGATAAGATAGAACTTTATTAATCCCTCGGGTGGGTTCCTCTGGGAAATTCGACTTCCAAAAAAAGCACAGCAACGACCAAAGTTACAGTTACAGAACTGTTATATATATATACACACACACACACACACACACACACACACACACACACACACACACACACACACACACACACACATATATAAATACAGAGACAAATATAAATAAAATATACAAAGGGGATAAATAGAATAAATAGGAATAAAAAAATAAAAATACAAGTGAATTGCACATTTCAAGTATTGAGTCTATTGCACTGTTGACTATTTACAAAAAGTATTGCACAAGGTATTGTACAGTGAGGTGCAGAGGCACTACAGCTTAGTTGTTCCCCCCTCCTTTGTCCTCCTGTTTCCCCTCCCTCTCCCCTCCAGAGAGGAGTTAAACAGTTTGATGGCGTGTGGGACAAAGGAGTTTTTAAGTCTGTTAGTTCTTGTCTTGGGGAGAAGCAACCTGTCACTGAACAGACTCTTCTGATTGTTTATGGCCGTGTGCAGAGGATGCCCAGCATTGTCCATAATGTCCATCAGTTTCTTTAATGTCCTTTTCTCTGCCACTGTCACCAGAGTGTCCAGCTTCATGCCGACCACAGAGCTAGCCCTCCTGATCAGTTTCTCCAGCCTGGATGAGTCCCTCTTTGCTGTGCTGCTCCCCCAGCACACCACAGCATAGAAAAGTACTCCAGCAACCACTGACTGGTAAAACATCCTCAGGAGCTTCCTGCAGATGTTAAAAGACCTCAGCCTCCTGAGGAAGTACAGTCGGCTTTGGTAACAGTATGTTACTAGATTTTGACTATACAGTATGTTTGTGTCCAGTCATGTGATTATACATAATTTATGTTTGGTTGATAATAAAGTCCTGTCCAGTTGTGTTGTAGGTTTTTGTTTTTTTTAATATATATTTATATATAAAAAGCAAGTTCCTGTGCTCCAATGACTTACTCAATCATTGTTAGATTTCTTGTTCAGTATTTGGGTTTTGAGATAACTTCAGGGATATATGTCTACACATTTGTGTGTGTGCGCATTCTCAAGCAATATATCGCTTTGTTGCTGTGTTTGACTGACTGGAAGTGCAAAACCTGAAAATAGATAAGACTGCAGGATTTGTTCTTGTACCTGTAGAACTCTTGACAATCTAATGCCTCTTTTTTGCACGTACCTTTTGCTTACTTCTGTAGGTTTTCCATTAGGTGGTAGCACTTTGTCCCAGGTATTTATTTTAGTACAAATTTGTCCAGAGTTCCAAGTGATCTGAGTCACAAATGTGATGTCAACAGACTGTATGTCACTGATTGGCCAGTCAGATATGTCGATGGAGGATGTCGAAGCAGATGTACTTCGACATCCTCCATTGTTGTGTTTTGTTTGTGTTGCATACAAATGATGTCTCTGACTTTTGTAGGTATTGCTATAATGTCCATGCCCACATTGAGGTGATACTCATTTATAATGGAAAACAAACAAAATCCAGTGGAGTGGAGTCGAGTTGAGCCAAGTAGGTGCAGAAGAGGCATAAGAGGCTTTTGAAAAAGGGCATTGCCTTGAGAAGTTATTGTTGTAAAAATGTTCCTAGTTGTCATGGCCGTGTTATATTTCCCAAATAGAAATGAAAGCTCGACTCAAATGTGGCCAATATCTGCAGTTTTCAGTGGGCCACATTTCGCCTTGATGGTGTTGACTCACAGTTAATTTGACTTCCTTATCTCAGCCAGTGGTTTGTGTTATGTTAGCCAGATGTGTCAGGCATGCTGTGACATTTGGGCCACATGAGACACACTTAACATTTGCAATAACTTGATGTCAACTACTTGTCTGTTGTAACTGAGGGACATGAGTCCAAAGGCATTTGCCATTATGTTCAACAAAAAAGGATAAAATTTCATATTTCATGCACTTAATGGTTTTATTTTCCTACTGCTTTCATACTTAGTTTCAAGTATACATCAAATAATTGCATTTAGATTAGGCAGTAAAATTGAGTTGTTTTGGTTTTTTTGGGGGGGTGTACAGAGAGTAATATCTTTATTTAAATTTGATTTTGGTGAATTGTGAATTTAATCCAATTCAGGGTCACAGGTGGACTAGAGCCTGTCCCAACTCCCATAGAGAAGGAGGCTCTGTAGCATCTTATTATTATAATATAACAGGGACAGATGCATAAAACAGTGTGTACATTAATGACTAAAACTAAAGTGCTACACACAAAGCATGAAAGTGCAAAAGCATTGTTTTAGTCAGCTTTTTAAATTCATACATATACATGATGATTATAGCTCCTGATCAGGATGACATTTCACAGAAGTGCATGAGCCTCTCTTACACTTCCATATTTAGCTATTTATTGAGCCTCCCTCAATCACCATTTGCATATAAAATTGCAGGTTATTTGAAATAGAGAAAGATATACAGACAATAGCATAAAAAAACGTGAAGGAAACATCGTTTGTTGGTCTCAGAGTCACAAACAAAAGAAAAACTACTGAAGCAGAAAGCCAAACAAACACAAAAAGAGATCAGTTGTGAAGTTCAGAGCAAAGGACTCCGGCCGAGGTAATGAATAAATAAATAAATATATATTTGGACTACAAACAATTCACACAATGAAAGCAGACCATTACATATGGTGGCAGTGATTTAAAGTATCCACCCTGAGCCACACATAATAATAATATTAACCACAAAAACAGGCCTGTTTAGAATTTGTACATTTGTATACAATAGATTATTTGGAATGAAGACTGTGTTAGTAAATTCACTTATTATGGTATGTAGGTGTGCTTTCTAAACAGACACATGAATAATGTTAATAAAAAATGGCAAAAAACCCAAAACATTTAAACCAAAAAAGAAATAAATGTATGTTTTATTTTGTGTCTTGATTTATTTTTTAATCTCCACTCTGTCTGGTTTGATTTGTCATAGAAGATTTTTATGGATGATCTGAAGAATGCCTGCACATTTATGACAGATTCTTCCTGTATAAATACCAGTTTATATGCTGGAGAAGGCTTTTTTTTTTGCTTTTGTTGTTGGCTTTGCTGTTCAGCTTTCAGTTCACTACCACACAAGCACAAATGTCCTTATTTCGTTTTTAAAAATAAAAACGAAATAAAAACTTGGCTCCTGTGGTCAAAAGCAGAGAAAAGCAGGGCTACAAAAAATGTTCAGAGACAACAAAACTAATAATGTTGCAGAGGTGTGTGTATCTGTGTGTATATCTGGCTGTATGTGTCTGTGCGTGTGTGGCTGTATTTGTATGTGTGTTGGGGTCATAGACAGAGATGTATGAGCTGGAACAGAAAACAATGTAGAAACCAAACAAGCACCACTGCTGCAGGGAGAGATCTATACACACCCTTAATTGATGACTGAGCAGTGTGTGTATGTGTGCATCCACTTCAGTCCCTGTGGGTGAGACAGCGTTGATAGAAGAACAGAGAGAGAAAGAGGAGGTGTTTGTATCGGTGTGTGCGTGTATTTCTGTGTGTGTGTGTAGTATCGACGTAGCTGTGCTCTCCCCAGACCTGAGCTCAATAAGCCCTGACTTCAAACAAACAGCAACCACTTTACACAGTAGGAGAGGTGGAAGGAAAAGGGAGTAGGTAAAAATAAATGAAGGCCAGAGAGAGAAGAGGAAGAATAAGGAGAGGAGTCAGGCAGTGTGGAATAACAAAGGAGAAGCACTGATGATGAAGAAACTTCAGAAGCTGACAGTAAAGGAGAAAGAAGGGGAGAAGGAACAGCTGGGAATATCAGAATAGGTGTGAACAGAGGGAGGATGACAAGAGGGAGCAAAGGAGAAAAAACATGAATGGAAAATGAGGAAACATGAAAATAGACGAGACATTTCTTTTTAGGAATGACTATAATGATTTAGCCCAGATAGCTTCTCTACGATGAACAGAACAAAGTTAAGAATCTTCATGCTGTGTAAGTGAAAACAGACAAAAAGAGAGGGGGGGAAATGCACTAGTTTGCGGATTAGCCTCTGTGGCTGCTGGGTTTTGATTGGTATCACTTGGAAGTTCCCAGTGGACTTTTTTTGACCACTAGTAGTGCTTTCGAACACTGCTTTGATGGGTTGCAGTATTTTATTCATGCACACTGCTACACCAGTGATGGCTTGAGCAGCTCGCTCTGATCCCCGGAGCGTCAATTAGTGCCGTTTTCTCAAAGCCAGTGGTGTGGCTCGTTTGCGCCTAAGGTGTCCTCTGGAGCCCGTGCCCTCACACACTGGGTTATTCGAATTAGTCAGACAAGTCTGTTTCTCTCACCCCATCATTTTTCAATATGCAGAGTTACTACAGAGGGTGATGTTACCCAAAACACAACTTACTTTGCTCAGTGTTTTAACCTCACCAGCAAACAGAAAGCAAACACACAAGCAGAAACCTGTCAAACATGTGATGTATCCCGTCAGCATCACCCCAAACTTCCAACATGGATTTTAAAGGACTGTTAACTGGATACCAGCAAACATATTACTCATAGACTTACTTTTGCAGGAACAGTCAGGAAAGAATGAGACTACAATCTGTAGTAAAAATACAATATTGTGCATAAAAATATTAAACGATTCAAAATTATGGTATCTTATAATAATTCTTCTGACTGCTCATTTAGGAATCACCACAGTGGATCATCTGCCTCCTTCTCACCCTATCTCTTGCATCCTCCTCTGTTGCTCCAACCCTCCTTCACTGCATCTATGAGTAAAAAATGTAAAATTCGGGTATGCGATTTTATTACTATATTGAAGTAATACAAAGATGATGACAAAAAAAAAGATGTCAGAACTGCTTGATTAAGGCAAAAATCATAACCATGATTCTTTAGGTCATGTTTTGACATGGCCTGTCGCCGCTGGCTGTAGCATTCACCTTTGGAGACCTGTGAGTGCAAACCCGGGCAATGAGTGTCCTGGCAGTCTGCAGAAGTGCATGCACTAGGGCTGGGCCATATCATACCGTTCACGGTTATTACCGTGGTTTTTTTTGGAAAATACGGCACACTTAAAAGCGATCCTTTGATTTTTCTGAAAATCGACAGTGCCCCTTATAATCCCGTGTGCCTTATGTTTGAATTCTGGTTGTGTTTACTGACCTCGAAATGATTTTATGTCGTACACGGCGCTCGAAAATCTGTCAAATGTTTTAGTACGACTTTGCTAAGATACAAACCCGCACAGCTTGATGGATTGTCGGAGCATTACGGCTATCGTAGGCAGGAGCCTCGCGGAGTGATACGTACTGTGCTTGAACATAATATTACCGTATTGTGTGTGTATAACCTCTTTTTAAGTTTTGTGGATATTATGCATGGTTATGCTGAGGATATGTTGGCCAATTTCCACTGGAAATGCCTTTTTGGTTAAACTGTCAGCAAGGAATTTGCATTTGCACTGTTACATTTTTATATAACTTTAATGCACATAAAAACAGCTGCTTGTTTAAGTGAAAATACATTGATGAGGTTTTTTTTTCACTAATAACGTTGTGGAGTTGTAAAGTATTTTGTCTAGTGTCAATTATATCGTCAGTTATATTGTTATCACAAATTTTCAAATGTATATCGTGATAAATATTTTTGGTCATATCGCCCTGCTCTAGCATGCACACCTGCACAGAACTGCAGAGAGAGTAACGGGATGTTTTCTATGATTCACCTAAGGCAACCTTCTCATGACTTTTCCTTCTTCTTGTTCTTGTGTAGTCGTGGCTGGAACTAAACAGTGAGTAGATCAGGGCTTTTAGAAAGTGGTGAAAGAGTGTTGAAGCAAAGAAAAGGTCACACTAGATTTATTACACAAAACAAAACATAATTGCAAAAAAACCAGTTGCAGCACAGCAACTGTTTTATATCATATATCTTGTTTTCAGAATTATTGGAAGCAAAAATTGTAATCAAAAATGAAGCCTAGCATCATTATTCATCAAAAGCCCAATCGGCTTTGTCAGATTTGGTCTATGTTGGATCCACAAGGTACAGAACTGCCTGAAAAAGCAAGAAGGAAGTTGCTAGCATTAAAAAATGGGGGTATTAGCAGGCTACTGAACAGCTGCAGGCAGCTTGTTTAATAGGAGCATACTGCCAATAATAGGAGGGCCGATGGCCATCCTAAAAAAAGAAGCTACAACCCCCCCCCCCCACAAAAAAAAAACACTACATAGAACCTGGCACTGAAAAACAGACTATCAAGTGATTCTGATTTGCACTGGGGACACTGGTGTTTTAGTGACCAGTGAAAGACCTGGCGTGTACTCAACCTCAATGGCCAGTATCTAAGAAGAAAGCCATTTTGCCAGAGAGTGTGAAAAGAAGCCTGATTGAAACTGGCAGCATATTCTTTAGTCAGTTAAAACCAAAATAAAATTGTCTGCACCAGTACTGCCACAGTGATTTTGGAGTGCCAACTGTAATGGCCAAATACCGAATAAAAAGATGACTCTCAAGAATCTTGGCAAGAGATGAATATTCCAGCATGTCAATGATCCCAATACACTGCAAAATTGTGGAAGACATTTTGAAAGAGAAAGTGAAAACGAATGCCCAACTGGAATCATGTGAGGGGACATGAAGCAGCAGAGTGATGAAGAGGTTAGCGCTGTCATCTCACAGCACAAAGGTTCTGAATTCAAACTTTCTTGTTCGCTCAGTTCCTGCATGGGTTTTCTCCAGGTATTCCAGCTTCCTCCTACAGTCCAGTGACATGCTTGTTGCTTGTTAGGTTAACTCAGTGGTTCCCAAACTGTTTTTGTCCATTATGGTAGCAGTGTCCAAGCGTTCTTTTTTTTTTCTTTCTTTTTTTTGCCCCCCCTGCAATGGCTCTGCGCCCCCCCCCCCCCCCCCCCCCCAGGGGGCGGGCCTCACACTATGGGAACCTCTGGGTTAACTGGTGAATCTCAATTAGGCGTAGTTGTGAATGGTTCAGCCTCACCGTGACCCTAGATTGGATGAGTAGCCTATAAAACCACCGCAGTAAAGAGCACCTTATAAGATTTATCCATGAAAGCCACCAAAAAAAACATGCAGATGATTGCAGAGCATTGGTATTCAGAAAGGTCAATGGAAGGAAATACACATCTTTTTATTTAGTATTTTATTTTTGAAAATAACAGGTTTCATTCTTTTTGGACCCTCAGCCGGTTGTGGCAGATGGCTGAGGTTTAATCCTGTGAAAGGGGAGTTTTTCCTTCCCACTGTTGCCAAGTGCTTGCTCATAGGGGGTTATCTATTTGTTGGGGTTTCTCTGTATTATTGTAGTCTTTACCTTACAATACAAAGTGCCTTGAGGCAATGTTTGTTGTGATTTGGTGCTTTATAAATCAAATTTAACTGAATTAAAAAAACAAGTAAAGCAACGCAGATTTAGCAACACTTCCTTTGCTTGCCCGCAAAATGCCGCTGCTCATCCTCACCCTGGCCTCCCTCCATAGACACTCCATAGGAACCACTTTAAGATTTTAAGATTGGTTTTAAATCTTTTAATTGATCAGCACCACCTTATATAGCTGAGCTGTGGATTCCATACATCATCCCGAGGTTGCTGCTCCTAGTAGTCCCAAAAACTGGACCGAAAGCCACCAGAGGTGATCGATCATTTTCTGCTAAAGCCCGCAAACTCTGGGATAAACTCTCTGTCGATGTTAGGATGCTCCACTCATTACCTGTTAATAAAACACATTTCAAAACAATTTTTTACTGGGATCTTACCTGGTATTTATTGTAATTTTTCTTGTTTGCTTGTTTTGCTGTGTGGAGTTTTGGTGCTCTGTTGTATTTAAAAAAGTGTTCGCTACATAAAATTGGATTGGACTTGATCACAGCTCAGTGATATGACCAGAGATTTTGTTTATAGAAACCATCAATTATAAAAAGTATATTTAAAACCGTTGATGTAAAAGATTTAGATCCTGAATAAGTTTCCTACTTGTGAGATCACTGCCTCTCTATATTTCTTGTACTTGCATACATTTTCAGAAATTAATTACGATTACCAACAGATAAAAACTCCTATTTCGCTAGATCAATCATTAATAATCTTGTTATCTCAAAACAGCAAAATCTGTCAGTGCTGCTTTGGAGTTTTATCTATAATAGAAACTTTCTGCCTCTTCCATTCTCATCAAAGCAGAGTGTGAAGAGTTGTTCAGTCATTTCCACTGACTGTGCATGAGCTGCTTTGGTTTCCCTTCAGTGAGCTGGACTTTAAAGAGCGACGCCACCCCGAGTCCTTCTGAAGTTGATCTGAAGATCTAAAGTCACAATCTTACAAAAGAGTTTGCAGTTTCATGAGATAACAAGATGGTTAGTCGTGACCTGAAGATAACAAAACTTTGGTACCTCATCGCAGCATGAAAACTAATTGGCAAACTTTAGATAACAGGATTATAAAAAAAGAGTCTATGGAAATGAGGCCTGTTTCGCTGTGAGTTGTGCACCCTTTTTTTCAAACATGGGTGTTTTGTGCAGCATCTGACCTGTCTTGGCTGTAACTAATCCAACACTTTTATGTTTCCTTTTTGGTTTCTTTTATTTGTTTACGCTGCATAATCTGTCTTCTGGATGCTTATCTCTGTGTCTTTTGAAGCGGGGGTTTTACTGTCAGCCTGCGCTGCATAGCACTTAATCTGCAGCTGAAAATCCATATTCATATGTTTGTTGTATTCCTGCAGATTTTGTGCCATTTATACATGACCGTGGCTCCAAATTGAATTCAGCATCTCCAACACATTGTCCCTGTGTTATTTTATCCTAACATTATTTTGCTAGAAGGCTGTATTTTTTACATTGTCATTATTGAGATGGCAACCACATAATGTCATAGGATCATGCACAGAAACACAAAAGGAGGGGGAAATGGTTGCGTCTGTTATAAGTAATGCTCAGCACCCTTTCTGCCTTCTCCTACCCGTATAACCCGAGCGAGATAATTTTCAAATTGGATGACATGAAGGATTATATTCTCCTTCCTTTTATGTAATAATGTCACCGATAACTGCCAATGCTATGAGTTTAATTTGCCTTTACAGAAGCAAACAGATATTTTAAATAGAAACGCAGAATAATGGAGACATTACTTGTTTGGCTTCTTGTTTAGAGTTCTTACAAAGGTGATACATCACAATATAATAAAGGGGTTGACATGTTTGTTTATGTGTATGTGTGTTCAAGTGGTGATCATGAACAGGGGGTAATAAAGACACACACATGATTTATGCCTTGGATGTAATAGGTAATTCATCATCTGACTGGGGCACATTTTAAGGTAAAGAAGCAGAGAGAGGGTGAGAGTGTGGTATTGTTTGGTTTATCAGAAATAACAGTAGCAGTAAATTGAAAGCTTGATTTGTAGGCTGTTTTACTAAAACTATACTTCTCTTACACCATATCCTTCATTTTCTGTGCTGTGTTCAACTGGATAGCCTGTAATACTCTCTCTACCAGACGCGTGTGCACGCACACACACGCACACACACGCACACACGCACACACACACACACACACACACACACACACACCCTCGCACAAACACGTGTGTGTGTCTTCAAAGAGCAATGTTCTCATTAGCAGCAGTCCTCTGTTCAGACACTGATGTCTCTCTCCAGCTCTTTGCTTCTGTGTGTGAATCTATCTGACAAGCAAGCAATGCTCTGAAAATAAGAACACTAATACTCTTTACACCGATAATGACACTGATATTAAAATAGATTCTCATTACAGGTAATACTGATGATTCTCCTGCTGCCATATGCATGGCTTGTATGACAGGATTAGTGGAGGCTGTAGTACACAGATTATCAAAAGTAAAAATGGTCACATACACCAGATATACTGAACATGGAGATATATGTTCAGTATATCTCCATCTACCAGTGCAGGAATAAAAATATGTATTCTAGAGATAGTTTTATGATATGGAGAGGCTCCAACTCCATATTTTTGTACAATACCCTCAGCACTGACTGCAGCTCATATAGCTCATGTAGAGTATGGACAAGCAACAACTAAAAAATGAAGTCTGTGTCCAAGTGCCAAAGACTGCAGTTTCACCCATGACCACTTGAGGCACACTCCTAAAACAGCCTGTTTCTACAGGCAGGTCAAAGAAACTCTTTTGCGCTCTATAGCTAATTTCTCCCTTTTTAACAAATGCAACAGGGGTGAAATGTTTTATAGCTCAGCTCTTTAAGCGCCAGCCTCAATAAGCAGGGATCAGATCTCCAGGGCCTGTGCCCTTAATCTCCACCTCACACACACACTACACTCACCCTCTGGCTGTAGCTCAGGAGGTAGAGCAGGTCAACGACTAATCAGAAGGCTGGTAGTTCGTGGTCTTGGCTGCTTCGGTCTGCATGCCTTCAGTATCCTTAGGCAAGGATTGGTGAAGTTGCTCTCTGATGCATGAATGCAAGACAGAAAGCACTTCTGTGTAGAAAATTACTGCTTGTATGACAGGATGAACAAGATACATTGAATAAAGTGTTTTGAGTGCTTAAGTAGAGCAGAAAAGCTTTGTATCAGTACTGGTCCAAAATCTATGGCTCTACGGGAGGGCTCTCCTTCAAGCAACCTCGCCTCTACGACATAGGCTCCTTTGACTGACAGGTGGATGCCAAAACAAGTGGCTGTAGCTAGTAGCTGCCTGCGATACAGTTTTTTATTTTTCCTGTCTTTTGGCAGCATGCTTTGTAGCGATTTGGACCTTTTCTGATCTGCATGTTGATATGACAAAAATATAATGTCAGATGCCCGTATCGACACAACCTTCACTATTCATCTGGGATTGGCACAGCTATGAACCAGCTATGAAGTGAGGTCACTGAGGCCTTTTTTTAAAGAGTGAAAATTGGCACAAATCACTGTATGATGCGCCAGATGGCTTTTAGTTAGAATTCCTGTGGAGACTTTTTAGCAAAGTTATGGCCCAGCCTACTGTGTCTCTGATTGGGTTGAGTTCAGGGGGTTGTGTTGCCGCATGACTCATAATAAATGATAATTGGCTGGTTTAGGCATGAGGAGTCAATCAGAGGCACAGTAGGGCCAAAGTCATCGAATAAGTAGCTTTCCCCCCTCCTGCTATTTTATTTAAACTGAATTAATAATTCTGCAGTTTGTTTTGTTGTATTTTTTATTCTTCTATACACACAACTCACCCGTTCCATAATATTTTTTACACATGGCTTTTTTTTTATATACATAGCAATACATTCACAGCTTTTTTTTAATATAGATAAATAAAACCATTTACCCTTTTTTCAACACTAGGAGTTGTTGCTGCAATATTGTAGCCTTTTCTAGTGCTGTACCTTAAATATAATACATTATGAGAAAAAATGGACCTCCCTAGTTTCAAAAATCTGATTACAGCCTTGGCAGTATATTTAAAGTTTTCTGACCACCAAAAACCCAGCATCACCAAACACTATACTCTGAACACAGCAAAATCTCCAGTGTTAAATTAACACTGGAGAGTGTCTATATGGGTCCACACCTCTAGTGTTAAATACAACACTGTTGAGTGTTAAATTAACACTTTTGACAGTGTTATATGTTTAGAAGTTGTCATGCGGCCGTGGTGCGCGGGCACGAAAGGATCCAGGCGCAGACTCCGAGCTAACAAAAAGACACTTTATTAAAACAACGAAAGGCGACCCGGGGAAAGTAGAGAGCAAAACAGAAACTAAAAATCCGGGGAAACAATGACACGAGGAAGCCGGGATCGGGACGGCGGGGGGCTGCAATAGAAAGGGGAGATGATTACTAGGGAGCCAGGAAGCGGGGAGAACATATCAGGACTGAGTTAGAGTAGGGGCTTACGATAGAACGGAACCGTGGGAGCTCGGGAGGGAAGTGTGGCAGTCCGTGGGGGCAGGAAGTCCGTGGAATGGCGAGTGGGCCAGGTGAGCACCGCGAGATCCAGTTGAGCCGGAGGACAGGCAGGTAGCAGACGCCGAGTAGAAACCACTGTGGAGATGACTACGGACTGGCGTGGAGCATCCGTCAGCGCCGGATTAAGTGGATCTCCGTGTAATCACCGGGATGGAGAGCAGGTGTGCTGGTGATGGCCCAGCCCGGGGGTGTGGCTACCCGAGCATCACGCATTCCACAGACACAGGACCACGGACCATGACAGAAGTAACCTAGTCAGTTTTGAAGATTAACAATGGCTAACACTGAGCAGTGCTGGTTTGCTAACACTGGAATATTTCTAACATTTTGAGTTATTTTCCAGTGTTAGAAAATCAGCACTGCTCAGTGTTAGCCATTGTTAATCTTCAAAACTGACTAGGTTACTTTTAAACATATAACACTGTCAAAAGTGTTAATTTAACACTCAACAGTGTTGTATTTAACACTCAGAGGTGTGGACCTATATAGACACTCTCTAGTGTTAATTTAACACTGGAGATTTTGCTGTGAACAGACAAAAAAAACCCATGAGGTCAGACACTGATATAAGTTAATGATTAACAATTTCTTGTTTGATTATACATGACGCTGTTAGAAAGTGGGATATAAGTGAGGTAATAGCCTCTGATGTCGAATGTGTAGATGTGATGA
>NC_140610.1:44241209-44511209 GCF_057381915.1 Diplotaxodon limnothrissa
AGTTTCAGTGGGTTTTGCTCTTTTCTTTCTAAACTTAATTCAGAAATCCAGTGAACAAAAATAATTTGCTGCCTGCAAAAGGGAGGAGGGATATTTCCAATTCATGCCCATCACTTAGCAACAGTGCTCTCAGGCTTGAAACACTTAAATGCCAAAGACATCCTGCACAGTTCCTGTGTTAAACAGAACCTTACTTAAAAGGCATTATAGTGTAGTTACTGTATATCGAGCAAAGAAAATGGTAAATATACATGACAATAGGCCATGCCGTAATAAGATGCAAAGACCCCGAAGAGCTTTCCTTTAAGCAGGTACAGTGAAGAAACTAGCAGCTATAACTGGCTATTATTGTCGCTGATTACCTAAAACATATAGAAAACAGTTGGAACAATCTCTAAGGGCACTGCTGCATGAATCCCTGAGAGCAAAATTGAGCTTAACAGCTCTCAAACTGACTTCTGGAGTGTTTGTCCAACATGAAAGAATCATCCACCAGCAGGAAACACTGTGACCTGCGTGCAAAAACTATTCCTCACGAGATGCACAATATTTCAATAAAACCACACGTGGCTTCTTTCAACATGCACCAAAAATACTTCACACTTCAAATGCTCGATTTCAATAGAATCTCCATTAAGTGGGCTGTGGTGAAGGAGAAAACCAGCTCTGTATATTTTACCCATCTTTGCGTAAGGAAACACTTTCAACATGTTCGCAATGATGGATGTGACCTTCGCTTCCAGAGGAAGATGGAGAGGAGGCACAGACTACCTCTCCTCTCCTCAAACCTCCCTCTGAGACTATTAGGTATCGCCCGGTGTGATGATGGCTGGTCATTAGAGGCATTTTGGCTTTAAAACATAGTTATGGGTGCTTCGGTATATACACGATTCTGCTGGTGAATACTGGCATTTTACAGCGGGCAGCCTAAATAAATGTGTGTGTCTACTCACTGAAATATGTGTGGACAGCAAATATAAATCTTAGACAGCTAGCATGTCTAAAGCAGCATGCCTGCTACATAAATAATAGGTTTCCATGAGAACTATGAGCAGCAACAGCACACTCACAGGCACGCACACAAGAAATTCTGAAATGGACCTAAAACTCAAGCCCTCGTTTCCGTATCAATACTGCATCAATTTTGAGGCTTTTGTGTTCCTCGTGAGAAACTGATACACACAAACGCTGGAGCCAGATGTTGCAGTGCAGTGTGTTTCCTGGCTGCTGGTGTGTACAGGTCTTTAATGGTACAGTTAACTGGGGGAAGAGGGCTAATGTGGAAAATATGACACAGCTATTTCCCATGCTCACAAAGACACAGGTATGCTCTTCAGAGATTATTTTGCCTTTAAAAGGGCCTAAACTAAAGTTTATACATGCCAAATTGATCAATCCCACAGATTTATAAATATGTAGGTATGTGTATAAATAAGGATTATTATTATTGTTATTATTACTACTACAAGTAGAAAATTAGAAATCCACTTACCGATAGGCCAGACAAACCTGTTTCAGCTGAGCGGCTATAACTGGTGACAGGCCAATCAGTCACAGACATATTCAGTTCTGAGCAAATTTAATTAGCATGTGCTGCTGCCTGACGCGCACCTTATCAAAAAACGTAGCTATAGAAACGTGGCGTGCTGATTTGTGCAAAGATATTTCTTCAGAGGAACAACATGTGATATGTAACGGGTCATGATTACATCTGGCATCTTCGTAATGCTAATGCACTAACTGGTAATCAGCGAGCGCAGCCATCTGCTGTTTTTGTTTTTATAGCTCTGCTGATCCACGTGTACACTCAGATGGTTCGGGCAAATTGTGTTGCAGCAATTTGAAGGTACACTTCTGAACTCCCCCCCCAACATGTGCCTGTATTTGAAGTACAGAAAGAGACGCCATGCATTACAGAAACCTTACCACCGACTAGTATTTTAGAGGCTAAACTGCAGAGCACTGTAGGCACGTAACATGTCTAACATGTCACATCAACTTGGATATACTGTAGCTATTATTTAATTTAAAGAAATGTTGAATATTCTGTTAGGAAACTTCCTTGAATGAGAACGACAAAAGGTCCCCTAACCTGCTGATAACTGCAACATGTTTTTTATAATGATTATTTAAAGAGAAGTTTTATATAAAACAATTATTGTAAAGTCTAATGTATTCTAATCCTGACATGTTGTAGAGCCTGCAAGGTGTCCTTATATTGGCTTTCGAGAGATAATGTGCCTATTTTAGAAACGTCCAAAGTCTGCATTAGTAGGTTGGAGGGGTGGAGGTGACATTTTTCCCCCCCGAGTTATCACCCAGGACACACCTTTGTCTTTTGCACTTTGCTTCTTTTTTTCACCTCACCTTGTACATTAATGAGCCATCGCAGCCAGGGATAAGAATATGGCTAGTGGCCAAAATCGATTACATTTGTAAAAACTGTGAAGCACAATCAGTGGAACATGAGCATTTTTATATATGATATGTGTTGTTGTTTTACTTTTCTTTAACAATGGATGTCAACCAGTGAATGAACAAACGCATCGACATCCCAGCCGCATTTAGATAACGACAGCAAGAACTCAAACGGTGCACGCAAAACAAGAAATGTCAGCTAGCTTCCTCTACAAACACAAACATTGCAGAAAGAAGACAACCACTGGCTGGATATTTCTCTAAAATTGGTTAGCTTTTTATAGCGACTTCACACCAACTTTAAAGCGTGCTTGTGAATGACTGCCTAACAGAACCGGCCTCTAACAGAAGTCCCTCTTTGTGAGTGCATGTGTGAGCGCATTGTTCGGGATGAATGAGAGCTGTGTGTGTCTGCAGTTTTGTGCCTCTCGTTGCAGCATAATTTCCTTAATTTAATAACACTTGAGAATCAAGAAAACTGATTGTGAACACTAATGTTTGGCCTGTTGCTGCCTCTCAGCTGATATGTTAAGCAGCTTTTACAAGTACAGTAAAGAGCGCCGAGACAAAATGCCCGTTGTGCACATTTTATGGCCTCACAGCGACACATGTGCTGCAACTATTGAAGGAAATACGCGGTGTACTTTAGCCCAAGCACTTCATTTTGCGTTGCAGCACAAAGTAAATATTACCAGTGCAAAAACTTCAGCTTCCGTCATTGCAGCCCTCAGGTTTTAGTAATCAATTGCTTTGTTCGACTGGCAGCAACTATAATAAACTATATAAAGTATAAACTATATAAAGTATGTTATCAGTAATTAACAATATATTCAGAATAAGAAGTTTGATAACAATAAACTCATCTAACAGAGACAAAGACAATTTTAAAGCACAAGAAAACAAACACAATATCGCTCTGTCAGCAGTCACCACACAAATGAAAACTCAGCTGACACGATTTACTGATCTCTATAGGAGAACTGATTTTATTAGAGTCACTACTGTAAGTAAATAATGGCTGATGATTAACCTCTGGCAACTCTCATGATGTCTGGCTACCAACGCAATGCTGCGCTTTGTATCATAAAACTAATCAGATATCTTTCTAGATATTTAGGCACAAGGTAATCACAGGTAAATATCATATCGTATATGTGCAACGCAGTACAGCCCCGTTTAGAAAGCATAAAGGCAGCAAAAAGAAGCATGAGCGCTTCCTTGTTGATGAATCACAAAAACTTGGAAACTAAAGTGAGTGAGAAGAAAACAAAAGATTTTAATGCAAAAAAAAAAAAAGAATTAGGGCTGTTATTACATCAGGCTTTCAATGCAAGAATAAACCACAGAATTCACTTCAATGACATTATTGCACCATCTAAAAAAACGTTTTAATTAGATCTTACTTTTTTTGTTTATATCTCTGTGTTTGTTAATGTGTGTTCTGCACATTTTTAGCAAATAAAATACAAATATGTTTAGCAATGTGACAAGACAACAACTGCACAAATGGATGCAAAAAGAGCACATGCACTGAATGGACAGTGAGACGTTATGATACACCATGTAAGTGTACAAGAATAAAATCTACACGGGCACAATCTTCAATGAACGCTGACCACTGATCTCACTCAGGGTTGGAGCCGCAACGTTCAAACGCTTTATTATTCAAGATTAGGGGATGCTGCGCATTTTCACTACACCATATTTAGTCTTTCAAACTGACAGACACTGCGCTCTCATTGGTCCACACCTTGTCAATCACAAGCTTCTGCTAATATCAGCTTTCAGTGTTGTTTTAACTAGAGATGGACCGATCCGATATTACGTATCGGTCCGATACTGACGTAAATTACTGGATCGGATATCGGAGAGAAATAAAAAAAATGTAATCCGATCCATTAAATATCAAAAAAGCACCTCACAAAACTTGCGACATGGCATAATTCGGCTCATAACCTAGCATGTCGGAGCAGTGTGCGTCACGTGATAGAGCGACTGTGGCTGCGAGACCTCTCGGCAGTCTGGTTCAGTATTTGGAGCCTCGCTACCAAACCGGCATTTCATCTCCGAGAAAGTTATACCAGAGAGAAGTAAAGCAAGTGTGTAAGTTCATCTCTGAATGTTTGTAAAGCATTCTCACGTTAAGCTTAACAACCGATTTATGGAGCGACTGCCTCTTCTCTCTTCCTCCCTCTCCTGCTGCTACTTCAATCATGAAACTGCTTAATGATCAGCTGATCGGCTTTTCTGTAGCGAGTCCGTCTCTCTTGTTTGTTTTTGGCCCACTTTGCACCAGAAAGAGGAAACCAGCGGCTGAACAACAGCAGCACGTTTAAGCTTGATAAGCTGTTTTTAGAATTTATTTAATATTACTTTGTACACCAGGATCTTTTCCTACGCAGCTGATGGCTGGTAACTGTGCAGGGGCGGATCTAGCAAAGTTTAGCCAGGGGGGCCAATAAGGCATTAACAGGGAAAAGGGGGCACAAAGACATACTTTTCTTTCTTATTCTCATTTAAAATGTCTAGCTTTTAATAAATAATTATCTGAATCTTACACCCAAAGTTTTAATCTGATGAAAAATGTATAGAAGTCCATTACTGTATATAGTAACTGTTAAGTCTAATATACCCTAGTAAGCTATAGTATTTTTTCCTTTGGGAAGGTACCATCTGTGAATTCTGCAATTCTGTTGAAGAAAGATGTTGAATCTATTTAATTATTCTTGAAAAATAATTGATTTCTGTGCATTTTGTTTCCACACTGCATCAAATTAAAGTTGATTACGTCGATTAAGCATCATGAGGTGGGGGGTGGGGGTGGGGGGGTTCCCCTATTTTTATTTTTTTTTGCTGGGAGTTTTAGAACCCTATTGGTTAGGTTGTTTACTCTTTAAAATACCAGAATAGGAAGGATGGAGTAAGTTTAACTTTATTAGATTGATCAGTATTGCTGAACTATGAAATATTTTGGGTGCAGTATATTTTTTGCATACAGGTACAACAGAATGGCTTTAGTGTTTGTTTGTTTTTTGTAACTTGAGTATGAACTTATACAAAAAGCAGCAAGATATTAAAAAAAATTTTTAGTGATTAAAAACACTATATCGGATTCATATCGGTATCGGCAGATATCCAAATTTATGATATCGGTATCGGACATAAAAAAGTGGTATCGTACCATCTCTAGTTTTAACATTATGTGTCTTTAGCCCCTGAGAGGTCACTCTCAAGCACTTAAACATATTTCCTTTGCTGTTAACACAGAATTTATATCATTGGGTCAAGCTTCTTCTTGATTTTGATTGGCCACTGAGAAAACAGGGACACTGAGCACTGAAAAAATTCTGTGCATTGAGCTTTGCAGGTGATTGCAGGCACTTATCTTCTATTCAGACACTATACAGGAGTTTTTGTGTTTTGTCTGGGCCTGATCCTGTGTGATGATCTACACCTGATGAGGGGTGGATAAAGGTATCAGTCTTTATGTTGTGGCTTTTGAGTCCGGTCACAACGATTACTACCTAAATCCAGGTTATATCATTACTGTTTACTGGGGTCACACAGAAATCTAAACGTTTTCCTGTAGCCTTCTATGCAACCAGAAGACTTTGTGCAACAACAACAGACACCTTCTGCTGGTTTAAGCCACTTTCTCCAAACTACATCTGTCTTGTATGATGTCTGTAAAGTGGAGAACTAATTTATAAGTTAAAACAAGCAAAATTTGTTCACAAGCAGGACCTACAGATAACTTG
Organism: Diplotaxodon limnothrissa; assembly: GCF_057381915.1. Lineage (NCBI taxonomy): Eukaryota > Metazoa > Chordata > Actinopteri > Cichliformes > Cichlidae > Diplotaxodon > Diplotaxodon limnothrissa. Next base: position 44,247,386 of record NC_140610.1, read on the forward strand.
TGCATATTTTCACCACCATATTTTTATTCCCTTTTGCTATTAGCGTGAGTGTGCACGATGATCAACATCATCAACCCGAAATGCCTTAACCGGCACTTTATAAAGGCCACCAGGAGTTGACCCTAGTGCTGTGCGAAACAACTCCGAGATTATGGGAAGTCTATGCGAAAGCATCCCTCGGTGTCCTTGCTCCATGGCCTCGGTAAGCACTTTGGCAGATAGCTTCAAGTTTCACTGAATAAAACATCAAGTCTATTTTATAGAAATCATTTCATTCTGCAAGTCAGAAAAGAGAATTTTCCAGAACGTGTTCTTGAGAAGGTGATTAGAGTCTGATCTAGCCCAACAGTGCAAGCATCCCAGTGGCTATGTCCATCTTTTATATATATAGTCTATGGTCTAAAATGGACTTGAGTGTAAATCCCACTTTCTTAGTACAGATATGTTCTGGGCTGCAGCTTGTTTCAAACTTCTTTAAAACACATAAGAAATAACTGAGAAATTGATTGACAGTTTATTACCGATTTTTTTTTCTTGTCCAACAATCAGCGAGCACTAAAAATCCCACATCCCTGTCATTTCTGAGCCTCTCAGTCCTTCGTCATCATTTTTCTGACACTTCCCAACAGCAAGCTTTCACAAGGTTCGGTGCATCCGCGGCGCGCTCCCGAAAGGGGAAGCCTTTATGACGGGAGAGCTTTCTGCCCCACAACGCACCTGTTCCGGTTCACCTCAGCACCTAACCACGTTGCGAGCTTCAAACGCGACTGCAGACAAGTGAAACTCCGTGTAATTTACCCCTCCCTCTGCCACTGCCGACGAATCATCGAGTCAAACAAAGAGCGCAAGGAGGCGGAATTTAAATGTGATCGCAGCGCCACGCGCGCACTCTCTCCAGCGCGTGCATCGCCTCGAGCTGCGCGGTAACTTCACCGGGGTGTTTAGGGTTGAGATCAGATTAGACGTGAAATCTCACCAGGTCGATGAAGGTGAGAAACTTCCAGCTGCCTCCGTAGGTCTGGTGTGCCGGCATGTCTAAGGCTTTGTAGTGGCACAGGATGGAGAAATAAGACAGCAGGATGGCGACCCGGAGAACCTGCGAGGGGATCAGCGCCATGATGCTCGCTTTGCACCTGTATCTGTTTGTCCGTCTACCTGCCTGCGCTTTTTTTCACCTCCCTAATGTCTCTATGTGTCCGTATTTTTACTTGGTTTAACCTGCCTGCCTGTCCGTGCTTTTCCTGCCCCCCTACTGTCTGTGTACTGCTTCCGTGTTATGGTGATGATGAAAGGGGGAGGAGTGTAATCTCCACAGTCCGTGCAGTTATAGCGGGACTTACAGTATGTTGCTGTTTTCTTAAGGAACACGTAGCTTGAAGAATATTAGAATAAAGCACACTAGGACAATAAAAAAAACACATCAAAGCTTAGTTTAGTTTAAATCCAAAATAAAATTGTAATTAAATAAAAATCAATCTGCACTTAGAGATACAAATGACCCAAAGGTTCGGGTACTGTGCATTCATTCAGCTGGTGGTGCAGAAAATGTTGATGAAACTAGTGGGAATAAAGCCAGTAGAACAGTAAACGCATACCAAGAATACCTGTTTAATCAATAAGTGAATGAATAATTTCACTTTGATATACCAACAAACTGACACATCATCTCCTTCACAGGACTATGTCATGGTAGCCCTATGATGTGTCAGAGCTGTAATGTGCAACCAGCCAACATATTAAAAATAAGTGTCAGCAGTGAGAGCACACTCATAAAATAACTAATAAAAAACAAATTAAAATGTTTGTTTCACCACTGTGTGTAATAAATCATCAGATTTATGGCTTTCTGCAGCATTAGTCTCTTATTTGCAACAGTATTGTATGTTGGTGTTACATTTTGGGCTTTTTTTAATAGTTTTTTTAATCGCAATTTTATCATCTAATAACAGCTGATTGAAACAGGCAGCACCCATCGATTCTATATGCACATATGAAAAATCATACGACACGTGAAACAAAAATCACACAGAGGCTGAAGTGAAAAGCTGATAGCTGCTGTAGTGATGGCCGTTATCTTAGACTGGGGTTTTAGGTTTTATAAGGGCCAGCTAACAAAAGCATGGCATTGTTTAACATACTTTTTTCTTTTTTAAAACCTGAGCCATACCAAGTGTCTCTGGTGAAATTATGTTCAGCATCCCCATAATTTCGCCTTGCACTTTGTCACTGCCAAGGAAATAGTTTTGAAAGGTGTGGCCTTTTCTGGCTTCATGGTCAGACAGTATTTTCTGTTTGATTTAGAATTATTCTTTTTCATTGACATCATCTAAAGAAGCAACAACATCTGAGAAGCATCTGTTAGTCTGGAAAGGGTTATAAAGCCATTTCTAAGGATTTTGGATTCCAGTGAAACCACCATGTCCATCCATAATCGCCACCCATAAATAGAGAAAACTTGGAACAGTGGTGTGCCTTCCCAGGAGTGGCTAGCCTACCAAAAATTACTCCAAGAGCACATCAGTGACTCATCCAGGTGGTCGCAAAAGAAACCAGAAAAACATCTACAGACCTACAGGCCTCACTTCTCTCAGTTAATGTCAGAGTTCACGATTCAACAATATAAAAGCGACTGGGCAAAAATGACATCCTTGGGAGAGTTCCCAGGTGAAAACCACTGCTGACCAAAAAGAACACAAAGGCTCGTCTCACAATTGCCAAAAAAAACATTTTGAGGATTCTCAAGACATTTGGGAAAATATTCTGTGGACTGACGAGAGACCTTTTAGAAGGTTTGAGTCCCTGTTACGTCTGGCATAAAATTATTTATACAAAGAACGTCAAGCCAGCAGTTAAATTTGGCAGTGATACAAATCTTAAGATTGGACCAAATATCTTCAACAGTGATGTGAAAGAGTCATTACCAGTTACACTGTAACAGCTCCTTCTGGTTTTCAAGAGTGTCCACCAGCCTGATGGTGGACTTGGTTCATTTGTTTGTCATGCACTTCAAATATTGTTTTTTTTTTTCTAAACTATACTTAAGCTTTAATGAAAATAATGAATGTAAATGTGTGTCACCTAATTTTATGATGGAGGGTAAACCTGTGTGTTTTTAATAAATCAGTTGCTGAAATAAAAATCGACTGATTTAAGCTACCGGTATGTAGAGTATCTAAGGAAGCTCTGCAGGCGAGCAGAGAGGTGATGTTGTTGCTATGGTGACGCTGAGCAGCTACTCAGGCAGAAGTGCTGTGCCATCTCTGCACTTACAGCTTTATGGATGGATGGGCACACGAACAGATAGACCTTACACAAGTCTCTTGTGATTGTCATGTAATGTGTTTCAGTGTGTTTAGTGCAACATAAGTCACGCCTGTGACTGAGCAGCCTGTTCCACCTGCCAAAATACTGTAAAGACCACACACTTGTGCCTAAAAAGGCTCCCTTTTTGGGTTCCTTTGCCAGGCCAAATGTTGTGGTGAAGCTCTGTTTACAGAGCCATCTGTTTATCTGTTCATTTTTTTGTCTGCCAGCAAGACAACACAAAAACTACCAAACTGAATTGTAAAGGAACTTAGTGGCTTGGTGACACATCTGCAAAGGGTCCATCATTTTATAATTTTAGTGTTAATAGTCATCCTTTTGAGTAAAAATAACATGCTTTGGATGAAGATCCACTTTTCATGTCTAATTACAATGTGAAGAACTCAGTGCTAATGATGAACCTACAGAGATTTGTCAACAGGATGTGCAGCTCCATTCTAGTATTTTAGCTCATATATTTCATATATTGAAAATTTCTATTCATTTGGATAACATAAGTAGGCACAGTACAGAGGTTATTACTGACACCTCACAGCAAGAAGATAAATTAATGATGGAATAGGAAACTTCAGTCAGCCTGACTAGCCAAGGGGTGACCACAAGAGGTGACTGTACATCTATCCCACCATAGCTGCCCATCTGGTTACACCACACAGCCAGTGGTTGTGGTGGTTAAGTGGCTAAGCTACATGTCATAGACCTAGAGTTACTTTCTATTTAGTTTTATTTGCAAAGCCCCAGTTCACAACAGCACTTGTGACAAAGTACCTTCAAGAGTAAAGATCTAGAGAGAATACAGAGAGAGCCTCAGTGATCATGTGATCTAAATAACACTTGGTGATGGTAGGAAGGAAGAACTCCCCCAATTCCCTTTCAGAAACAGGCTCATAGAAGGATGGTCATCAGCCGTGATTGGCTGGGAGCTGGAGCTGTACCAATGCATGAGGAAAAAGACCAAAAACAAAAAAACAGGTTATGGGGGTTTGTTCTCAGTTTGGTCCACCTAATAAAAACTTCAGCTGAAACCCAATTTTGTCACCAAATGTTTTCACCTTTTCAGAAATACGTACTTCTCCACCACAGTGTGGTTAGGAGGGGAAAAAAACAGGGGTAGATGCTATACATGGAAATAATACCTGTCAATGACTGGTTCTTATACAGTAAAGCACTTTTCTACTCTACCTTAGTACTCAAAGAACTCGCTTTGTACAACTTTACCTCATTCACCCATTCATGCAAGCACTTCATTATATGCTTAAGTGCTTTCTAGTTAACATTCACACACATCTAAACTTCGATGGGTGGATCTGAGAGCAATTTGGGGTTAGTTTTTTGCCTAAGGATATTTGGCAGGCAGACTGCAGCAGCCGGGGTTTAAACTATGAACCTTCCAGTTAGCAAATGATCTGCTCTACCTCCAGAGCTACAGCCACCCACGAGGTTGTGTTTTCCATGAAGGAACACCAAAACTCAGGAAGTGGATCTAAGTCCACTTCCTGTTCCAGAACATTCAGCATTCCTCCTTGTTCAGAATAGACATTGAGATGATGGTTAGCTTTCCCCTCTTACCTTGTTTGGACTGTCTGCCTGCACTGACGGTTTTGTAAAATCCAGTCCCTTTTAGCTGCTAGATACTTTCCGTGGAACCAGCAAGAGTAATGAATTGATTTGTGACATCTTTGTTTATAAGAGTAGTGACGAGTGATTTAATTTTGTGTATCTATCAAGTTTGGGAACTCATAAGAAACAGGTCAAAATCAATACATCCATACTTATAGGTCGAGCCCAAAGCAATTAGTTCCTTTTCCATAAAAAAGTATGACTCAACACAGTAGTTTATACTGTAAAACCATTCACACTTGGTAAAACTGTCGATCTCTGCACCCCCAGTTTACGTTGCAAGCTTCTTGTTATAAATTGGAGGGGTCTGAGCTTGAAGTCAAACTGGTAAAGCCCCCTCTTAAAATACTGAGTCATTTATTTAGTCGTGCCAGAGACATTATGACTTCATCCAGCTGCCTGCCTCCAAGGCTTGGAACAAGGAATACTGAATATGTTTTGGTGATGATCCAGATTTGGGAAGATTTGGGATTTCCGCTGTTAAATTACCATAACATAGTGATAGACGTGTCCAAATCCAAGTAGTCAGTTCCATTTAAAATGCAAGTAATATGTGTGAATGCAACTTTGAGATTCAGTAACAAAGTGTGAACAAATCTGTTGTCAACTGCCATTGTTGCTTTCCTAGTATCTTTTGTAAACACAAAAGATTCCCAACAACAGAGCTAACAGAACAACTCCACTCGAGATATTTAAAGATTGAGTGTCTTGCTAAAGGGCACCTCAGTCGTCGTTGCTGAGTGACTGAAAACAGTGTCTTATTCCGACTGGCAACTCAAAGCAGTAACCATGGCTGCCATGGGAGAAAGCTCTTAGTACCGCTTGTTTTGGGGTTTGGAAGAGTTTTGTGGAAAATGCCAGAATGATTGGATGGAATACTTTGACCCTCACAGATCCCTGAGAATCCTGGAAAAAGCTGGTGCTTCTGAGTGTGTGAGAGAGTGTGTGTGCATGTGTGTCAGTGTGTGGCTGTGTGTATAAGGCTTGTGAATGAACTGCTGGGCTGTATCTGTGCCCAGTAAAAGGTAAGTAAGGATTATTTTGAATAGCAAATCATAAAAAGCTAAAAAAGTATAACATTTTGGAATAATAGGTCCCACTGTTGAAGGGTTCAGGTTTGAGTTTAGGTCAGATTAATGGGGTAGCTGCTTGGGTAGACTGTGGCATTTAGTTGCACTGATTAAGGTAAAGTAAGATTCTAGGAAACTATGTTAGTATATGACCTCACAAAGATAGCTCTGTTTCTGTCAGTGTGTTAGGGGCATGTGAGTTTCCCATTGTGGAAATAAGTCAGTTGTACCAGGATGCCAGTTTCCAGCCTTGTGGAGACACACTTTTAATTCTATGGAGGGTCTGCATAGAGCTGGCAGAAACTTGCTTCCTCTTTCCCCTTTTCTCGTTCTTGTTGTCTTCCTCTTTTCCTCTCCAAAATATTCCAGTGTGGAAACATTATTGTGACTGTTGGGGAATAAGAGGGAGAAAGTAAGAACAAGTCAACATATTCCAGAGTTTAAAAACTAACCACACTTCCTGAAATAACTTGTAGAACAGCAGTAAGATCTGAATGACTTTATCCAGCTCGCATTTGTTTTGGTGTTTTGCTCTGAGGCTCTTTGTGATGTCTATCTAGAAAGGTGCTATACATATAAAAGATTACTTTACTTAAATTGTTGTGGAGGAATATTGGTCCTCTCTATGTTCATTGAGGTTTGAGGGGATTCATTTACCCACATCTCTCTTAAGGTCCTGCTACAGCACTTCAGTTAGGTTCAGGTCTGGACTTTGGTTGGTCCATTGCAACACCTTGACTGCTGTCTTCTTTCTATTTGCTCGTGTGCTAGGCATTATTATCCTTTTGAATGAACCAATCTGAGCTAAGCTTTAGATGTCACACAGGTGACCTCACATTTGACTCCAGAATACTTTGGTATACAGAGGAGTTCACGGTCAACTCGTCGACTGCAGGGTGCCCAGGTCCCGTGGCTGCAGAACAAGCCTACATAATCACCCCTACATCACCGTGCTGACAGTTGGCATGAGGTGTTTGTTCTGATATGCTGTGTTGGGTTTTCACCAAACACAGACACACTGCTGTGGTTTTGTCTGTCCAAAGGACATTCTTACAGAAGGTTGTTTTTGTTGTTGTTAAGAAGTCATGCATTCAAATAAGTCATACTTGTTAAGTCTTTTTATGGTTATACAGCCATGAACTTTAACTTTTAACATGCTGACGCCTGATTCCTGTAGGGTCTGAGATGTATCTCCTGGGGTTTTTTTTTTAAAAGTTTCTCTCAGAATTGCACAGTCTGTGGTGAAGTAGTAACTGAGACATCCACTCATGTGAAGATATGTGAATGTCTTGACTGTTTCCACTTGTACCTTTTCATTGTAGAAGGATGAACTTGAAATTGTAATAACTCTTATAACTCTTCCCATCTTGATAGGCAATTTCTCTAAGCTTACAGTTGATATCTTTCCTCTGACATTTTGTTCATCTGGACCAGCACAAAATCTCCTTTTTTTATATATAGGTGCTCACACTTACTGGTGATCAGTTATGGAAGTGCATTTGATCAGCAGCACCTAGCTATTTCCTAAAAATGTCATTTTATGTAGGTTTGTTTACTTTATGTTATCTTTAAAGCTCGATGAAACCAGTAGGTGTGATGAGTTATTAAAAAGAAAATAAAGTTATTTAATTCCAAATATTTTGTAAATTAAATAATACATTATTATTCAATTAATCAAGTCAAAGTATATAGCATTTTGACCAAACAAGGTCTATCTGCAGAAGAATAAACACAGGTCCAGGTGATTTCGCAGATACTCTCTGTCTTGCTTTCTTTTATTTTGAAATAGTAGTTATGATCCACCACAAGAGAGTAAATGAAAACAAAATTCTGGGATAGAAAAAAAATAAAGTGGGGAACGATTAGACATTTTCTGATTGGCTTAAAAAGTGGAAGCAATAGGTGAACAATGTCATGTTATAATGACAGCAACAGTAAAGAATATAAATAGATGTCAACAGAATGCTAGTTGAGAACATTATCCACATCATGAACATAATTATTAATAATCACACTGATTTTTAACTCCTTGTTTTTCCAAGTTCACAATGAAGACACTGGTTGAGTGTGTCTGTGTATCACAGACCAGCAAGGGGCACTGTTTAGCCCTAAAATCTCTGGTATGGTGCTATTACTGTTGGAAGTATCACACCACCTATGAAGATGCCCCTTTGAACGATATTTTCATGTGGTTTGACCTTTGCCCTCCCAAGCTTTTATGTAACCCTTAGGCCACGCCTTAGTAAAATGTGAGCATGTGCAAGTGTCTGTGTCCACCAGCAAGGAACAGAAGATGGTAAGATAAAGAGTACAGTACGTATGTGTGTGTGTGTGTGTGTGTGTGTGTGTGTGTGTGTGTGTGTGTGTGTGTGTGTGTGTGTGTGTGTTGAATATGCGTATCCTTGTATGAGTAAGCATTAGTAATCACTCAGCTGTCATAGAAGTGCTTTGTCTTGCAAAGCGTTACAGTTCAACTCAAGCACAAAGCTGAAGGCAACTACTTGACTGTCTGCATGTGTGTGTGTGTGTGTGTGTGTGTGTGTGTGTGTGTGTGTGTGTGTGTGTGTATTCACTTCTCTTATGTAATGGATTATTCACAACTTCCCATAAATACTCAGCAGGTTCCTTGTTCACGGTTGTTTTTCTTTACACTGAGCAGAGCATACAGACCATGAATAGAGAGGATTAAGAGTTCCAGTCTGGGACTACAACCAGTACATTAAAGCTTGATAAATGACTCGCTTGATGGGATTGTGGCCATGCTTATTATTTTAGCCGATACTCAATGTGATGAGAGAATTGGCACCAAAACCATCTCTGTGTCATAGAAGGTTCTGTGAATACTAATGCTAAGTAGTTGTAAATGGCTGATTTAATTTGAGTCATGTGCCATGATCTCATTTTTCATGAATTGCCACTCAGTACTTCTTATATCAGCTTTAATCAGAAGAACCAAATAACCTGTGTGTGAGGCGAATCTTGAAATCCACAGAGAATTATGACCAAGCAGCAACTTCAGGGGCCGAAAAATAAAGTCAGTGTGTAAGTGCCAACACACGTTTGGACGTTCGGTGTGTTTTGCAGCATATTGATGTAATTATCTGACAAAGAAGATGGCTTACTGTGTGAGACAGGCTGTCAAAAAGTGTGTGCATGAGTTTTAGTGAGTAAAATTGTCTTTTTGTGCATGATTTGGTTCTTCGGGCTTCATCAGGCTGTGGTCTCCACCTGGGTCTGGGGTGGTTTGCGGCTGAGTGTGAAGCTGCATAAGAATTGTCACCTCCAAAGCACTGGTTCTCATTTGGAAAAAGGAGGAATGATCAGTTCATGTCTAGAAAGACTTGCTGCCCCAAGTATCTCAGATTCTTGTTCGTGATTGGGGAAGATAGATTGGGGGGAGCTGGAGATAGACAGGCAGACAAGTGTCGATCTATTGTGGTGAAGAGAGAGCTGAGCATGAAAGCAAAGTAGTTGACATCTGACCAGGACACCTCCTAAATGCCTCGTAGGTAAGGTGCTTTGTGGTGTCTGTAGCTCAGGAGCTACCCATACGGAAAAGAAATAGTAAAAACTTATATGTGATTACTCATGAAAGTGGCCACTTTCATGAGTAAATCATATAAGGCTTACATGATTTACTCATGAAAGTGGCCACTTTCGCATTACTTTCATACATTGTTTTAGTAAGTATCCAAAACATACAAGTTTCATTATATAATTTTTCAACGGATCTTATATCTGTTTTCACACTTATATGCTTTTCATACAAGTTTCACACAAGACAGATACAAACTTTATAAGATTTATATATATCTTTTCCATATGGGTAGAGCCGGTCATCTCCTAATCCAAAGTGGTTTGATCTCTGGCTGCTCCAGCCTGCATGCCAAATGTCTTTGGGTATGAGACTAACCCCACGTTGCTCTCTGACGCATCCATTGGAATGTGAATGTGTGTGAATGTTAGATAGAAGGCACTTCAGTGGGACAAATCATAGCGATAAGTGCTTGTGTGAATGGGTGTAAATGGGTGAATGAGTCATGTTGTATAAAGCGCTGTTTAAGAATCAGTCCAATTATCATTTCCTATTGGAAGGAAGCCCTGGCAGAAACCCAGAAGATACTTGAGAGATTGTATATCTTTGCTGGCTTGGGGGCAACTCCATGTTCCCCTTGATGAGCTGGAGGAGAGCTTCTGAGCTTCTCAGTGACCACAGATATCATTTAGATTAAGTCAGATACACCATGGAAAGGTGGAGCCAAAAATGAGGTGGGTTGTAAAGTGGCTTGCAGAGCCAAGCAAACACAACTTCTTTACAGTAACAGTGGGCTGAAATTGACTTTGTGCTTTTGTACCTGAACTGATGTCATGCTTGACACTAAATAGTCTCTAAAAGTTAACCTGTAATCATCAGAAGGTCATTTAAAATAATGTGTAGCTGTTGTGAAAGACTTTTGCTAGAATCCTCTGAGACTTGTTTAGAGGATCACAAAACGTTCTGTCTGATGAATGAGTCGCAGCTCTATTTCCTCTCCTCAAATCTTTGAGGGCTACAGTCTTTGTTTTGGTTTTGAAACAGAAATTAGATTACGCAAATGTACACTAATGCAAAACTGGTAATACAAAAACATGATATTTTTCTCAGGAACTGATGGAAACCAAAACAAAGATAAAGTAAAACTGGAACTTCTCCGTTGACTGTACTCAGAATCTCATAATAAAACGTCAGCTGTGTCAGTTTGCTGTGAAATGTTAGTGGAAAGATTTTTGTTACTTTTTAATAAAACACTTAAATGATTTTCATGATAGAAAAGAAGCGTCTACTGTGTACTACAGACATTTCACTCTGTGTTACTCTAACTCTTTGGTAAGTATTTTTATATTCAGCAGGATGTGGAAGCAAGTTGAAGCTAAAATGATGATGATGATAATTAAAAATAATACTGACCCAGACTGCTCCACCAATAACATACATGAAAAGCAGTTTTTTCTTTAACATCTCACATAATTTAAGAAAAAAGTATGAGCCATGTGTGATAAATGCTTTTGTATTATTATATATGGAGACATTCCAATTTTAATCCATTCGATTACCCTAAATTTACATTTTTGAAAGAGCAAAAAAATAAATAAATTAATAATAATAATAATACTAAAATCCACATCTAAAAAGCTCTAGGGTTGGTAAATGTTATTCCTTTTTATATCGCAGGTGATGCCTGTTTTTTCCCCTCTTATTTTTAAATTATCTTTCAAAGCAGAGGCGTACTGCATGGCAGAAGAACAGTGTATAATCAAAAGATGTTGATGTGTTTCATTAAAGTAGAATGACATATCCACCACATGAAAACGGCAGCTGGCTTGAAAGAAAAACAAATTATTAAAGCTGTGAGTCATACGAAGGCATTTGCTAGAGATCGACTAATGGCATTCAAGTGTTTTCCACGTGTTTTTGTTCATGTATGGCACTGGGGCCTGAAATCCTGCAAACATTTCTGTACGTATACAATATTTGTACAGTATACATTGAAAAACACTGCATGGTCTCCAAGACTGCATTCACCTTCCCGCTGGGCTTCGTATGAAAAGCAGATGCAAATTGTCACATCAGAAAATGCTCCAGCTCCCTGTCGCCATGGTGCTGTGTTACCACGGTGTCGCCATGGGGACACCGGGGCCAGTGGTGATGAGGTCATATCCCGATGAGCCTCTTATGGGAGATGGCAGACATTAATCCACTTATCTGTAACCGGCACAAACACACCCACAGATACAAATACACATGAACAGGAACACAAAGCAACAATAAGCATGTATACAGGCCAAGAGAGAAATCTGTCTGTCTGTCTGTCTGTCTAGTGTGGCAGTAAACAATTCATTGTTCCCCTGTGACATCACATCATTATCACGTTAGGAACGCCCACATGGAGAACAAGACGAGGCAAGCCAGCTATTATGACAGGGTACATGATGTTCAGCCAAATGCTGGATAGTTCTTAAATCAGACGCAATAACGAGTAACCCTTGCGAAGTGTAGCTTAGAGCATGTGTAGCACGTATGAACATACTTCTCCCGGCCCAAATCCCTTCTTTTACTCAGGTTTTTCAATGCTGGGTCATTGAATCTAACATTGGAAGTCAGTGTTGATCAGATCAGATGAGGTACTGTGTGAAAGTGCTTAGCCACCCATCGCTTCTTTACATTGTTGCTTGGAAAATGGGAAGTACATGCGGCAATTTTTGAAACATGTGTAAACAGATATGGAAATTTAGTATATAAAGCAATAACAACAATATTCGGTCTGACCACCTTCTTCAATACAGCCAGAACTCTTTTAGCAGCTTTCTTGTAATTTCTTGACGTAGTCTTCAGGAACGGTTCTCCAGGATTGTTGAAGGACATTCAAAGCTGTTTTGGGCTGTTTCTGCCTTTTGATGATCCCACTCTGCTACAATGAAGTTAGACTCTAGGCTGTGGGGAGGCCAGTCCATGAATTGAATTTCAGTTTTCTTCAATCTGGGTATGTTTTTACTGCATTGGGAGTGTTTTTGGGATCATTGTCATGCTGAAAAGTGAAGCTATTCTGATGGTGCTTTTGTATGTGTTCAAATGTAATCAATTTTGACAAAATGTCCAACAACACTGGGTAAAATGCAGTCCCAAACCATGACAGAGCCTCCACCATGTTTTACACATGGATGTAGACATTTACTTTTGTATGTCTCTCCTGATGTCCTCTATACTGACAACAATTTGAACCAAAAATGTTTAATTCTCTCCACTGGACCTGATTTTCAAGTTACAAGAACTGGGCTGATTTTCCTTCCAGTAATTTAGCATACCTCAGCCACTTCTTCCTTCCCCCCTTCAATTAGAATGGCTTTTTGACAGACATCCTTTCACTGAGACCATTTTTGATGAAGCATTAGATGAATCAGCTGAAGAGCCAAATGCATCTCTCATGTCCAGCTCGTGGATTTTTTCCCCCCAGTTTCATAATGGTATGACTTTCAGATACTGTTCCTCTGCTGTGGATATGTAGGCCTACAACTTTTCTCTTCCACTTGTCCAGTTTTCTCAAAATCTTTAAGACCACACTGCACACCATGCTGAGATATATATGTTTTTTTTTTTGTGATCAACATTTTATTGATTTAAAACGGGGTTGGGGGGGGGGGGGGGGGGTACAGACATATACAGCACAACTGTAAACTGCAGTAGCAAAGCAAACATTAGCAAACAAGGCATAGGGACAGCAAAGAAAAGACACAAAAACACAAAGTTAAAACCAATTATTGCCTCTTCCAGGAGATAACTCTGGATGAGAAGATTTTCCAAGCGTCAACAGTCGTGGGTCGAGCTTTATTTAATTTTGCTGTGGTATGTTCAAAACCAATAACATGGATAAGACATCGTCTCCAGAATGATTCCATACAAATGTCAGGACAGAACCATTGCTTTGTAATAGTCTTCTTTGCGGATGTAAATCCAGCGAACAACATTTTGCATTGCATTTGTTTTAAGGAGATTTCAGAGGTATCATTAAGGAGACAAGGACCAGGATTGGGAACATAAAAAACTTCCAGTACCTCAGATAACACAGAGTTCACAAAGACCCAAAAATCGGATACCACAGGACAGTCCCAAAACATGTGCAAAAACGTGCCAGGTGATGAATCATTGCAGATGTGACAGTAATATGTAGCCTGTAGTTTCATCTGGAACCTCCTATAGGGCGTAATGTATGTTCTGTGTATGGTTTTGAAATGAATTAATTGATGCGCCAGGTTCTTAGAAGTCAAACTCAGATTAGACCACACTGTATCCCAGTCTATATTAACCTGTAGTTCTCCCAGTTCCCTGACCCAAATAGATTCAATGGGCAGGGACTTCATACCATGTTCAGCTAATTTGTTGTAGATTTTGGAAACAGAGGGTCTGCCAGATTTAGGCAGGATCCAGTCCAACATGGGATGAGAGGGAAGAGGAGAGTCCCAGGGGACACCGTATGCTTTTAAAGCGGATCTGAGCTGCAGATATACAAAGTAAGAAGATGCAGGAAGAGAAAAACGTGTCCTTAAGTCCTGAAATGAGCAAAGGCCTTGGGCGTTGAATAGATCATCAAAAAGGTTTATCCCGAGTGAGAACCAAGAGGGTTGAACAAATGGTCGGCTGCCACATAGTAACTTTAAATTATGCCAGAGTGGTGAGCTTTTACAAAATTTAACTGGAGCACCCAGCCGCCGTTCTATCTTCCTCCATACCTGTATAGAGTTGGCAATAATAGGTCCAAATTCGTTGTTGTTGTAGAGCGTATTGGCGGGAACATTAGCAAACAGAAGATCTTGTAGTCTATGCGGTGCTGCCTTGGCGGATTCGATCATTTTCCACGCAGTAGTAGTCTCTGGGTTGACCCACGTACTAAGCGCCCTGATTTGGAATGACCAGTAATAAAACTCAAAGTTTGGTACTGCCAGGCCACCAAACAATTTGGGCCGCTGCAATGTTGACAAACGTATCCTAGGCCTTTTGCCATTCCAAATAAATTTAGACACCGCAGAGTGTATGTCTTTAAAATAAGTTAGAGGAGGAGAGAGTGGCAACATAAAAAAAAGGAAATTAAGCCGTGGCAGTATGTTCATCTTTACTGTGTTGATTCTACCCTGAAGCGAAGTTTTTAAATTGTCCCACCTTTGAAAGTCGGATTTGATCTTATTTAGCATAGTAGTAAAATTCTCCTTGATTATCTTTGGAATACTATTATGAATTGAAATGCCCAGATAAGTAAAAGTGCTTTTGATCTGAACACAACCGGGTAAGGAAACTTTCGTAGCTTTATCGTTCAAAGGCATCAAAGCAGATTTTGACCAGTTTATTTTGTAGCCAGATAGAGAGCTGAAATGGTCAAAGTTTTTAATCAATGGATGGATGGACGTCTCATAGTTGTCCAAAAACAGAATAATATCATCCGCATATAGAGATATGATATGATTATGACCACCAATTCTTATGGGAGAAATCGTGGACTGTCTAATGGCTTGTGCTAAGGGCTCTAGAGAGAGGCAGAACAGGAGAGGAGAGAGAGGGCAACCCTGCCTCGTTCCACGCTGCAGCGTGAAAGGGGGAGAGACCAGGTCCCCTGTTAAGACACTAGCAAGAGGTGAGTGATATAGTGTTTGAATCATAGCAACAAATTTCTGCTTAAACCCAAAGTGTTTTAATACCATCCACATATAGTCCCACTCTAGCCTATCAAAGGCTTTTTCTGCATCAAGTGAAAATACTGCACATGGATTCTGATAGCTGTTAGCGGCATCTATGATGTGCAACAGCCGTCTTATGTTATCAGATGCAAGCCGCCCTCGGATAAATCCTGTCTGGTCTGCATTGACCAAAACATGGATAACTCTTTCCAGGCGCAATGCGAGAGCTTTTGCAAGATATATATGTTTTCAGCTAATAGCTCTTTGGTACTTTGTTAGGATAAACATACTGTGTTAGGCTCCTTTATAATGCTTGAATGATTGAAATGTCAGTGAAAATAGATGAAAAATGTTCAAAGAAAAACTTCATCATACCATCAGAAAACCTGGAGAACTAGCCCTCCAAATCACTAAAAAATGACAAGAAAGGCCTGGACATTTACACATCACTGCATGTCATGACACCTAACCATGATATTACTGCCTTGTCACTATACTGCCTTAGAGCACTGACCACAGGACCCACTGAAACTAACAATCAAAACACTGAAGCGCTCACCTTTGCTTTAAAACACGACAAATCTCCGTTAACGAGCTACCGCGGATCGCCCCGTGTGTGGGGCTGGACAGCGTCAACACGTTAACGAGCAAACTGCGCTAACGCAGTAGTTCCCACCCATGTAATTGAGCATTGCGTGTCACATCCAACATACTGTTTTACTTTTGTCCATGACGCGCTTACCTTCAGGGTCATACTTCACATGAAGACCAAAATAGTTCCAAAGGCCAGATCTGAAGGCGGGTAGGGGAGGTTCAATTTGCCATGTTGCAACGAACTTAGCTTCTGTCTTGCTAGCTTGCGCTGCGCTCAGTGGATCTGCGCTCGACAGTGCAGCCTAAGCGGAGTAGTCGAACGCAGATCCAATGAGCTGTCAACACAGACAGCATCGTCAGAAGAAAAGTTGAAAAATTTTGCATTGTTCGATACATATGCGTACCGAACCGAAAGCACTGTATCAAATGGTTCAATATCGATAAAGTATTGTTGCACCCCGAGTATTTATATATTTATCAATGTAGTTTGTTTTTTTTGGGGTTTTTTGCAGCCTCATCAGAGAACAGATTTTTCACGATTGCTTGCAACTGCCCAAACCTTGAAGCTTTTTCAGATCTGATTTATTTATATTTTCCTTTTGTGAAGAGGTGTCATAAATGTTTATAGTTTTATACTATAATATACTATAATATACTATAATATACTTTTTATACTGTAATATACTCACATATCTATATTATTGCTAATATATATTGTAATATATCTATATCACTAAAGCACTTCTGGATGGATGCAAACTGCATTTCGTTGCCCTGTACCTGTGCATGTGCAATGACAATAAAGTTGAATTCTATTCTATTCTATTCTATTCTATTCTACAGATGGAAAATCGACCAGCTTTTGAAGTAGCTCCACCGACTGTCCTATGTAGCAATGTTTTTCCCCCTTCCAGGTCTCTACACCAGTAGCATGACTAAAAAAATGATGAAACAAATCAAATGAAAAATTGAATAATTCATGATAGCAGAACCTTCTGCTATACTTTTTCTTATTTTCTGTTTTAAATATATGTTGGAAAGGTCAATGATGACATTAAACAAGTTTTAAAATGAGGTCAGCGTATGTAAACTAAAAGCTCAGGTGTTTCATTGCTCTGTCATATGGTCGTCATAGAAACACAGCTCTACTGGTGAGCACAGAAGCCCCACCCATTACTCAAAATGTTTTGCTTGTGAGGGGCTGCCAATCAGAAGGGAGTTAGCTTAAAAGGAAGGCGGCCTTAAAGGGAGCAGAAGTGAATTAAGCAAAGCTGTTTTAGTAGAGCGCATGAAAAAAATATATGAAGTTAAAAAATTTGTGGATATCTATTCATCCAGGAGCCTATCCCAGCTGCCATAGGGAGAAAGGCGGGGTACACCATGGACTTCTCACCAGTCTGATGCAGATAAATGGAATATGTTCCCTTTAAATCATCTTTGGGTTCAATTTACTAAACCGTTTTGCTAGTTTTAGCTTATAAATGATCAGTCATATTATTAACTTTATATAAAAGATGATCATAGCTACTGGGCCTAAAAAGCAAAGACAATTCAGGAGTTCCTCAAACCAGTTCTTCCAGTTTCAAAAGGATTTCTTTGCAAAGTCTATGAGAAAACAATCCTTGTCTCTTTTTACTTCTGACCTTTGTAAACACATTCCTTATGAGGTCTCAGGTGTTTATATCAAGTCTTACTGAATGCAGTATTACGTTATATTCCCCATAAGCGTCAAAGTGGATGATAAAGCAAGCCAAATTTGAGTAACTGATTTTTTAGTCAGTACCAAATCAGTCTCTGATGACTTCTCGGCATCTCAGACTGCCGATTGTTTGTTTAGAACTCAAGTGTTCTTTGAATAGCTGGAATTGCAGGGGAGCAACTGGCATCACAACTGTGAGCGGAAGGTGGGATTCACACTCTGCAAAATTCACACCACTCCAGACAAACACTATGTCCTGGAACACTGGAAAACAAATTAGAAATAAATCACTTGCTTCTTCTGGTGGCTCTATTACCACAGGAAAAGTGCTTGAAATGTGACTCAGGACAGTCATATGTTGGTTTCTTTACTGTAGGCCTTGAAATAATAATGCCACAAATACAACCCTTTGAGATAAAACTTTCACGGTGTTATCGGCTGTGGGCACCAGCGAAGCCTTGACCAGAAAAAAAACAAAAAACCCCCACAGTGTTTCTAGTCCCTTCACTGATGGCTCCATCTTTGCCGAACAAGATCTTTTCCTCTTTCTCTTTCACTCTCACCTTGGGTAACTTCTCTAAAAGGACGGATGCCATCGAGACAATTATCAGACCATTATGTGTCATTATGTGTTCCCGGGTAAAATGGGAGCCATTTGAAGATGTCTGAGGGCTGTGCAAAAGGCCTGACCTGTTTATTGTCAGAGTGAATGGTTACGTCAGAGCCCGTGTCTTTGGCTAATGCTGTACCTGTCAGAGGCATCAAACCTGTGAAGCTGCAGGTACAAGGTCCAGTCATTTATAAAATCTGCCACCTGCTACTGAAAGGCACTTGCACAGCCTAATGTAACTTAATAGCACAAAGAGATAGCCACATTCAAAAAAAGAGGCTTTAACAAGCCTAATTCATTAGCAGGAGGGCTGCCTAAATGAGCTCTGCTGTATTTCCAAATGTGTTTTACACATGAAAGGAGCCAGAGTAGGTATTGTGTGAATACTAAGGGCCCACCTAAAAATATAGTGCAACCCACCAGATTGATGCACAATTGTTGCACTCACTTTCTTGGATTTTCAGTGGTAAGAAACATGATTATAACCATTAGCACACGGTCATCTTCTGGCATCATTATGGTTATTTTTCAAACTGTTCAACACCGGCAGAGTGTTCTGAACTAAAACTAGAATATAGTAGCTACAGTTTTAGTTTCATGTGATGTTGGCTCTTGGCAATATGTAACTCTGAACTTCAAAAGCAACTGACATAGTCAAACCCTAAAACAGTTCAACATTATTAGGAATACGTGAAGATTAATGTCACTTCATATGGCGCTTTAGCCAAGATCCAGTCAGCTTAGCTGAGCATAAGTATTGTGCAGCAGGATTGGCTGGCTTCCCTCAGTCCTGAAGTACATAAAGTCAAACAACCAACACTTTTGCTGTTCACACACAAAAATCCTAAACACGTCATAGTGACATATTATTCTATCAGAGCACTTTGCTCTCAGACTGCAGGCTTGCTTGTGGTTCCTGCAGTTTCCAAAAGAAGAATGGGAGGCAGAGTCTTCAGCCTTCTGGTCCCTTTCCTGTGGAAGCATCAAGCTCCTTGTGTGGCTTAAGGAGACACACGCTCTTGATCTTTAAGGTTAGAATTCAATTTTTCCTTTTCCTTATGTAGTCTGCAGTGAATCAGATGAGCCTAAACCATGCCTTTGTCATGCTACACTAGGCTAAAGTGGCTGGGAAACTTGCTGCTGCTATTGTCTACTGTCTCCTGTGACCTGTCCATAGTGTAGACACAGATTTCACTGTATTATGGCACATCCCAGATAGGAATGAATGCAGCTCTCTTGTGGGCCACATTTGGCCTCGACTGAGGACACTAGCTCTAAGTAAGTACGGGTTACTCTTGCTTCTACTGTTGTTGGTCCATCAGTCAGCTGTGGAGAAGAGTGACATTATAAACACAAAGAGCTGAATCGAAACCGAGCATTTAAAACAATGAAAAGTGCCCACTGCAGCCACTGCCTCCACTTCTCACACTGTATTTTTTTTTTTTAACTTAAACTAACGTTTTTTGCACTTCTCCCATTCCCAGTGAATTCTGCTGTCACTTCCTTCCCTGCTCTGGTCAGCTCATCAACCAATCAGGATTCAACCTACTGCTACGGCTGAAACTCCTTTCTGCAGTCTCTCTGTAAGCAAACCTACACAAACGGACAGAACTATCACCATAAGACAAGCATTTTATAGTGCCAGATACTGATCTGGCACTAGAGAGTGAGTTAGAGTGTAGTCAAAAATGACAGTGAGGAAAAATCTTTTATTTTTATTGTTTAGACAATAAGTTTTCTTCCTGCCAGTCACGTTTAGACTTGTGCCTTCTGTGACGTCTGTGGGAAATCGAACCAGAAACCCCTTTTAATCTTCCACATGCACCTCACCAGAAATGTAATAACTTAGTTATGCTATAGGTTTAAAATGGGTTTCCACTTACATCAGATTTCCAATGTGGATTTCCCTCCGAAGTCTTAACTTTTTAGCGCTACCAGTTTGACTGGTGCAGCTTCAGATTTTTCCTTCCTTAACTCTTTTACTGCCACGCCCTGCTGTAGAGACTACTGTGAAGCAGAAAGGACTGCTGCTAACATGTATACGCTGAGCACATAATTTTGGTAAAACGGATGCAGCATAATTAAAAGTCATGAACAATTCTGATGAAGATTTTCTTTTCCACACAGGTGGGAAGGTCACGCACCCTCTGCTTCCTCAATCAAATACAAGCACAGTAAAACAATACAAACTCACATAAGAATGAAAAAAACACAACACTCATTCACGAACAATTAAAGCTAGAGTATAAAGTGATAGAGAGAACACTGCGTACATAAAATAGGTCACGTAGGTCAAAACAGACTCCGTTGTAATTCAACCCATGTTGCAATTTAGAGTCTGCATAACTCCTGGCCCACCTAGTTTTTTGCTGTATAGTCAGCACTGATGCATGCCTGAGTCAAATGTTTAAGAGCTTAATGGTCAGTATGAAGGTAACACCAAATGCCCAGATGAGAAAGCCGATGCTGAAGGAAAACGATGTGAAAAGAGTGCAGGACTGAGAGCCTCTTTACCAAGAGTTGGCTGTGCATCCATCTGTCTTCAAGATGATACAAGAGACATCGACAGCAAACAGAGACCACAGAAAATTACTGAAAGAAGCACGTGACCACACCCAAATATGTTCCTGCCAGCTAAATCTCAAAATGATGGAGCACAGCAGCACAGGAAATGGACCAGTCAGATATAAAGTTTATTTTCTGTGCAGTCAATGCCATGGCAGACGGCTACTTTTCTTCATGTAAACCACACAACCAAAGAGTTTCTCCTGTTATTTTTTTAACACGTCTCACATAGCCTTGACCAGTGGCTTTAGAACAGGCTTTGTGAGACCTGTAGAAATGTGTGCATCAAGAAATGTTTAAAAAATATCATTACTTTGACATTAGCATATATTTTGTTTAATCACATGCCCCGGTCTGCCTTTAGCTTTCATACTGAAGCCTGTGTGGAAGCTTGCTTTTACAATTGCTTTTTACAATTGTAACCATTATTTTGCTTGGATAAAAACTATTTTCTCTGAAAGACTAAGATTTTAAGTCCCCTGTCTTAAAATCAAACATTCTAATTTCGCAGACGTGGTGAAGGCAATACTCAGTCAAAGTGTGTGATTTAGGGATCAATTACTCATGATGTAGGTCTTGTAGAAGAAGAAGAATGCACTTTATAAACCATGCTAACCAGTAACAGCTAAAATAACAAAAAACAGTAGCATCTGTGCCATTAAGCAGAAAGAAAATAATTTTTCAGGCTTTGTGCTCATGCTACCAAAAGCAAACAAGGCTGAGCAATAATGAGATGTTCTGTTTATCTCTCCAATGCTCTATTTAGTGGTGGAGCCAGCATCTAGCAGCTCCAAATGTTTCTGTAGTGGGAAAAGAGATTGAATGAGAAAACAAGCTTCATGTTCTGCAGGTGAAAACTTCAAACTAAGGGTTTCAATCCTGTTCCTCAACCAGAAGGTACATGCATAATAATGAAAGTAGAGGAGTGGCAAAACATGCAGCCCCTCATTCATACTCTTGGTTCTGGGTCCAGCCAAGTGTCAAGTCAGGTGAGACATTTGGGCCACATCTGGTCCATGCTAATCCCATGCCCTGCGTCAAAAACAGCCCATGGTAGGCCCATATGTGTCTGCTACCAGCGATAATTCTCAATTAATCCGTTTAATCAAATCAATACACTGCACATGCGGGAGCCTAAACATTCCAGCAGTGACTGCATGCACACACTGTATTAGAGAAAGAGGGAAATGAGGTGAACGGGTTAATTTTCTGCCATGGGGAATTAAGACATGTTCCCTGCATCCAGCTGTGTAGTAAACCCATAAGAAAGGGTAAGAAGATGAAATAAAACAAACACATATATAATATTAATAATATCTGTGGACATCTATAATTCAATAAGGTCGTGCCATCTGTAAACAATAGAAATATTTGATTTTTTTTTAATACGACGACATGTGCTAGATTTTGAAGTACAATTTGCAAATAATGCTTTTGAATGTGTTCCGTTTTACTATATATCTATGGATGTGCAAGCAAAAAGAAGGCACGGAGACAGGCAGGCAGTCAGACAGACAGGTCGCTCCAGAGGTGACCGGGGAATCCTGCTCTCTCTCTGCCGGCAGACAGAGCCTCCTCCTCGGCCACTGCTCCTCCTCCCCTCCCCTCCCTCTGCCCTGGTTGCGCGTTGGGGGATCCGACGACGTCACAGCGGCACACACATTTGCACGGACGCGCGCCTGCAAGCGGACACACACACACTCACACACACACACGCCCTCTCTCCTCGCTCTCTGCCGCTCCGTCTCTCTCACTCTCACTCTCCTCTATGCTGCTATTCTGGGAAGTGGCGCTTGGAATAACCCCCGTGTGCGTATGAGTGTGTGTGTGCGTGTGTATGTGTCTCCTGATTTCACCCTGACACACGCACACATACACACTCACAACACAGTCAGACGCACACATTTACTGTCTGTCTGACTGCAGGAGTGGAGCTCTGGCAGCAGAAATCCGCTCGCAGAGGATTCCTTCCAATTTTACGCGCAACTTTTCCTCGCCGGCTTCTTCTCTGCGGCGTTTCCAGCGCTCCCCCCTCGATTGTTGTGGATTTCTAACAACCACCCCCTGGCTGTTTGTAGCGGAGCGACGAGCGAAGCTCGCCCGGAATCGGATCTGCTGTCACCGGGCTGCTTGTTGTCATTTTCGCACGGAGACGCGCAGCCGGAGCGCAGACAGAAGGTAAGAGCGGAGAGGGGAAAACGAAAGCTTACGGATCATATTCTCACACACATCACAGTGACAGTGGGATTTTATGCGCCATGGTGGACATTTATGGCATCTTTTCAAGGCACTTGAGCTTTTGCTTAGCTTATAAAGGCAAGGCTATGCTGGGGGAATACCCCGGGCACGCATTGCATTGCATGCAGATTACCCAGGTTGCGTAATATCCTGAGGAATTTGCAGTAGCCTGCCCGGCCAGGCTGGTTGCAAGGCCGGGGAAGAGATAGACAGTGAGGAAGAGAGGGAGGGTACGTGTTGGTGGATAGGAAGCGATGAAAGTGGAAGTTCGGATGGTGTGTGATTGGTGTGATTTTTGCGTCCGAAGGTTGATTTGTTTTTAGCACAAACCCACGGCAGGTTGGTTTGATTAATAGACCTTCACCTGCAGTTCTCTCTGACGTTCATGTGAGACTTCTTTAATCACTCTATAGCGCGCGTGGAATGTTCAAAAGTGAGTTGAAGCAGTGACCTCCGCGCACTCTTTGGTATTTCCTTGTTGCTGCTACAGTATGATCAGTGTGACACTCCTCAGAGAGTCACAAACGACTCTTGTTGCTACAGTACCTAAGCGTTGGTTTACACTGTGCTTGCCGAAAACGAATAGGGGAACACTGGCCATTTCTTTTTCGGATGGGGGTGACTTTATCTCATATGCTCATCGTTTGTTTCCTCTGTGTATGTGTCTGTGTATGAGAGGGAGAGAGAGATGGTGGGTGGTGCGCTGGCTGGTTCCGGGAATGTTCCATGACGTGTTGCCGTATAGAGAGGGGCCCCAGCCGGGGAGACTGCGACTAACGGCTCGGCCCTGCCGCTCTTCCTGCTCTCACTCCCTCTCTCCCTCTCCCTCTGTACTCTCCTGGAAAATATGTTAGCCTGTCTCCATTTCCAAAGAAGATTTACATTATCATCTCGTAGTGGTCATCTCTGCAGGCTGGGTTCCATTAGGTCAGAGGTCAAAGATCAGGGTCAAACGCAACTGCATGCAACAGGTGGTAAGATCCTGCTCAAGGACACTCACAGCAGTGCACATGATTGGCAGGGTGAGGTCTGAAGTGCAGGTTTGAAACAGCTGAAGGGCAGCATGCAGCCAAGCTGCAGCCAATATGACTTTGTGGATCTCAGAGCATTTGTTTGATGTTTAATGTGTGACAGAAAGTTCAAACAAAGAGCTTCTCTACAAAAGCATGCAGTTATCAAATAAGTAACATTTTATGATAAATTGTAAGAAAGATTAAAAAAAAAGTATAAAACAAAAGTGAAAGAAATTATAGATTCATAATTAATGAAAAGTAAAAGTCAAATTGCAAAAGTGGAATCAATAACAATTTTATATAAATAATGCATTTGTGTGTTTTTATTATCTTTTTGTTCAGGGATGGTGGCTAATTTTAGACTACAATGGACACCATGCGCATGCTATTTATAGAAACAGTAAAAAGCTTTGGAGACTGTGAAATAATGAGAAATATGGCAAGAATAACTGCAGATGAATGCCTCTTTTCCGCCAGTCAAAGCTGCAGAAGGAAAAAGCAGCCACAGAAGTGAGTCCTGAATGTGCTCATGGTGTTGGTGGCATTTGTAGCCTGCAGCTGAAGAGATGATTACAGTATGTATTCTGCTGTCAGGGAACATGCTGCTGACTCTGTGCGTGCACGTGTCAGTGATGGATGGATGTTTGAGAGCGTGCACGGGGGAAGGCCGACCTACGTACCATCTGTCCTACTGCCACCTCAGATGGCCATCGCAGTGTAGCTACTGCGTAGGAGCAAGCATCCAGGCACGCACACACACAAGTACACTGTTACCAGGGAGGACAGGCGTATGGAGAACATGCATGAGGTGTGAGAAGACTTTCAGCACTAAACATTCAATTAATTTATTACTTAGGCCTTGTGGGAACTCTTATGTCTTCCCAACATACAGCAAGCTACCCTTGTACAAGCAGCACGCAGCGGAGTTGAAAAGGTTCATAAAGTGCTAACAGTCCTTGGCTTAATGTCTTGGAGATTTTTTTTGACATATATCATGCTTGTGCCAGGGCTGGCACAGTTTCAGGAGCATTTTAATTTAGAAGTTGCTGTGTTAGCATTTGGGACACACCATTCTTAAGCCTATGGATAGCCCGGTGGCTTGGCCGTAACAGCGGTGTTGGCTCAAGGGCAGCTGCCTGCATGGATCAGTATGCCAGATTTAAGCAGCAGCTGTCTGGAAAGTCATTTATGTCGGTGAAGCAGTGTGAGCTTATGTAACAACAAGCTACATATGTAACAACCTACAATAACAGCGGGTAGCACAGTCACCTCACTCCAAGAAAGTTGCTAGTTCGAACCCCATCTGGGTGGGGCCTTCAGAGTGTTATTCTCCCTGTGACTGCATGGGCTCCCTCTGGGTACTCTGGTTCCTTCCTGAAGAGATGTACATTATGCTATAGTCACCCTAGGGCAACCAGTGGTTGGTGACACTAACAAAAATTATGGCAACTGTGTGCAATGAACGTGTAATCTCATTGCCTTTGAAACGGTTGCTCTGAAGAACGGGACTGGGCATGTGACCACTTGTAGTCAGTTGCCTTCTTCAACGCAATTTTAATGTGTTAACATGGAAATAAGACAGAGTTCATCTGCTATCAGTTTGCAATTGACTGGGGTCAAGTTATCAATTACATGCAGTCTGGTTGTGTTGATACAGCAATTCACTGTTGGTGTTGACATACACAGAAATACACATTGAACAGAAATTGACGATAACTACTTCCAGGATCTCAAAGATTAGAAAATGAAACTATGAAATTCCTCCATAAATCCCAAAATAGAGTCCTGGAATTACAACCCAAGAATTTAAAAAAATCATTTAGCTTCAATAAAGATTTTAAATAACAGTTTTTGAAGTTATCTGTGCAATATGTGTTCGTTGCCTTTAAGTTGAGTGGTTTGTGTTTGTGATTATAAATAGACTACTTTCCTTTATTTGTCGATTCATTTATTTTTATTTTATTTTAATGTTTATTGACTCTTTGCTAAGATGTTTCCTGGGAAGCAGTTAAGTCCGCAGCGAATTTCCCAAAGGAGATTATAAAACATATCATATCATAAATAGTGATGCAAATGCTGCAGGATGGTGGTGACAACCAGCTGCCTAAGAGTGATCACAGTCTGTCTGAATCAGACCGCGAATGTTTGGCGACAAGTTGCTTTCCACCAGGCGACCTGCGCGATTGCCTTCAGATTGAAAGTTGCCTCCCAACTTGAGTTTGAGGTTGTTGCTTGTTCATCTTCAGGTCGACCAGTTTGTTATGCTCGTGAGCGATTCACAATCAGTCACCAAAAACGAAAAAATTCAGTGCAACTTTCTTTAGTTGTAACAAGGTTGTTACAAGCGACCCGGATGTTGGTCAAAGATGATGATGAATAAGATCAAGTGCTTTAAGTGTGTAGAATAAAGTGCTGTATGAATGTACGGCTAAAAATGTAATTGTTTAAAGTGCTTTGAGTGGTCAGTAAGACTAGGAAAGCACTGTATAAATTCAAGGACATTAAAATTACGTCTGGTGATGTACTGTTCTGACCTTCTCAGGCCTGATACTGATATTGAGTCTTCTTTGACTCTAACTTCAAGAAAAAGGGACGGAAATATATATTTTTCTTGTTTAACATAAAGTTTGACTAAAACAGAGAAGGAATTGTAACGAAGAAATCAATACATTTATTAATGAAATAACACGTAACAGAAACAAGATAAGAAAACTTAAACTGTGTAATGTATTTATTCTTCACTCCTTTAATTTTAGCAGACAAGTGAAAGTAAAGTGAAGATAACAGTAGTGTAAGTGCCATCAAATGTTCCCACCAAGTAATGAAAGAGAGAGGAAAGGTTGCAGACAGCGCCGTGGATACCGTTCTTCACTTGTTGCTTGTTTGATGTTAAATCACAATTAAGTCACAAACTAGCAAAAAGACACAAATGGAACTTGTTGCTGTGTGACTGGGAAGTGCCTTTAAACTGCTGACCGTTTGTTGTTAGAATCAGCACAGGACTACTATCAAAGATGCCGTTTCTCACGTGCAGCACACAGCAGGAAGTAGTCCACTTCAGACACTCTTTCACTACAGCAGTGGGGTGCCTGGTTAGAAGGTCCGGGAGGTTGGACAAATGACACGCGCTCACTGTGAATTCTCTGGAGATTTACCCATGCCATCCTCACACGCTGACAATCAGCATCGTGCACGCTCGACACTTTCACTGGATAATGAACAGAAGAGTTAAGAGCTGTGAAAGCAGCTCGGAGTAGAGCTGCACCGAACGGGCTCAACCGCTCGGCTGTTGTCACCAGTGCCTGATGTGGGAATTTGAGTCAGACTCAGTGAAGCAGTTGATTGTGCTACTTTTCGTCATGCCGTGGTTCCTGGATGACTGGTGTTCTGTGAGGTGTTGTGGGATTTTGTGAAATCCATACATTATTGTTGAAGTATAACTGCGAAAAACATTATGAATGACTTGCAAATTCACTGCGTCTCTCCTTTGTTTTAACTCATTTCCCCTAAAAAGCCTCTGTCACAGAAAAAACCCAGGCTGC
Source organism: Diplotaxodon limnothrissa (assembly GCF_057381915.1). Classification (NCBI taxonomy): domain Eukaryota; kingdom Metazoa; phylum Chordata; class Actinopteri; order Cichliformes; family Cichlidae; genus Diplotaxodon; species Diplotaxodon limnothrissa. The sequence goes on from NC_140610.1 coordinate 44,274,865, forward strand.
TTGTGCAGTTTCCAGGTGATGGCATGGCTCATCAAAGGCCTTTGCAAACACGGTAAACAGCTTGTTTCTTTTGTGGGGCAAATTACAACTAACCACAAGTGTGACCCACCACCTAAAGGAGAAATTACCCATAGACAGTATTGCAAAAGCTATTGTGGAGGCTCTTGAATGATAACATATGGCATATAGCTCAAAAGGCACTTGTGAAACTAAACATCTCTTCAACTGCTTCAAAAGAGCACTGGATATGAACCAGAAGAACAATGTGTGGAAGTGTCTGATAAGAAGATATAGGTCCAGATTCCACTGAAGGGCTGTCAAAAGTGGCTGCGAATGACAATACAATCAAAGAAGACCAGATCAGATAAGCGAGGGGCTACTTTATTATTCACATAGGCTTTTCTCTTGTTCTGCCTGGAGAACAAAAAAGTCTGAAAACCAAATGTTTAGCAGACAGAAGTCACAGTCCTCTGAAAAACCTCCACACCTCAAAAGTTTGGGCTTATACTGAGTTTAAAAATACAGCGTTTAGACTGTTAATCTTACACAACAGCTTCTTTACAGCTTTAAATTTAAATAGTGGGAGAATTATGCCAAATAATAAAGGATCTCTTAACCATTATTTCAAAATTCAAATTGAAAAACTCAATGTCCAGTTTTCTTCAAGGCTTTCAAACATGTCTCCTTGTTGGATTTGCCATAGATGTAATAAATATTTCTTATCTGTCATGTGGCCACACATATATTCATGCTGTGACCAGAATCCTCATCTGATTACATTACATTTATCTGCAAGATGCCACTGTCCAGAAAGTCTTATGCATGCAGCAGGAACTTTGGACTCACGGTGTCCGGTTTGGCTCAAAAAACAATAGCAAGGCTTAAATTACTTTGAATAGTTGGAATTCAACACAAGAATTCAGAGAATTCAATTCCAAATGTCTGTTTGACAACCTCCATTTTTCTTTTCGCATACTTCTTATTGCAGCGCTCTGCCTCTCCTCCTGTCTCTTCGTCTGTCTCACCGCTGACTGTGCTGCAGCCGGTTCGCTGCAGACGTGTTAGGTTAGCATTTGCTGTCAATTATCACAGTGCACACATCATAGCTGGAGAATTTGAAATGACTGCAGATGTATGGCATGGTGTGAAGACATAACCCCTTCACACATACAGATGCACACAGCTTTCATTGTAGCTGGGACTCACTGGTGTGCAGGGTGTTCATTCGGAACTGATTCGCTGGTAAAAGCATGCACGTGCACATGAACCTATAGACCCTAATATAAAGAGTAAATATTGTATTTTTGACTGATAAACAGTTTGAAAAGTTGAAAGAGAACCAAATAGGGTTACATCTAGTAGTTCGTTCTCATATTTCATATTTTACTGCCAAAAAATACATTCCACATGTCATAGTTCAGTGAAAAAATAGCCGCTGATATTCAGATTATATCATTTAACCTTGCTGGATTTCACTCCATGAGAAAAGATTTGACAATAGGAACTTTGTTCCACTCTGTATATTGTTGTCCTTTGCCTCACTCACTCTGTTGTTGTACTACCATTGTATGAGACACCTCAGAGTGGATTATTACTAACAAAGAAGTGCACAATTTGCTTTGCAACATAATGCACCCACAGCACGCTAACACTGCGCTCAGCGAACGGCACACTGAACTCGTATAAAGTTTATCTCATTGCATTGTGCTGCTTTTGAATGCAATTGCACAATTTTTCCCTGTGTGTGTGTGAGTGTGTGCGATCACCTGAGAGCTGTAAAGGAACCTGTGAGCGCTCTGGTGACCGAGGTCCTGACAGCGACGGGTGAATTATTAAGACACATCCACACATATGCACACACAAAGCCTAATGAGGTGGTTGACTGGGTGTACCAGATAAATCGTTCCACAGTGGTTTAGTTTCATACCGTTATACACGTGGAGGAGTGGAGGACTGGAGGAGGTGAAGAAAGAAGGGAAAAAGGAGAACAGTGTGCGAGCATGTCATGTGCTGGGACATTAGTTGTCCCTCAGCCAATCAGCGATGAACTCTTTATTGTCCATTGGTCCATATCAGCCAGTTATATTGCAGGTTTTTAAACAAAAAGGTAGAGGTAGGGGGAAAAGAGGCTGATATTGAAATCTAATCTCTTTTTACGCAAAGTCAGGCGCTGAACATGCTGTGGGCTGTGCGTGTTTTTGTGTGTGTGTTTGCGGCTTTTCAAATGGACATAGCGATGCTACAGAAATAAATGGAGAGAAGGAGAAAGAGAGACCTTTACTCAAACTGGCCTACTTTCTCAGCAGCTTGTAATTAGTCTCACTTCATGCATTTATGCATCAGACAGTGGAGCTAAATCAGTGTTTTGTAATCAGGAAATCCCAGATGACACCACCGTCATCCTGTTCTCCTTTACTGTACTCTACACTGCCAATTTGACAACTTAAACTATAGTTGAATAATTTTGAATATCATTGTAAAAGCTGCTGTTTTCTGTCATGACACTGTATGCTATAAGGGCCTGAAATCAAATACAACACCTTCTCTGCCAACATGTCTTCTATAACTGTACACTGGATGCCTTTGGACTTGTGATCAGACAGAATTTGATCACCTTACACTTATATGCAGTTTTACTGGCATATTTTCTCAGTTTTTGGAGACATTTGGAAAGATTTAAAGGTGATCTATATGCTGCTCTTTCTTCTTATTCTTGGACTGTTTATACCGAGTCTTGCTGCAGCCCTGTACTTCATCCCAACCAGTTTCAGCTCCTTTCTGAGGCCATCTCCCTTTTCAATGTACTTAGGCATGTAGACATGGTCCAGACAACCTGCAAGCTGAAGTTCAATCTAAGCATCAGAATAAGGAAGAAAGGTGATTTAAGTGACTTTTTGTTACTATCAAACTGCAGATTTACAGGGATTTTCCCACACAACTATCTCCAGTGAACAGCAGTCGTAAATGCCTCGTAGATGTCAGAGGTCAGACAAGAAGGCCACAATAACCACTTGTTATAACCAAGAGCATCTCTGAATGCATTACAAATTGAAGCTTGAAGTACTGTAGATGGGCTACAGCAGCAGAAGACCACACTGTCTGCCACTCTTGTTAGCTAAGAACAGGAAATTGAGGTTACAGTTCACACCAGCTCACCAAAAAAGGGAAAAGCACGAGGGGGCAAGAGGGGTGTGTAATCCAGTACTAGCAACGTGTACCTAATAAAGTGGTCAGTGAACAGTAAATAGTAAATACAAGTCTTTCATATCATGAGTGTAGTAGGAATTATTTCTTACTTCACAAGTAAGATGACACAGTCAAACTCCTGCTTTCATTAACACCCAGACGCTCGCTTGTATTGATTTTTTTTTTAATCTTAGATGTCTAAGTATGATAATATGATTTAAAATGATTAAAAATCTGTGATCTCAAACACCAACATACATCCCTTTCTGATGTTAGTCACTCAGAATTTACTGCCGCTATTTTGTGCCGACGCTCTGCAGTCATACCGGGAGTATTTAAATATCTGCACCCACAGAAACGAAACCCGAACCAGAATACGTTGCAATGAGTGTTTGCACAATTAAAAACTTCTCACTTTCTCTCACTGGGAAACTCTCACTTTCATACTTCACTGATGAGTCCAAGTGTAGGTAAAACCCTGCTGAACCCTGGCATTTTCTCTGGGGGGTGTCCAGAGGCATTTTGGGAAATGTAGTCAATCCAAGTGACGAAGGTTGGACAGATTTAGGGTAAGCAGATAAACTTTAAATGGTAAATTATGATGAAAATGATTAAAAAATGATTACTCGAATGAGAAAAACATTGCAAACTGATTATGTGTAATCCATATGAGGGTTTTTCCCCCTTAAAGCTCATTACAAAAGATCTACCACAAATGTCTGGGTTTTTAAAAATCATAATAATTGAACTATGCATTGATATTTACTTTTACAGCTTAATCTAACCTGTGTTTTTCATCAAAAGTTAATGCAAATCTGTAAGAACAAACTTCGTTAAACACTCTAGCTGGTATCGGTGTGCCGTTCCCAGGCTTTGTTTGCCCAGTCTGATATTATCACAGTGAAAACACAGAGACAGCTGCTACTGTAGGTTTAGGGTGAGTGATTTGCATATCCATACAAAAGATAAAAACACTTCAGAAAATATCTGGGGATGAAAAAAAAATCCAATCTCAGCAGGTGAGACTAAACAGAAACCCCAGTGGGCTTAAAAAAAATAAAACAATGGAAAAACATCACATCCAAAGAAAAAAGTGACAAAAGAAAAGCGAAAATCAAGATGACAAACAGATGACATGAGTGATCTGAAGCTCTAAGACAGAATGTCGTGTGTTTTTATTTGCTTATTGCTGGATTCATTGTGGGGTTTGATATGGCAGTGTCAAATGTTCCCAATCCTCTAAGATGGCAGCAGAGACTTCAGCTACTGAAGACGTGTTTTTAGGAATTTATGATTACAAACCACAGGATCAGCATGTCACCTCTGCTGTTCTGAAGATATTACAGAAGCATTGCTGCTGTGTGTTTTTAGCTGACACCCATTTCAATTCTACGCTGATATTCATGCGCCGAGAGTGTCTTATAACTTTCTCACCTTCAAAAACGACTGAAAATGTGAGACGTCCTCAAACCTGAACAGTTTTCAATTGTCAGTAACTGCTGAAATAACACAAATGCACTTTTGTTTCCCACGCACTCACCTGGCAGGCTTGCCAATTATGGTAAACGACACCTTAGTATATTTAATGACTTATTTCTCATTTTTATTAATTTATAAGTGCGCAGACCCTTTGCTCTCTTTGCTCAGTGATATTAAGAAATATAGGACAGAAACCTCCTTAGAACTAGGAAAAAATCAGTCATTGCCGATTCCCTTAAATCTTTGGATTGCATATAGATCGCAAGGCAGTTGCACAGGGTGCCTTGTGTAACTCAGATGGACTGCAGTCAGTCTTGTGGGCAAGAGTTTTTGAAAATAACTGCTGTCTAGTTTCTAAATGCAGAAGAACTGTTAACACGCTGGAGTCAGACTGAGTCAGTCTGTGCCGATGAGTCTGGTCTGTGATGGCTCTCTTTGGAATTGGACACTTGACTCAGTTGGTTGCCAACTAGTTGTATTTTGGTTATGATCCTATACCAAAGCAAGGCTGCCGAGTGTTTTGAGGGTGAGACGGCCAGAAAGTAATAATTCCCTGCAACACTGAACTTTCATCAAGGAGAGTGGGGCTTGTGATTCATGTGGGGCCACTGTTTCTGAAGATTAATTGTCCTTCTAGATGGCTGAGAAATTTCTGTTTTGAGTTTGCATGTGCCTGCCTGGGTTTCCTCTGGGTGCTCCAGTTTCCTGTTACAGTCCAAAGACATGCTTGTTAGGTTAACTGGTGTTTCTAAATTGGCGGTAGGTGTGGTGTCGGTCTCCTGGGATAAACTTCTCCCCACCTCAGTCGGGGATTTAATCTGGTTCAGTACAACGCTGCTGCTGGATGAAAGACCTGGTTGACAACACGCATTCCAGTTCATCCCAAAAGTGTTTTATGGCCTTGATGTCAGCCAAGTGTTTTCACACCAAACTTGAAAACCATTTCCTCTTGAACCTGGCTTCATGTCTGGAGCCATTGTAATGCTGAAACAGAAAAGGGCCTTCCCCAAACTGTTGCCACAAAGTTAATCTATCTAAACTAAAAATCTTATTTGCTGTAGGGAAATAATTTTCATTGGATGTTTGTTAGGCGACCAACTGAAGGTTACCAAGTACTCTTCAGCAATACTCCAATTAAAACAGTAATTTATCATTTTTACACATCAGTTTAAAAGGCATGAAATAGACTCAGTGTAACTGCTTTAATTGGTGAGCTGTAGATTAGTGAGCTGTAAGGGAAATATTATTATTTCTACTCTTTTTTTCTCACCACTTGGCAGTCATCTTTGAAAAAACCCCAGGGCAGTTTTTTGTGGACCAAGAAGCCGTTCAGAAAGGAAAAGCTGCATATATAAAATTGCCAAATCTAATGAAAAAAAAAGAGAGTAATATTGCTTTAACTGCTCAAACGCAGATGACCGGCCTTTTAGGACAAGTGTGATACAAATGCCGTTTTTAGTATTTCTAAGGCCCCCCATAGATTTTGATTATTTATAACATGTCTGGTTTTGCTGGGTGTAGCCTAATCGACAAAGATGAACAAAAATATTGATTGTCATGTTTAACTCTCTGCCAAAAAGGAAATTTGCATGCTTTTTGAAGATTCTCCTGTTTTGAACTACAGGACAAGCAGCACTAAGCCAAAACTATGCAAATACTGCGGGTCACATCTTGGTGATAATGTGGCTTTGGGCAGTGGGTGGGTTAAACATCCCCCAGCCATGTTCATATTGTCGGTCCAGTGGGGGGCTTTTTTCACAACCGTACTGCGATACACACTGCATGGGCATTTGGCAATATGTCAGAAATCAGCATGACTCCAGTGCAGGAGGCAGCCATTTGTATGCATGTAGCACACAGAGTGTGTTTAAAACTGGCAGTTTTGCATAAGAGTGCCATCATGCTCTAATTCTGTCATCTGTCTTTCTCCTCTAGGGGCAATTTGTGGACTTGATAAACGGACCAGAAAGCAAACGGTTGCACCAGGTAGGATCCACAAACCTAATAACCACTGTGTACTTGTATATCGCGACTACCCGGTCGCAAAGTCTGACGTCACTAGCCGTGTCTGGGCCTAAACTCCGCTGCAGGTCCATATATCAAACGATCACTATGGCATTACTGAGAGTTGAAAAACTGTCTAAAGTCTTTCATCTTTAATAAAATGATCAGTGTCTGCTCTACCAGGTGTAACAACTGAGTTTAACATCCAGGCATCCATGAAAACGGAATTTATGACATTTAACGGAGTTAGAAGTTAGCAGGGAGTTAGCTCGCTAGCTTCTATCGAAATACAATATAGCATGTCCTGACTGCGGGGTTTTGGAAACAAATTAAAACGTACAGCTCTGCTATCACTTCCAGCATAAATGAAGACAGAAAGCTAAACAGCAGTGACGTTTGTAGGGTTACTGGAGTTTGGCTAGCTGGTATATAATGATGTGCTACGTGACCGCTAGCGACACAGCTATGTTAGCATAATATAAACAAGCTAACCTTTTTCCACTCGATAAAAGTTAAAGTGAGTGTTCTCGGTGGTCAGGAACAAATGTAATCGCATGGCAGCATGCTGTAAAAGGACCAAACTTCAGCCAGGAGAACAACTGAGATAATCCATCCAAAATACGAGGTTAGTCATTCATATACTGCTGCATGCGCTGGGCTGTAGTTACATCCTAAGGTTTTAAAAACTGAGCTTAAATAAATGATTAGCGGTAATAAAAGCCGAGGGAGGTCAACGGTGATCACTGACTGTTTTAGGAGCTTTTTGAGATTAAATAGAAGAAAATACAAAACATTAAACATGTTAACAACACAAAAGCCATATTAAACGCAGACTACTTTAGGCCCGGAAGTAGGATTCGTCACGTCATCACTTAACGACCGGATAGTGTAAAATAATATATGACATCCAGTCATTGCGCACAAAATAGAGTAATTTATGAGCTAGTTTAGGTAAAACATTTCGGGTGCAATGAATAGAGGTCAATTTTGACAAGTCAGTGATTATCTATGAAGATATTTAAAACTCAGTAATATAAATAAATTTATAGCTCAGGTGACATTTTGCCCTTTAAGCCAGCTTCTAGTGACTGGTTGCCTATTGCAATATCAAAAGTAGTAGCAGTCACCACAGCATGCTTTATATTCTACGGCAAGAACCCTATAATAATACAGAGAAAACCCAACAATTACACAACCTCTTATGAGCAAAGACGTGGCAACAGCGGAAAGGAAAAACTCCCCAATAAGAAGATAGTCAGAGATGTCCATATAAGGACATCCTCTCTTTGTCGTCAAATCACTCAGCATAAAAGGAGCATTTCGACCAGTCTGAAGCCAAAACTTCTGCCACATGGATTATTTGAACTTACACTGACCTCATTATTTGAAACTTTGGCCATGTTTAATATGAGCATCCACAACTTTAACAGACTCTATATGGCAGATAATAAGGAAAAGTACAGTAGGTCACTTTAATTAAAAAAAAAAAAGTCAAGAAAACTGTTTAAAAATGCAGTTTGTGTAGAAAAAATGTTGAAAATAGTTGAAAATATTTCAACTATCTGTGCAAGAGTAGAGTTTTCATTTAAGAAGTCGTGCTTCTCTGCAATAATAACCGTCTTTTAAAATGGCTGATTCTTCTGTGATGAGCGAGAGAGGGAGGCTCATAAAGAAAAAACAGACGGTAAGACAAGGAGCCATTTGAGCTGTTTTCATTTAACCAGAATTACTCTCAACTGTTTCCTCCCGGCTGGTTGCCGGGGAAACTGGCCAGCTTCGTTATTGGAGGTGCGACCTCAGCTGGGAGTGCAAATGATAGAGCTCACTTTAACGTTCCCGCTGCCTGCAGTCACATTTCTGTGACTCTCTTTCATTAACATGCTTTGTACTGTTTGGTAAATGATCTAATTTTCCTCCTCGCACGCACAATAATCAGGTCGAGCTTTTGTTTGCCAAGACCAAAGTTTTGCGAGCTGAGCTGATTATGGTGAGTAAAGGCAGAAGCAGACGCTGTGTTAGGATCCAAATCCAACGGAAATCCAACGGAAATGTATACCCATCTCTTCTAACTCTGCTTTCACAATGATGGCCAATCTGCCTGAAAAATGAAATAAAATAATATTTGGTGTAATAAAAGCAAACATATACCCCAGGCTGGCAGCAGTGGTTTGTATCATAGCAAGAAGTGCAGAATTGCCAGACATCATATGCATGTCACTGATTCTCAGATTTTGTCATCTCAAACTGGAATTACTGCCCTGAGGTTTTATACCTTTACCAAACAAGTCAAGTTACAGCTTATCTTCATGTCTCTGTTTGAGCTTCTGAGTTCATGATGACATCACCTCATCGCATTTTACTGGAACTGTCATTAACAGACATCAACTGACAGAAGGCGTGGCTTTTTCTGTTGATATACAAAAAAAAATCCAAAAAAACAAATGAGGCTTATGTAAAAAAAAAGAAAAAAACAAACAAACTTACATCATATATATATATATATGCATTAACATCATCTAGCAAACCTTCTGAGGGTACTTCACGTAATCTTGGTAACCGGCTACGGGGGATCCAGGTTTCAAGCTTGGCCATGATCCTATTTTTCAGGTCAGTTCCTCTCGCACTCAACGATCCTTCTCCTATCGCACTTGGGGCTATGTACCCAATCTCGGGTGGGGGTGATGATATCTCCCCCCTGACCTGGCGTCCTGACTCCTCCTTGCCGTAGCATTTGTGTTGTACCTCGTCAATCTCTAGCTGTGAGAGCAGTCCCTTCTTTCGAATGTTGGAACACTGAGCTACTAGTTGTTTCGCCGTCATTGTGGATGTTGGGTATCGAAGAATCCATAGGTCCCTCATCCTATTCATGTAGCCCCTTCCGCCGGGGTTACTTGCGTAGTAGCATTCCAACAAGGCCCTGTTTTCGTCCCTTGCCCACCGATGCCTTCTTGTTCCAGTAGCCCACTTTTCGTCAGGGTGCCCTGGTTCCTCAACACCTGACGCGGACCTTGTTGATCCGGGCGACGTCCGAGCCGGCATGCCTTCATATTTATCTGTCTCGCTCATGTCTGCGGTAGGCTTGCTTAGCATAGGGGGTCTAGCCTTAGGACCCTTACTGGATACAGACGCCCCAGGCAGGAATCGAACTTGCGATCCTCTGTTCCAAAGGCGTGTAGTTTAACCACTACGCTATCCAGCTGCTAACAATCAGCCGAGACTGCAAGACCAGACTGACCAACCTGTGCACTGCCTGGATTGATTACAAGAAGGCCTATGACTCAATGCCCCACAGCTGGATACTGGAATGCCTAGAATTGTACAAGATCAATGGGACCCTAAGAGCCTTCATCAGGAACTCAATGGGGATGTGGCGTACAACACTAGAGGCCAACTCCAAGCCCATAGCACAAGTTACCATCAAGTGCGGGATCTACCAAGGAGATGCTCTGTCCCCACTGCTGTTCTGCATAGGCCTGAACCCCCTCAGTGAGATCATTAACAAGACTGGCTACGGATACCGACTACGGAACGGAGCAGTTGTCAGCCACCTCCTGTACATGGATGACATCAAGCTGTATGCCAAGAGTGAACGAGACATCGATTCACTGATCCACACTACCAGGCTATACAGCAATGACATTGGAATGTCGTTCGGACTGGAGAAGTGTAGTCGGATGGTAACAAAGAGAGGGAAGGTAGTCAGAACTGAGGGGATTGAACTACCAGAAGGCAACATTGCAGACATAGAGGACAGTTACAAGTACCTGGGGATCCCGCAGGCAAATGGGAACCATGAAGAGGCCGCTAGAAAGGCTGCAACCACCAAGTACCTGCAGAGGGTCAGGCAAGTCCTGAGGAGTCAGCTGAATGGTAAGAACAAGATCCGGGCCATCAACACATACGCCCTGCCCGTGATCAGGTACCCTGCTGGGGTAATAGGCTGGCCAAAGGAGGAGATAGAAGCCACTGACATAAAGACAAGAAAGCTCCTGACCATGCATGGAGGGTTTCACCCCAAGTCCAGCACCCTGAGGCTGTACGCTAAGCGGAAGGAAGGGGGCCGGGGACTGGTGAGTGTCAGCACCACAGTCCAGGATGAGACAAGGAACATCCAAGAATACATTGGGAAGATGGCCCCAACTGACCGAGTGCTCAGTGAATACCTCAGGCAGCAGAAACCCAAGAAAGAGGAGGGAGACGAGGAACCATCATGGAAGGACAGGCCCCTGCACGGTATGTACCACCGGCAGATAGAGGAGGTGGCTGATATCCAGAAATCCTACCAGTGGCTGGACAAAGCTGGACTGAAAGACAGCACAGAGGCACTAATCATGGCAGCACAAGAACAAGCTCTGAGTACAAGATCCATAGAGGCTGGGGTCTATCACACCAGGCAAGACCCCAGGTGCAGGCTGTGTAAAGATGCCCCAGAGACAATCCAGCACATAACAGCAGGGTGCAAGATGCTAGCAGGCAAGGCATACATGGAACGCCATAACCAAGTGGCCGGCGTAGTGTACAGGAACATCTGTGCCGAGTATAACCTAGAAGTCCCGAGGTCAAAATGGGAGATGCCCCCAAGGGTGGTGGAGAATGACCGAGCTAAGATCCTGTGGGACTTCCAGATACAGACGGACAAAATGGTGGTGGCTAACCAACCGGACATAGTGGTGGTAGACAAACAGAAGAAGACGGCCGTAGTGATCGATGTAGCGGTTCCGAATGACAGCAATATCAGGAAGAAGGAACACGAGAAGCTGGAGAAATACCAAGGGCTCAGAGAAGAGCTCGAGAGGATGTGGAGGGTGAAGGTAACGGTGGTCCCCGTGGTAATCGGAGCACTAGGTGCGGTGACTCCCAAGCTAGGCGAGTGGCTCCAGCAGATCCCGGGAATAACATCGGAGATCTCTGTCCAGAAGAGCGCAGTCCTGGGAACAGCTAAGATACTGCGCAGGACCCTCAAGCTCCCAGGCCTCTGGTAGAGGACCCGAGCTTGAAGGATAAACCGCCCGCAGGGGCGTGCTGGGTGTTTTTTATATATATATATATATATATATATATATATATATATATATATATATATATATATATGTGTGTGTGTGTGTGTGTGTGTGTGTGTGTGTGTACCAGAAAATTGTTCATGCCAGTTGTTGAGGACAAATATACTTTTTCTAAGACTAAACACAAGAAAATAACAAATGTCTTTTGCATGGCTTCTTATACAGTTTAATACCGAAACGTTTTGCAAGGATCTTGAGAATTAATTGTTGTACAGAATTAAACAAATCATTACTACTCAATAAATATAATCACAAATTTTGAATGCAAGAAAAAAAAACTTTGGCATTAATTTTATCCTTCTTGTTTAATTTTGAAAATGTCATATTTGCAAAGCCAAACAATTCTCAATATTACACAATTTTTCAATAGTTTTCAGCTGACAGTAATTATCACTTTAAGTCTCCTAAATTCAAAGTAAAGAAAAAAAATAAGTCAGCACACGTGTTGTTAAGATAATAATAATAATAATAGCAGTCTTGCCCACTCAGCAACCATCCTGGAAACTAGTTAAAGGCCCAGCTAGATTAAGAGCACAGTCGTTAAATTTTCAGGTTTTATTGACGTGGTCAATGTTTCTGGTTCATCCCACCAATGTGCTGAATAGATGGTGTTGTGAACACCAAATAAGAGGAAAATGAGGTGCTCTATAAGTTTACTATGATAAAGAGTAATTATGCTCCCCTGGCAATATATTTCCTGAAGCAGCTAAAGCAGATGACTGGCTGTTTAGGTGAAGCAGTGGGACAACAACTGTCATGCTAATGTCTCCGGTAATTCAGTGTTATTGGAAGCTGTCAGATCGTTCGTTCACGTTACTCATTTCTTTTCAATTGGGGATAATTTATCCAAAATTCAGGAGCAAGATCTCATAAACCCCTCTTCCAGTTGTATGTCTATAAATGCCTTCCCGCTTCGTGTGCCTGTTTATTGTCGTCATTGGTACCACAGGGATCTGCCTGGCTTGGGAAGCACCACTGATCCTCTGCGACGCCTTCCCCAAACCTCAGTGTAAGGCTTTAACTGAGGCCTAAAATCCATCTACCATTCCCTATCAGTAAGCATTGTATAACCCGTTTGAGGTTGTGGTCCTTGCCAATGATCTTTTATTTTATCAGGAAGTCAAACCAGAACATGCTAACAAAAGAGATTCTTAATCTGTCTTGTAAGACGCTGACGTAGGAAGCATAAACTTAGCATGTTGGGGTTTTTTAAAGAAGGGAAAGTACAAGTACTACACATAACTTCCCAATGCTGAACATGACACATTAGTTTTCTGCTAGTTGATGCCACGATCACAAAGAAACATGATGCTGAGTTTTTAAAAATCTTAAAGCGAGTGTGTAATCTTATGATTTTCTCTTAATCAAATAGAAATCTTGACATAATTTTTTATGCGATATTCTTGGCTTACCCTCTAAATAACATCCTCCACGGCCTCATATAGTGCAAGAAACTAGAAAAACACAGATGAACAATGCATTCATTCCCTCAACGCACTACTACTGTGTGAAAAAAAAAAGATGATGTGCTTTGTAGCATCAAAAGACTGAATGCAGATCTTATTCCCGACCTTGTACAGCTGCTTTGTATTAAAATTAATATGCAAGTCAGGTCGAAAATGATTTTTTTTGTGGGCCATTAATGTTTTAATGTAGTTGATATAAGCCCCTTTTCCAGTAATAATGGGAAGGTTAATGGTCAAGACACAGAAAACAGTCATAAGCACTAGCATCCCCTGACAATGATCACCAAGGACAAATGTTTTGCATTTGAGTTCAAAGCAGCGGAGTAGTAGAGTAAAGGAGCTGTGCAAGAATAGTGCTTGTGCTGGAAGAAAAATACTGATGCAGCAGTGACTATAAACAGATGGAGGATAATTCATGAAGGAGGACTCGTGAAGTGACTGCTGCGGTGAAGATTACACTAAAAATGATGGATGGAAGAAGTGTGTGGCTGAAGATTAGGGACTGGGCTTTTGCGTTCTTTGCTTTTCAAATGTGTGTTGGTTGCAAATATGATGGATAGCAGAAGAAACTGTGTGTGTGTGTGTGTGTGTGTGTGTGTGTGTGTGTGTGTGTGTGTGTGTGTGTGTGTGTGTGTGAGAGAGAGAGAGTCAGCGGTGTCACTTCCTCTTCCTGTGAAACAGGCGGCTTGGTATCAAGGATGAGATGAACTATGTAATCCAAAAATCCTCCGTCTTTCTCTTTTCTATCTCCCGCTGGCTCTCACATCATGCTTTCTTCTATAACTGTATGTGTTGTCACCCACGAGTCTTTGTTTCTGTGTGTGTGTGTGTGTGTGGTTGAGGCGGACCGTGCACAGAAATAGATCATGTAAAGCAGAGATTACTATCTGCACCTCAAAGCATAAACGTGTGGGCCTTTAAACTTCACACTGTGTCATTTCTGCACACACCAGGTTACACACTCATGCAAACAAACACAGAGCAGAAGACATGCACAGGATGTGCGTCAGTGCTTGCACAGGGTGCACTCAAAAATGCATATGATGTCTGCGTGTGCTTGTGCGTGTCAGGTGGTTTTTGAGGATATCGAAGGTGACAAATGTCAACGGCTGCACTAGACAGTTACAAGCTGTTCTGACAGCGTCTTCGTGCATGTCCGTTTTCTTGTGTGCGCGAATTTCTGTGAAAGAAACTGAATGCAAGTGGCACAAAGCACAAAAAAGTATTTCTTAGATTTTGGAGGGGTAATGTTGATGCAATTAACAACTTAACCTCTTAATATCCACCAGGCCACCTGAGCTAAGGTTCTCCTCGGTTTAAGGTCAGGGGTTGGGTTTTGTTGAAGAAGAAAAATGTAGAATGATGTTAGCTTGGCAGATTTAGTTTTAAAAGCTTTTATGTGTAGGTTTTCTAAACAGGTAAAAATTCCATAAAAAAGAGACAGTAGCTTAACCCTAAAATTCTCCCCACCTCTATGAGTCACTGGCGACTTAGTTGATATAAAGAGGTGAAAAAAGGGGATGGTACTGTGAGAACTGGAGGGCAGTTCTCTCTTTTTAGATTTCTTCCACATTGTGCAGTAGCTTCATTTGGCATAAAGCTAGCTTTTCATTTCTGTGAATGTTTACACAAACCTAAAATTGTGTCGATTTTGTAGCTATATGGCTTTTACACATGGCCTTTTTTGTATGTTAGGCTGTGGGATCTATGTTGTCTCTACCTTCTTTGTTTTTTCTTCCTATTTTAATGTCCAGCATTTACAAATACACGTTTTTGGTGATAAAAACAAGAAAAACAAATGAATGAGGAAATCAGTTTTTAGTTTTTTAAAGGTCATCACTTCCATGGAAACACTTTGGACAGCTGCCCCCTTTCCCCCTTGCACCTCAGACATTATTATTTAATTTTCTTCAGCTGGAGTTTATCCTGCAGATTGCAGACAGTGAGCACAAGCCCGTTGATTTAGGATGACTCCGATATATCAACATAAACACAGTGGCAAGAGCAAAACCGGCTGGTATGTATACGTCATAAATCTGGTGGTGATTTTATGTGCTCATTCTGTCACGGTTTGCGGGGCAAGCCGTGTGGAGTTGTAGAAAAGGACCCAAAAGGCGGCAGCTCTGGTGCAGGTGAATATTTATTTACAACGGTGGGCACAAAACAGCACTGGTGGAAAAACAAGAAACCGGAAACCTAAACTGGGTAAGCTAATAACACAAACCAGAAACGAGGATGCAGGGAGGTCCGGGGAAATACGCAAGAGACGCAGGGAGACCGAGGGGAAACAACACAGACGAACCAGCAACTACTATGACAGAAGACACAACTTAAATACACTCAGAGAACACAGGGGGATTACATACAGGTGGGGACACAGCTGGGAGTAATTAACATGGCGAGACTAGGGAGGCAAACTGAAAACACTCACATAAGACACAGACCTTCACAATAAAACAGGAACTTACACATGAAAGGACACAAACTAAGAAACGCGGACTAGATACAGGAACACACGGGCAGAACAGAGTAAACACTAACCAGAGGAAGAACAGAACCAAAATCGCGAAGAGAAAACACAAAACGCTGGGTCAAAAGGACCCAGGATCATGACACATTCATGTTTTGCGCAGGTTGAGAACATTTCTATGCACGTATTACTAAAAGTGGGTCATTGTTTGCTTGGCACAAGTTGATGGTAATGTACTCAAAACTGGAGCAGCAGTTTTCAAATTAAACCGCTGTTGATTCCCTGCTAGCTTTATTAATCTACAACACAAATAAACTTTTGTTCCTGACATTTCATGATACTACTTACCACTAGCCTGGACTCCAGGCCTGACAGAAGGCTGCAACCTGCTCCATTTCTCTGTGGTGGAAAGTGGCAGACAAGCCATTCAGAAAGTAAAGATTTTATGTTGTACAATGAATCAATGAACTTCTGCACAGATGTGAGGACGGTAAAATGCGAAAAATGAAGGTCGCCGATACCAGTGCTGCTAATATTAGCCACACTTTTTTACCTAGTCTGACAAGACCACATAAACAAGTTAGAAAAAGTCCACAAAAGTGAGGTGAAATAATAAAAGGAAAATTTTAATTTAAAAAAAAGAGAACCAAATGGACACCATGCTAAACGGTGAGTTGGGAAGTAAGCAGATAAACCAGTAATGAACAGCAAACCAGTGAAAGCTTCACATCTGTTGAGTCATTGGTTAAAGCAGACAAGGAAGTGAGAGAAACACACCCGTCCACTATGACAAAATACTGTGCTCTCATAAAGACTGTAAAAAAAAAAGGAGGTGAAGAGGAAGAAGTGTATGTTCTGTAACCATGGTGACCACAGCTTGGTACAGCGGATGCAAGCTGTGCCCTTGACAGCATCACATTGGAGAGTGAGTCTGATACACACACACACTTGTCGAGGGCAGACTGACGATCGTGTGTACTATGTCAGAGTGAGTGGTTGCCCTCCTGATGTGCGTGTGTGTGCATTCATCCATGTGCGTGTGTGTATGTGTGTGTATGTGCAGGGCATGAGTGAGATAACAGAGTGATGAATTTGAATAGCATTAGTGGGATATGAATATTGCCGAGACAACAGCAGTTAGTTTGGTTCCCATTTCCTCCATGTAACCAGAAGTCCACTGGCTTCTTTGTTTGTGCATTCAAATGGCATGGAAAGCAGTGTGTGTGTGTGTGTGTGTGTGTGTGTGTGTGTGTGTGTGTGTGTGTGTGTGTGTGTGTGTATGTGTGAGGGAGAGAGAGAGAGAAAAATAGAGACAGGGAGAGTAATAGTGGTGTGTCTGAGTAAAGTGCGGTACAATAAAGAGTCTCAGTTTCGCTTCCGCATCGTTCCTCATGCAAATGACAGCTTTGTTGCGCTTGCAGCCTGCACATTTCCTGTACATGCTCTATATATGTGTGTGTGTGTGTGTGTGTGTGTGTGTGTGTGTGTGTGTGTGTGTGTGTGTGTGTGTGTGTGTGTGTGTGTGTGCGTGCGTGTGTGTGCGTGCGTGCGTGTGTGAGTCAGAGAAAGAGAAACTATACCCATCAAATTTAGCTCATGCATATCTGCATATATTAATCTATCCATGTGGTTTTACACTATTTCACCTTCTTTCAGTCTTCACTTCATCTCCGTTGCCAGTTTGGACAGGCGGTTGCCAGCACTGCACAGGTTTTGCATTTTTCTTCATATTCATTCAGAGATGCTGGTTTCAGGCTTTCGCCTTCTTGCCACTCATCCTTTGAATGGGATGATGCCTGCTGCTCCACTTTGTATGCGTTAAAGAATTGAAAAAAGTTCTGCTTTATTGCACCCGTGCTGCCACTAACCAATCAAATCGTGTTATGAATATGTGCTAATACATATGTACAGTCACTGGCCATGTTTATAATCTGAAAGCATCTTTAAACTTCCTGTAAACACAACACAAGTCATTTGTTCATTCACAAAGGTGACCTTCAGAGTGCAGTTTAAACCCTGTCAGGGACGATTCCTTTTCTTTTGCCATCGAGTCGAAGCATCACTCGTGGCCTGCAGAGTGACGTGGCGACTGCTCCGCTCAAGAGGTGTTCAGAAAAAATAACAGGATGTTTGTGGGAGGAAGAGCTGGAGTGATGAATGGAGAGAGGACAAGGTCAAGAGAGAGGGAGGAGGGATTGTAATTAGGCGTCCCCTGCTTTCTCCACCTCGAGTCGCCTCCTGTCACTTCCAACATCCTTTCGCTCCGTCTCTGCTTCCAGTTGATTTTTTGTAATCTTTCATTTTCCCTTTTAACTCCTTTCATCCCTTTGCCTTACCATCAATCTCTCTGCTTTCTTACCTTCAGCCAGTTTCTTTTTTCTCCTACTATCCATCCAGTTTCTCTTATCCTGATGGCTCCATCTTTCCCTTGCTCTGTCCTCAGTTTCCCCTTTCGCCCCTTCTCCTTCAGTTCCTCACTATGCTGCCCTTCTATCTTCTTAACATTTTCTCTACCTTTGCCTTTCTTTACCTCTCTGCCTGGTTTCTTTTTTCCTTTTTTGTTCCTTTATTCTAAATTGTTTATAATGATCTGTAATTTGTTACTCCTCCCTTCCATCTTCCTCTGCTCTTGCACCCCTTTCCTCCATCCCTCCGCTCTTCCTTTTTGCTTCTCTACCCCCTCCTTCATCTTTTCATCCCTCCATGATCTCCTCTGCCAGGGAGGAACAGGTGGCTCGCCTCTGCTGTGCCACTTGGTGGCTTCCTGCCTGAAACACAGAGAGCAATAGAGAGATTGTGGCCCATGTCAGTGCACTGCCTCTCCGGCTTATAACATGTGACGGACGGAAGGAGGAGGAGCGGGAGGAAATGGAAGAGGAGGAGGAGGGGTCCGTCTGAAGGCTGTGATTTCAGAGACTGAGGGAGAGAAAGCGAGCAGCAGGTGCTTCAGTGTGAAGCACTTGTAGAGGCGCACACATGCACTTAAAGATAAGAGCTACTGAGATACTTCTGTGCCCACACCAGCATGACATCATTTCCTGTCCTCACACTGTAACTCGGCACACTAAAGACCCTCTGGTGTTTGTCTCAAACTGGTAATTTAGCTGCTCTTTAACCCAGAAAGATTAGCTTAGAATAGGTCGTCTCTCTCACTTCCTCATTTGTTTTCCTTTTGAGTCCTTATTTCTTTTGCATCTCCATCTTTTGTCTTTAAGCTTCCTTTGTATAAAATAATATTTATCTCTGCACTTTTGTTCAGACATAATTATTATAAATAAACCTTAGAAATGAACATGAGCAAGTGCATGCTTTCAAAATAACATGCCCAATCTTCTCTCCTACCATCTCTTGTCTTTCCTTTGCACTATTTTTATTCCCCTGCTTTAATCTTAATCTTATGCCGTAGTTGCTAAAATTGACATATTCTTTAAAAGTGAAGGGATTGAGGTTGTTCCTGTAGCCACTAGGATTAGCTGCTGCTATAGTAGCTAGCCATCTCCATATGCATGGCATTAAGACCGATTAGCTCAACGCTAGCTCACTCACTCACTCTCAGAGTATTAAAGCTTAAAAGCTAGCACAGCTGGCTAGCACCTCTCGCACCTCTCGCATGTCAAGTGATGGGGGATTAGCACATGCTAACGATGGTTAGCTCTCTGGCAGGCTAAGAATTAGTGCTTCAAAGACGAAGTAAATCTGGCACGACCTGAAAATATGCTCCAGCTGAATGTTTTTGATGTCTTCAAAGCAGACATAAGTGTTTAACTATGGAGGTATGTATGTTTCTATGTATAATTACTGGTTAAGTCTTGGTAAAACAAGTGTCCCCTTTTCACATCTTAAAATGCCTATCAGCAAGGCACCACTTGAAGTAATAACAAAACAAACCAAGAAGAGGCTCAAATAAGTTCTTTCTTCACAATTTAATTCCAGTAAACAGATTAAATGTTCCTCTTCAGGTTCACAAAAAAACTACCCCCTTTTTTTATTTTTTATTTTATCTCTTAACACCCTTTCAAACCTTCATGGGATAAACTTCCATCATTGTGAAACTAAAATAAAGAACATTAGTCTCCAGGCATTTTAAAAACTCAAACTTTCTCTGGATGTTATATAAAGACTATCCAACAACAACAACACAAGTCACTCATACAAGACTAAAGCTGAGCAGCAGTTTATAGCAACAGTTACTGTGGTTTCCTGCAGTGCCATAGAATATTATCAATATTCCTGGTACCAAGTTTAAATGTAGCATGGCTATTTATTTGCAAAGACTAAACAGGCTAGATATAATGTTAACAAAAATGCATTTGCATGCACATTCACACTAATAGTAGCAGAGCTACCACACATGGCCTGCTTACAGGGGATTTATGATTCAGCAGGAACGTTACGCCGTAGCTAAGTCATAACCACAAACCTCTCTGAAATCATACACTGAAACCTGGCGTCTGCTTCCCTAGAAATGTAACACATTGAACCTACTATTGATATTGGCCTGTTTAATACTGTTCATTTCTTTTGTGCATTTCTGACTACCTTCTTTATCTACCCCCATGAAAACAACATCTGACGACCTCCCCTCTACCCTTAATGACGAACTAGGTATATATCAATAAAGATGTAGTTTGACAACCTTCAAAACCATTTCTGGCTTTTTTGAGAGTAGCTGCATAGGGAGAGACCACCCTCATTAAAATCAGACCCAAAGCTAATCATTTTGTTCTATAAACAGGCCTGAAATATGACAGAAACTGCTGAGTTAAGAAAACAGCTTAATCCTGGTGGATTTATTTATCATTTCCACGTACAAATGAAAGCTATATGTGGATATCTATATGTCTTTACATGTGTAAAATGATAATCCGTATTGGCAACACTATCCCCACTAAAGATGAAATATTCCAGCAATCAGTGTTTGACATAATGTGAGGTCTTGACTGATTAGTAATTCATGAGTTACTGTTGAGTTTAAAACAATACTGTGGAGGCAAAAGTGTGAATTGGTCTTTATTCAGATTATATTCACATGCATAGAGTGCATGAAGAATAGCCACACATGTTAATAGATTCTAGATCATGTTTTAATAGATATATACATTTTGAGATTAGTATTAGTATTTATAACATAATGTCACAGTTAACACTGCCATGTGGAGATTTTCTCAAGTCTAGCTAACACTTCCTGTGTGTTGCTATGTTTTAGACAATCAGTAGATTATTGAGATAATACAAGATGGAATTTAGTGACTTACACACATCTTACTAATCAGACTGCGTTGGGTCTGAGTGCAGTAATAAGTCAAAATATGAAATCCAATTCCAAAATACTGTGTAAGACAATAATCTCTAATAGTGTTTTGTAATATATTGCTGTTTTTTCCCCTTTAACTATCAATATTTGCTCTTATGTGTCACTCACCTCCATGTCAGCTGCTCTCCCAGCACTCTCCACCCTCACTCTCTCTTTACCCTGAACACACCACAGCATCAGCATTAGAGTAAAATGTTGTCAGTAAACAGGTGGAGTTTGTTGCCATGATGTTCAGGGATAACTGATTAACTCTTTCTCACATGTATGGCGATGACTTTCTCAGACGCATTTCTGACAACAGCTGTGTTTCATTTCAGAGCAAAGTGCGACATTTTTTTTATCATGTCAAAGCAGACGCTGTGTTGTAACCGGGCATTTTTCTGAGCCCAGTGTTGCACTTGTGACCTGTCCAGCTGGGAGAAATCCACCCTGTCGGTCGCCTTAAGTTAGATAAGCGGTTATGGGAATGGATGGATAGATGGACATGGCACGACAGCTAAATTTAAATGTTCCCTCTTGTGTGCACGCTACTCATTACTGTTTGACGATAAATCCACATGGTCTGTGTCTAACTTTTCCTCACTAAGGTTTAAGTTCTAAAAGAAGTCGGAATATTTTGCATATGTTTATGCAAAATTGTCACATCCTATTACCGCCAATGCTGTACAGAGCCCTCCACTTTACCACAAACTCCCAGACTGTGTTTTTGTCCGCCTGCTTTTATAAACTATACTGCAAATTTCCCTTTTCCGACTAAAGTTTTGTGCACATTTTTACAGAAAATGTAACTAAAACGTGTCAGACTTCTCGAAAAAACAGAACTACTTCTTTTCTCTCTCCCTTCACATTTCAGCTTCTCCCCTCTTGTTGTCCAGCTCCTTTTCTCCTTTCATCACTCTGAGTGGTTCGCTCACTGTTTTTTCCACAACCCGTCCATCCCTCCATCCAGGCGTCTCCCTTCTTTCAACCACTCAGTCCTTTTGCCTTCTGTTTCATCCATCACTCACTCTGATCCCAGTCTATCCCCCCTCCTCCTCTGCCACCTCCTCCTCCGCCTCTTCAAAGCTCTGTCTATCTGTCTCTGGATGCAGTCCTCTCCTCCCTTTCATCACCCTTTCCTCTCCTCCCTCTCCTCTCCTCCCCACTCTCTTCTCATCTCCTCTCCTCTGTTCTTGTCCTGTCTCAACTCGTTGGTCTCCTGTTTGTCTCCCCTGTGATGTGCTCCTCTCTCTTTTCTTCCTCCTTTCCTCCTCCTCTATTTTTTCTCCTTTTCTCCCCCATCTCCTGTTTTCCCCCTTCTCTCTTTTCAACTTCTTGCTTCCAGCTCCTTTCCCTTTAATCTGCTCTCTTTCCCCTTGCTTCTCCTCTTGTTTTCCCTCATTCTCTGACTAACTTTTCCTCCCTTGTCCTTTCTTTTCCTCTTTCCCCTCAGCTCCTCTTTCATCCTAATGCACCAACAGAAACCCAAAAATCCAAAACAGATCCTCCTTTTTCTTTTCGGCTGT
This sequence comes from Diplotaxodon limnothrissa, assembly GCF_057381915.1. Taxonomy (NCBI): domain Eukaryota; kingdom Metazoa; phylum Chordata; class Actinopteri; order Cichliformes; family Cichlidae; genus Diplotaxodon; species Diplotaxodon limnothrissa. The sequence continues at coordinate 44,297,349 of NC_140610.1, forward strand.
CAGTGGTAAGGTCTCTCTCCAGGCTCTCTTTTCAGTTTCAGGCTTTTAAGTGACGAGGCACGAGGCGAAATTAAAAGACGCTCAGATATCTCCACTGTTAGTTTTGAACGTATCTGTGTCTAATGTGTTTTCCACACTCAGACGCACAAACGGTGTCAGTGACAGGATTTGTCTGACAGCTGGGTGATATTAGACCTCTCTCTGAACTTAAACTACATAGGATGATCAGAAGCAGCTGTCAGGCATCTTGTGTGTGCATGCGTGCGATTTCGCGTTGGACTACCTTAGTGTCATCAGTAAAATTTGTCCTTCATCTCTCTAATTCCCACTGGATATTAAACACAGAGACATTCAACTGAGGGCCAGAAATATCTATGCAAATATGTTCAGATAAGTCCTGTTTTTCAAAAAAAATGTAAATATAGTGACGTTCCTACAGAAAGTGTGATTGTTGGCATGAACGTAAAGCACATTATGGGGAAGTATTAGAGTTAGGGGATATTTTCAGGTGTTTCACATTCGTGAATATAGGCGTATAAGCTAAGCTGTGTCAATTTTTAATTCAGTGAAGACGGAGAGGTGATTTATCTGCATTTAGGACCATTAAGTCAGTTTGATATCTTAATACTTCTCCTGGTTAGCTTAGTTAAAAATGTAAGTAAGAACAAGAAAATGCGACACACTTAAAATCAAAAATGAAAGAATGCAGTAAATGTGAATAAACCTCACCAAAGAGTGAACATTTAAGTCATGGATACCAGCACATCCTGCTGATCCTGTAACTCTAGAGCCTTAAACAGTATGCTGGACAAACAACAGTGAGGTAGTCTGTTGAGGAAAAACCACACAAAGCCATGAATAATTAACTAAGACTAATAATATAATCTGAAATCCTAGAATAGTGAATCTAATTTAAATGGAGGCCCACATTCACAATACACAGTACATTTTTGTGTGGCTGGTGCTCACTTAGAACATGTTAATTAGCAGCACAAGACAAGGAACCGATGTCATGTATTAATGTGGGAAGGTGCCATAATGTAAATTCACATACTGGACTACTATACTCACCTGGTTGAACCCCCTTTTGCCGTCAGATCCACCTTAATGCTTTATGACTTAATAATAAGGATTTGGTCCAAAGTGATATCATCACAGATTTCCCGTTCGTTCTCATCCCAAAGTTGCTCTATTGGATTGAGATCTAGTTACTGCGGAGGCTGTTTGAGTCTAGCGAGCTCATTCTCATGTTCAAAAACCAGTTTGAGATGATTTGAGCCTTGTGGCATCAGAAGACGGGTACGATGTGGCTATAAATGGACAGATATGGTCGGGAACAATACTCAGGCTGTGGCATTTAAAGGACGCCCAACTATATTCAAACCAAATATTCTCCACATCATTACACCACCACCACCACCACCACTCTGATTTGTTGATACAATACAGGATGGATCGATGCTTTCATGTTGTTTACACCAAATTCTGACCCTACCATCCGAATATTGTGGCAGAAATTGATTTGCCTTCCTGTCAGCACGAAGCAGCTCACTGATTATTTTCACTCTTTCGGGCCGTTCTCTGTGAACACTAGAGAAGGTTGTGCAGGGAAATTGAGTAGTTCAGCAGTTTGTGAAATACAGACCAGCAGGTTTGCCACCAACAGCCATTCCACTTCCAAAGTCACTTAAATCACCGTTTCTTCCTCATTCCGATGCTCAGTTTGGACTTCTGCAGTTCAACTTGACCGTGTCTACATGCCCAAAGGTATTGAGCTGCTGCCATTTTATTGCAGGTTAGACATTTACGTTAACAAATGGGGGAGTCTATGTACCTAACATAGTTGCCTGTGAGTGTGTCTTTATTTGGCTGCTTTATTTGTGGAGGATTTAGGGAAATAACTGAAAAAAACATGCACATTACATAAAATCAGCACATCATAAATACATGCATACACCCTGACATGCATTTGCACATGAACATGTACATATAAAGGCACATACAGGGACGAAGTTGCTGCTCATGAACCCAGTCACTGTTTCTGGCCTCCTCACCAAACCAAACACTGTAATTTATCTCCATCTCTCTCTCAGGCTGACCTCAGGCTGTTAAAGGTTTCCAGTTGAGCTTGTGGCAGGCAGAAATGTCAGAGCTGTGGATTCCAGCGGCGGGCAGAGAGGCTGCTACAGTATGTGGCGGGAGACTGCGATGCTGTAAGTGTTTCTGTCTGTGTGTGTGTGGTGATGCTTTTCTTAGGCGGTGTGAGTATGCGATGAAAGGAAGGCTGCTCGATGATCTGAGCTGAAGAATTCTAGAGAAACTGAAGGTTTCCCACCTGCCCTGTTGACTTTGGGCATATCAACACATATCAACAAGTTATTTTTGGTCTAATGACTCCACGGTTCCTGTTCTTGCCCGATAGTCAAAAACAACCAAGTGTTTACGTGTAGTTTGTCCACTTTGAGTGAGTCTCAAGGTTTGTCCTGACCTGCACTTGAGGGAAAGTGGAAACGTACAAAATAACCCCCTCTGATGACATGTGGTCACAACGAAAGAATAGACTTTGTTTGGAGAGAGTTTTGTTTAGAGAAGCAGGTTGGGTCTAGAGCAGTAGGTTGGGGAATTACTGGAAAGCAGTCAGGTGCACGTATACGAAACAATATTGAAAGATTGTTGGAAAACAGTTATTTTGTTCTGTATCTTTAAATCTTCAACTTTATGTAGAATTTGTCTTTTCTCGCCTCTTATCTCCACTGCGATCATTTTTCGTCTCTACATCTTCCCTCTGCTCCTTTCTTCCTGTTTCTCAGATGCTGCTCAGGGCCAGAAGAGTTATATTTAGCTCTGCTCTCCTCCTCCTCCTCCTCCTTTCTGCCCTCCGTTTCTGTGTTTTGCCCCTGCAAAGATGGCTTCATTAGCCATAGACCTCAGCGTGAAAACACACACACACAGACACACACACATGCTGGGGTAGAGAAGGGGATAGAGTCTGTTACATAAGAGGCTCTCTTATATAATTTGATGCATATTTGATGCTGAATGGTGCAATGGCAATGCAGAAAGCTGTGAGCGTGTGTCTTTGTGTGTCTGTGTATGTGTGAGTGGGTGTGTACATAAGGTAAGCCAGATTTGTGCAATGTGGCCTGCCCTTGCCCTCCCTGAGTTGTTACGTCACAGGGAAAGCTAAAGGTGAACGGGCAGTCACAACTAAAAGAGTGTGTGTGTCAGTCTGTGTGTGTGTGAATCTCCAAAGTATATTACAGCTCAGTATGAAAGGACTGTTTTGATACTGAGCTGCTTATATGTTTTTTTTTTTTTTTTATCAGTGTCATCTTACCAGAGTAGAGTTTGAAAGCTGGTCCTGTGACTCCTGTACTTCTCTCTCTTCTCCATTTCCTCCTCTGCTATTGATCTAAGTAGACTAAGAGGATCAATGAAGGTTAATGGCTTTCTACCTGGGTTCACCTCATCGATGCACTTCATCAGGAATGCCCCTGCTGGCTGCACACTCAGGATACAGAAAATAACGGAGGGAAGGACTGCAGACATTTCATTAGATGTCGCTGTCAAACAAGGTCAGCTTTTTTTGCTGACTTGTACTGCTTCAGGTGCTTTACTACCAAAGATTTGTCTTGAACGGTTGCTCAAGATTATTGTTCAGATTATCCTCATGAAAGGGAAACTTGAGAACTAAAACTTGACTGACTCATGAGGGACAGATCAAGAAAGGAACTGCCATAATTTAATCTAGAAGGGTCTGAGATATCTGGCCTTTTATTTTGTCCTGAAATGTCCTACATTTCCCATAATGCAGTTCAGAACTGAGGTTTACTGTCTGTGACAATTAAATGGAATCTGATGTTAAAACTGCCCCTTTCACCACATTTTTATTTGTTTCCTCAAAAGCATGAACTCACTTGCCTCATGCTGCCTTCAAGTCTTGTGGGAATTTTAATGCTTTGGAGCAGAGTTCACACGAGCAAGTTAAAAAAAGGCTACAAAATAAACAGAATGCAAAAGAAAGAAAGTCACTAATAATTGTTGATTCGGTGGGTGTAAGTTCACTTTCAGGGCTTTTGATTTCCCTTTTTTGCCTGTAATATTCATGTAGAGCTCTGCTTTTTTTCTGTGACTGCAGCATTGTAATAACTGTCAGGTTGACAAATGCATGAAAGTATGACTGCTTTTCCTCTACATTGCATCAGCGTAAAACCAATGTTGTAGGTTTATTTTTCTTGGAAGTAGTGAACGCGTGTGGTTGACATGTACAGAGTTAAGAAATGGCATTAAACAGGAAATGTGGTGCAGACTGATTTATTAAGAAAGAGCAATGTTTTCCCATTAAGATCCCAGCACTGCTGCTAACATACCACAGATCAGGCCACTTAGCTATTTCATTTGACTCTATTTTCAGTTCTGTAAAGATCAGCAGCAGCAGCCAGTCAAGCTTTACACTCTAAGGTCAAAAGCCTGCCCCGCTAGAGCTCCCAGTTGAGCAAAGCTGTGGTTATACTGGCAGCTGCCAGGTGGGAATGTGTGGCATTCCCTCTTATAGGAAAAACAACAAAATAAAAACATTCCACGCCACCTTAATTAAGCTTTCCTGACATGCTTTAAGTTTTCTGGGTTGCCAGAATCTGTACTTTGGTGGTAAACAACTTGTCTTAAATTTGTATTTGTCGGGAAGTAGCCGGTGACTCGTCAGCTGGCTATGCTGCACATTTATTTGTTTCTTTCCATTCTTTCACTTCTGGGAGGAAGTAAGTCATAGTGAGTCTGGCAAACAGAAGCAGCTAAAATGGAAAAACAAACTCATTCATAACATCTAATCTCTACACAAAGAAAATCTATCAAATTCTGAGACAACCAGGTGCCACATAGCTCACTTGGTGTAGCGCAGGACCTGTAGGCTGAACCCTTTCCTGTATGTCAGCCTCCCACTCTCTCTCCCCCCACCTTCCTGTCTTCTCTATAATTGTTGCTATTTAAAAAAGGCAAAAGCCAAAAATAAATTCAGAAAAAACTGAGACAGAAATGTTGTGTTGGGAGAATCGACATACATGACGGAAAAGGTACAAAGGAAGTCACAAAGGCAGAAAAGAAAATTGCTGTGTTGTTGTGCGCACATTTGAAAGTGTAAAAGGTAGAAAAAAAGGAGTAATAGTAAAGTGAAAATGACGCGAGACGTATTGTTTTAGCTACGAATTTAACAACAATATGAAAGTTAACCTTTGATGCCCTTGTTCTCGCAGGTTTTGGCAATCGGGGATACTGAAGTACATGAGAAACTATTTACTTTTTTATTGTCATTTTCAAGGGACTGGGATTACTCATCAATAATTCAATTGCATTAATTTGAGTTTAATTATTATTATTTTTAATATATAGCACCAAAAAGCAACAACAGTCACCTGTGGGTGCTCTATATTGTACGGTAAGGACCCACTTTTGAGGAGTGAGATTCAAAGGATGTTCAGTTTTTGTTTGATAAAGTTTCATGGCGACTAGCTTGTTCTTTAAATGATTAATACTAAGCAAAAGACCTACACATTGCCACTCTTCCAGTGGAACACACTAATACCAACTGCCCATGTAAATGTGTGTTGGTGTGCATCCTGGCATTCAGATATCATCCGGCAGCCAGCTAGTCGTGCTACCTGACCTAATTTCCTGCCAGTAACAGGAAGTCTGCCCTTCTGCTGACATTGGTGTAACACAGGAATCCTTCCCCTCTGTGCAGTCGCTGCCAGATAATGAGGTTGCGTAACAATTAAACTCTTCACAGTGTTGTTAATATCGATTAGCACGCTCCGTCTGACGTACAACAGACACACACAGGGGCGCTCAGTTGCCAGTCCATCAGCTGGCAGATCAATCAGAGCCTAATGAGATAAACGAGCTTACTAATTAGTTAACGAACCACTGGCTGACTGAGTGACACAAGCACACACAGAGTCAGCCTGGCAGCTTCTCCTCTTGTCAGCACAGGGGAAGAGAAGGTAAGAGTCTCTTAACAAACTACTTCTCAGTAGATTTGAATCTGTAGAAGTGTAAAAAATTTAAATACCCTCAAAGCTGAAAGTGCCATAACTTTCATGTTTTAGAAGATATCAAACTGAATCGTCTCCACTTAACTTATAATACACACATAAGACTTTTCAATACTTGTTTTTAATGGAAGTTTTTTTTAGTCCACTGTTACGTATCTTTATCACAGTGACCACAACACAATTCTTTATACTGCAGACACATTAAAAACATAATATTAATTATGTTAATTGTTCAATCATAGTAAAAAGAAAGTACACCCTCTTTAAAATCAAAGGTTTTACATATCAGGATATAATAAAGATAATTTGGTCCTTAGCAGATCTGTTAAATATAACCTTAAATGAATTAAAGCACATATACTGTTTCATTATTTAACAACGATTGATCCAAAATGCAGCCAAATTGGGTCATTTAAGTCTGAAAAGCACTTCCTATGCCAGTAACTGAGCTGGAAATTTACCTTATTCAAGCTTAATGCTTTCATGGTAGCATTACCTTTGGTTGTTTTTGATTACTATGCTTTTTTTTTTTTGGTTTTGTGATGCAGGAAGTCAGGAAGGTGGTGTGGCTCTAAATAAACAAGCTGAACATGTCACTTCTTTAGCTTGGACTGTTGCTGATAAGTGTGTCCCACCTCACAGGATCTTATTACAAAATGTTCCCCCCACATTTCCATGACAACTCACAGGTACACAATGGGTAAACACACACAGATGAAACCCATCTGGAAAAGGACAAGAGCTGTTTTATAATTGCTATAAAAGGCATCGGGGAATTGGCACGATGCAGAAAAAGACTTTACTCAAATTGGACTGAAATTAACTAAGAATTGGGGAACTCATTTTAAAATTCATCTTGTCTTGGAAAGACTCCTTATTTAAAACCTTGATTACATTCCTCTTAAGACCCCACATCCGAGGGCACATGCGGTCTGATTTTTTTTTGTCTTTACATGTGAAAGTGACCTGCGTATTGAAGCCTGTCAGTTATTCTGACTCAGTCAGCCGTGATGGACAGCTCTGCCCTCCTGGTCCTGTCATGCTGCTATTTATCACAGACTTTTTATGTGACTGTGCATGTGTGTGCTTTGGCATGGTTTACTTGTGTAACACTAAACTGGATACCCCTGATGTCTCAAAGAGGCTTCTGTGAAACAAGCACATATCTGGAGCGTCCACGGGGACAGCCCGAATAATTTTAGCATCGTGGGGCAAGCCTGGGCCGGATGATGCAGAGAGACAAATAGCTGAACAGACAGAAATACAAACAGACAGACAGATGGCTGTCACTAAGGTTCAGCCAAAATTGTGCAGAATATTCTGGGTGCATTTTAAAAAGAGGTTTCAGATGTTAGCCTCCTTTGACTGGTTGAAAGCCAGGTTGTCTGTGTGTTAGGGGATTCATACCAGTAGCATTTAGGCTAACTCGGGGTCATTTGTGAGAAACCATATTTGCAATTCAGGAAGCTATTCTGCAAGTGGGCAAACTCTGGCTCATTGAACTAAAGTTCCCAGACGTTAAGATGTAAAATCTTAAATCATATTGTAGATTTTTTTTTGTGTAATTACAATTCACATTATCAAAATATGTCAAAAATACACAAAGGTTACTAGCAGGAACTGGCCCGGGGGAAACTTAAACCCAGGCCATCGCAGTAGCCTTTCAGCATATCAGTGATCCCTTCATATACTATGCTATACTGCACACTATACTGGCACCTTCACACATAATTCTGGGCAGACTTTATCCAATCCTGGATTATTACAGTTACCAGATTTATGGTCCAGATTTACATGTCATTATTATTACAATTTGGGGACCTTTCAGTGAGTTGGAGCAATGGCTATTTTTTTGTAGCCAGAGCAAGATTTTCTGTTCAATCTGAAGATAAATCTCTATCACATGATGGCTGCTGGTTTCCAAATTGCATTTCTGTGAATGCTGTCCCTCCTTTGCTCACCACTGGGACCAGTTTTCCTTATTAAAATCGTATTGCTTACCTCTCTATTCTACATAGTAATGCAGATAACTGAGCGATTACTCTCACAATAATGAATACAATTAGACATTTTTTCAAGAACCTGAATTGTTACCTAAAGAATAACTGTATAAACCAGGTACAGCTCCCACGAGACTCTTAAAACATAGCAGTGGTGAGGGCTTGTTGGAAATTATGTTAAATGCCAGCAGAACTGTTAAGAATTTCAGCTATCACATTTATTGTTAGATGGGAACAGGAAACCATGTTCTTTCTAAGAAGACAGGTATTTTTTTAGAGCTACAGAAACTAATGGACGAGCTAAAGAAAGGTCTGGTCTTTTATCTGAAAATCAAGTAGTTTTACCAAATTTACTATTCTCCAACAACCGGTTGTTGACTGCATTGTAAGGACAAATTTGCTTGCGTAGTGATGAAGTCTTCCTTTTCATCTTTATATCTGTCATACTGTTTCCATCAAGGCACTGCGTCACAGGTGTGACCTCTGAAATGCGGGTATGTGGGGTGATTTGAGTTTTGTGTTGATTTTCTGTAATTAAAGTCAGGGATAACCTTTGTGTTTTGAGGTTTGGCTTTAATGAACAGAAGTTTGGGGTAAACACTGTGTTTTTTTGGAATCGGGCTGGATCTGCTGTGTTTTTCACCAAGGGAGGTTTATGGTAACCTTTAAGAGCTGACGTCAGTCGCTTTTGTCCGCTGTACCTGTGCAGCCGGCCACTGCTGTGTGTGTGTGTGTTTGAGACGCAGGCAACAGTCTCTTTAATGAGGGTGAACTCGAAGGGTTGTGCTTAGTCTTCATTTGCCCTGCTGGGAAGGTTGCTGGCAATGGGTACTTGTGTGTGTGCGTGTGTGTGTGTGTGTTATGCTTGGGAAGCCCCCTATACACACTGCAAGACTTCTAATAATGAATACCACCTTTTCGAGTAAGTCGAACCCCGTGTGTGTGTGTGTGTGTGTGTGAGTGTGCGCACATTGTGTCACCCCCACGGGGCGACAGGTGCCACAGGCAACATGAAACTCTGCAGACCGACATGGTGAGAGAGAGAAAGAGAGACAGTGTGAAGTGATGGAAGAAATGGGACTAAAGAGATGAGAGAAGTACTGAAGGGAGATGGAAAGGTTAGACAAAGGGAGTCAGAGCCAAAAGTATGCGGACACACACAAATGTTAATCCTATATCAAGTTAAATCACAATGGGAATTAACCTAAAGTGCTTTCCAGTCAAGAAAATAGACTGTATATGACAGATGGACATAGGAACTGTGACGTCACCTTTTAATCCTGGCTGCAGGAATTTTGATGTTATGGCAGGGCAGGAGAAAAAACATCCAACCAACCAAATCAAGTAGTCTAAAATCCCTCTGTATGCCGTGGCATTGAGGTTTACTAAACTAAGAGACTTGATCCAAGCTTGAAAGGGGTGTCCACGTACTTTTGGCAGTGTATTAGAGAAGGGATTGACAAATTGACCGAGAGAGATGGATGGAAAGATAGTGAGAGGAAGGGATGGAAAGACAGGGAAGCAGAGATAGACAAATAGACATAGAGATAGTTTTCACTGCTGGAATCAGGGACAGCTGGCGTGTGTGTGTGTGTGTGTGTGTGTGTGTGTGTGTGTGTGTGTGTGTGTGTGTGTGTGTGTGTGTGTGTGTGTGTGTTGGCATGGCTGAGTTGCATAACACTCTACTGGGTCCCCCATGGCTTAGAGGCTAAAGTGGTGCCTCTCTCGCTCCCTCTTCCTCTGTGTTGAGCTAAGAGAGGTTTTATCTGTGTGGCATTTTTATAAAAGAAAATATTATTAACAAAATCAAAGTGAAAAACAATATTGATAATTTCTCAAATATGGAAAATCTTTGTGGAAAGAACATGTCAAATGCAACATTTAAGAATCCAAATTAAAGGTAGAAAGTATGGAGAAGACGCTCGCTCATGTGGGTCTTCCAAGTGTCGGGAAGGGAAGCACCCTGTTGTTGTGACCATGCCATATTTCCCATGGTGCTTTGCTGTGGGGAAGCTCTGCTGTGGAAAGAACAGCCCTGCATTTTCTCTGCTCTACTTCCTAAGATGCTGGCTGCTCTTTGTTGTCTATACACGTATGTATGTGTGTGTGTGTACTCCGCATGTGGGCACTTGCAGGCAGTCTTAATTGTTTGCATGCCGGTATTTGTGTGTGTGGGTGTCTGTGCACATTAATGTGTGTTAAATGCTGCTTCAGGATATCTTTCGTTTTGGTCGATGTTTAAAGCTGTGGAAAGTGGAGAAGGAGGTGAGGGCGTGCGTACAGTAGACAGCTGATGGTGTGGTAAATGATCCAAGTGAGTAATTTGCGCTGCGTACACATATTATGAGCTGTTTGCACTGCAGCCCTGACCTTTTTAGACATTACCCAAAAGACACCTTTAATTCTTCCAAAAGCCAGAAGGCACAAACACACACAATGGCCAGTACAAAATTACCGAAACGATGCAGCAGTAATCTCTGTAACTGTTAAGATCCAAATCTACCAACCCTGGGTTCTCTCCTTGCTTCCACAATCCAAAGCCAAGTGTGTTACATTGGTCATAAGTGTGAATGTGAGTGATTGGTTGTTCATCTCTATGAACCTATTTGTCTCTCTAGCCCTGTGACAAATAGGTGGCCTGTCCAGGGTTTATCCCACCTCTCAGTTCACCCAGTAAATTGAATTGGATAAGCAGAGGATGATGGATGGATGGAGTAATCCACGTACGAGCCACAAAGTTGGAAAAAAACATCAGAAGCTACAATGCTAGCTACAAGTCACTTAATGCATCATTGGTCTGCTCACATTCCATTTGTAGTGCGTCATGCCCGTCATTCATCGACAAGCTGCTTCACTGAAAAAGACGTGTAGCCATTGATTCTTCATTGGAAGTGTGAAAACGACATGAAACAGCAGTAATCTATACGAGCGAGAGAGCGCCCTGAGCGCAACTTTATTGGAATATTGGAATTCATAAATGTGAGCTAGCAAATACATTATATTTGTAGTGAAACTGTTAAAGTAGTCTGCATAATAGTAGTTGTAGTAGTACGGCCCTGTTTTCGGGCCTGCTCACCTTGTCGTGTTCAAACATGGAACGATGGGCAGAGAAAGCAGCAGCGTGCCCCCCACACATTCCAGAGGAGGCATCAGGGACAACGGGCATGACAGGGACTTAGTCAGACACGGAGGAAATGAAAAGCAGTAAGAGGAGGTGGGTTGAAAAGTGGCTTGCAGGGGCACAACAACTGAAGGCAGTACTCTGTGTGAGCCAATCAGATACATAAAAGGGCATGAGCTAAGCTAGCAGCGCATGAGGGCTGACACTGAGATGAACTAATCTGGCAGGATTGTGGCTTAGCTTGACCTCGTGGCCTGTCTGCACTCATGCTTTGCTCTTTTTCATTGTGGTGTCTTTGACAGTTACCATACAGCTTCCGGTTTTCCTGCACCTGAAAAACCAACACGAATTTGCGAAAAGACAAACAAAGACACAAATATGTGATTGAATGTAAAATATATGTGTTAATAGCGTATGGATTCAACATATGTTTGTAAATGTGGTCTAAGATAGCATTATAAATCAAAGAAAGTAATAACTTGTTTGGAAATGGTGACTATTGTGGACAGACGAATAGCAACATACACGAATAATTCCACTTCAGAGCTGAGCTCTCTTTGGCTAAATCCACCCACAACTGGCTGTGGGATATCACTTGTTTGAACAACTGTTGCTGGGTTGACAACTCCCAGTTTTAGAGTTTTTGGCTGGATCCACATCATGCCTCGTCACTCATGGGAAGAAAAGGAAGTAAAGCCCTGGGATCCTGTTGGCAACAGTCAGCCTGAAACAGGCTTAAGACCGACGGATGGAGCCGAGAGGAAGAAACCTATGATAGAGAATAATTCCAAGGGAGCAAGTGAGAGATTGGAACAGAAGACATTTCAAGGGTTTATCTTGATTAACTGACCAAAGAAAACACACAGAGGAAGACACAAAGCAAAAGACAAATGCTACAATAAAACAGACAAATTAAATACTTTTTGGGAAACTGAATGCAAACCAAGACTGAGACAGAGCCTTGCTGGCAATGAGCCTGAGACGCTCCCGGCCATATTTAATCATCAAATATTAATGCAGTAAAGATGGAATACAGGAAATTAATATTCCCCATTAACAAAGAAGAAGAGTGAGCAGCGGCTTGTAATGGCCACGAAAGACAAACGGCCTCCGTCCAGAGGTTTACGTTCTGTTCTTACTTTCCCTGATTATGGGATCCAAATCAGGTCACGGTCTACATCCTATATGATAATCTGAACACTCATCTGTTCCACCTCACATTTATCATGCTCACTTCCCCTTCACTCTTTATTTTATGCTGTTTAAATGAATCATCTATTACTTCCTCAAAGTGTTTTTTCCCTTGCTGCTAAGTGCACATTGTAGCCGTGTTTCCATAACAAACTTCCCAAGATCCACCTGCCGGTCAAACGTGGACTGGACGGTCTTAAATTTAAGTTTGCGTACGTACTGGTCTTACTGGTATCTAACTGTCTTACTGACCCAGTTTCTCTTCCTTAGTTCACTCTAAAAAACACCAGTTCAAATGATAATGACGCTGATTTCAGTGACAGTTCAAGATGATGGACGGCTTAGGCAGTAAAGTCAAACGTATCCAATGGGTAGAAAATGGTCCACTTCAGCTGCTGGCTACTGAAAGTTAGAAAAAGGAACGGGCGTACTGTATTGTCACCGGGCAAGTTTTTGTTGTTTCATGTGTTTCATTTTAACCGGACTGTCTAGTTTTCAGTATCAGCCGTTTTTAACGTGTTTCCATACCTCTGAATCACCATTCACATCTTTGATGAGAGAAAAAGGTGTGGCTGTGTCGTTTTGATGACTGCTTCTACCTACTGAGTAAACAGAATATAAATCAGTACTTTTTGGGTGACGTCAAGAATGAGTAACTGGTTCCCATGCCAGAGCATGGAGTACAAGCATTCTGAAGCAGAGTCACAGAGATATATGTTGGTGTCTTGATGCAGGAAAACTAAGTGCCCAGAGGTAGTCCTGTCATAAATCCTGAGTTTCTTTCATGACTCATGTGGGAGATTTGTGTTTTATACTTTTTTTACTTGCTAATTTGTTATCTTTTAATGCCATTTTGACACAAAGACGTGGGAGAATTGAACTACTGACTTTCCAGTACTCTACCTCTTAAGCCACAGCCACCTCACTAATATAGAGGCATAAATCAACTAGCTCTCCAGAAGACAGATTTCAGCTGGTGATGGTAATCCCTATTAGATCCATCCATCCATTCATTTTCTTAACATCTTAACTAAGACTTGTAGGAGATCTATGTCAGCTCAGCCTAGCTGTCACTAGTCGAAAGGCGGAGTACATTCTGGACTGGTCACCAGTCCCTAACAGGGCTAACACAGGGAGACAGACCACCAAACACTCTAGCATCCACACCTACAGCCAACTTGGAATCACCTAACAAACATGTCTTTGGACTGGGAGGAAACCAAAGCACCCAGAGGAAACCCACACAGGTACAGGAGCGCAGGGAAAGCATCCAAACTCCACAAAGAAAGACCCAGCTGAGCAGAAAGTTTGAATTGGTGAGTTTCTTGCTGTGAGGCAGAAGGGCAAACTGTTGCACCACAGTGCTGCCCACCTGACCACCCTACCTCTAGGAAAACACAGTAAGGACCAGACCTAGCTGGTTAGCAGAATAAAATAAGACTGAGGGGATTGTCCGGTAGTAAATGATCCGAGTTACTGTCTGGAAAAAATAAAAACAAATGGCCACATATGCTTGGGTGGCTTGTGTTTTGCATCCTTTAATGACAGTAACCCTGCATACTGAAAATGAAACATTGTGCATGTGATTTTAATGATAATAGTTTAATGTTGGCACATGAAAATGAAAAATGTGCCCAAATCTGATGTTATCACTAATTTGACTGTTGAATCTAATTTAAAATGATTCACCTCTCCACTTTAATTCTTTTTGTTTTAACTTGTTACGGGGCTGCTCCAAATATACTTCAGGACAAACACGGACAACTTAGACAGCACTTCTGCGGTGTGGCTCTTGGGGGATTATATACTGGAATAATGCATGAATGTTCCAAACTCCCACAGTGCGAACATGATGTGGCATGACAATGCTGGAAAATGAGGGGTGTCAAAGCCTGCTGGGAACTGTAGTTGTTGAATGCAAAAGGTGTTTTTTGATGAATGACATGTTCAAGTGATGCGCTTTGAGCTGTGTATCCACCCCGCTCTGACAGTTGATGCTTCTTTTTTGTTTTCCTACTCTTCCCCTGCCTTTCTGCTCCTTTTCTCTTGCTCTATCTTCTTGGCGAGTGATCCTAACAAGGCGGATTATACATTTTCAGACTGAGAGCAATCCAGATATGATCAAGTATTTATGTAAGCTGCACTCTCACTGCTCAAATACATACAGAGCTCTCTCGACTCAACAGCTGTTTCATAACCAGCAGTCGCTACTCACTGTGTGTGTGTCTCTGTGTGTTACTGTATGCATGTGTGTGCACGTTAACAAGTCTGTGTGGTGTGATAGCTGATAGTCAACGATAAAGCACTGAATTATAAATGTGCAGTTAATGCTTAGGAGAGAACAGACATCTATCTGGCCTCGTTAGAGGAAGTGTGTGTGTATGTGTGCGTGGCCATATTTTTGCGCTTTCTGTTCCTTAAATATAAAAAAAAAAACACTAATTGTTTGCCGCTTAATTGAAATGTAACTGCTAATCCAGCAGACTATGTAACTGTATTAATTAAAAGAAAAACACTCAGCGACTTGTGCTGAGTTAAACCGAACAAGGACTATTTATAGAGAGCAGGCCAGGCTGCACATGTGCATAATTCATAAATCTTTATGTGTGCATATATGTGTGTGTAGCAATACATAATACATAGTGTATACATCAGTGTTAAACCAGGGGCAGGCTGCAAAGTGCTGGGATTTACAAATATACTGCACTGCGTGAGGCACATACACACATACAGCGAGCGGAGGCTAGCCCATTGTGCTTGAATAATACCAAATGCATTGAAGTTTAGTATTCCCAGTGCACACCAGCATGGATTGTGGTTCCAGTGAGACACACATATAGAGTACAGTCAGATGTTTTCTGTTTATTTACCCGTTTGTGCATGTAGATTCTTCAGTTCCTGTGTGCTTGTATCCAGTATTTGCATATGTGTTTGTGTGGGGTTTTTCAAAATCTCTTTTCACTTGTAATGTGTTCTTTTGCTTTTATGTGGATTATTATGCTTCCCGTCTTTATATTCTCACACCTCCACTTGTGCTAATTTCTAGCTCCCTATTTTTGTTCTTGGACTCCTCTGGAGTACCTTTTATACTGTGTTTTTTATGCAGGCCCTCTGTTAATTCTTTGTCTGAATCTTTGCCGTTTTAGCTCCTGTCTCTTTAAAGCCTCTCTCTCCTTAAAAGTCACATTTTTTTTCTGATTGGTTGCCCCTCACGTCTCTTCCACAAACCAAACTCAATGCTTGTGGGCTTCCTTCTCTTGCCTTTGTGGAGGTTTCAAAAACAGCCTTTATACACACTAAAAAGTGTAATAATGTATTTTCCATTGAAAGGAAGCATCCATGGCTGCTTTCTGAGTTAGACTGACTGGTTTGCGGTGTTCTGAGCTGCAACACGGGCAGCACTGGAGATGATCATATAAGGAAATTCCCTCTAGCTGACATCAACCATGCTGAAATAAAAAAAAAAACATTGTAAGCTGACTGTTTAAAGCAAAGTAGTTTATTTTCTGACTAAAACAAGCCTCTTTTTTCTTATCCCTTAAAGCTGTCTTTCTTCTGATTGGCTGCCTCTCATAAACAGATGGTTTGAACAGCACAGATCTCAGTGCTTGAAATTTGTAATATCACCTCTTTGTGGATTTATTCAGAGCCAAAAGTAGGAAAACAGAGTTTGAAACTGTGCATTAATGCTTTACAGAGATCACTTGTACATAGCCCACATTATTTGAAACTTTGTTTAATGTGAACATCTAAAGTTGTAACTGTATGTGTGTAACAGAAAATAAGGAAATGCTCAGTAAGGAAGCTGTAAAAGTTTGTGTGTGTCTTATTGTGTGTTATATCATGATACAGTGTGTGAGTAAATGTCTAAACATCTTGGTTTTGGTGAAAAAGAAAATGCATGCTTCAAGGGAATACTCAGTGGCTGTTGGTTGGATTAAAAAACCACAGAGGTGCACATCACTTTGGATTCTGGTACTCTCATAATCCTGAGTGGGAATAGTTGGGTGGAATAACAGTTCTTGACACTAAGTCAGGTGTGATCGATGATGCTACAGAGTGCACGAGTTACTTTTGTAAAGCAGTTATAATGACGGCAGTGGTAGTTTTTTCTTTCTTCTGATCAGTTTCACATTTTTGCGTTTATACATTGTGCTTACAGCGCAGTCTGCGCTGAGATTTTGCGAAGTCTGGCTTTTTGGAAATTAAAATGTGGCAATGATGAGAAAGTGGTCATTTGTGCCTTATTTTGCATCCTCAAAATAAGTCTTCTATATGTAGGGACAGGAAGTTGGATGAGCTGTTTGGTGTCAGATTTGATGCATCTGGTCTTCTGCGTGCACTACAGCCAGTTGCACTTTTTGTAGTTCCTTTGCTCAGAAACGTTATTCTACTGCTATAAAATTGATTTTCCGCACTAATGCTGTCATTGTTAAAAGTGCATATGCTGGCCACCCCTTTCAAGTCTAAATATAAGCGTGCATTTAAGTTGCCTTCATATACTGTGTATTACATATTACAACACACTCTTCATGTCCTTGCAAAAGTGCCATATGCGTTGGCCTGGCGCCTCCTACCCCCCTGCTGGGGCCCTCCATCTATTTCTGGCTCTGCGTCATGCCTGGGCTTTACTCCTGTGGCAAGAGGAGTGTTTCTCTAGGGCTCCCACTCTGCTGTACACACACACATATACACACACACACACACAGAAAACGAGCGAGCGAGCGAGAGAGAGAGAGAGAGAGAGAGAGAGAGAGAGAGAGAGACTCACATACACATACACCTCCCAACTGAGACACGCTCACATGCCTGCCTGGTGAACGAGTGAGCGCACTCAGATGTAAACACACACAGTGGCAGACGGACAGAGCAGCGGATGGAGGCATGGATGAATGGGTGGCTGCTGACAAACTGGACTTCATATTGGGGGTTTGAACTTGTGTGTGCATGTGAGAGAAAGTGTGTGTATGCGTGAGAGAGAGAAGGAGACGGTCGGCCGGTTGGTCGGTGTGTCTGTTTCCGTGGCGATGGAAGGAGGGAGAGCGAAAACAGAGGAATGCTTTCGGTGATAGAAAAGGAGAGCCGGCCAGGTTGGTTCAAAGTCTGTCTGTCCATATCCAGGCTTCTTCTTCCTTTCCCTGCTCTCGTCTGCTTTGCCTTGCTTTCTTTTTCAGTCAAGTGGGTGCTTTCCTGTGAGTGTGTGTGTGTTTGTGTGAGATTGTGTTTGTGTGTAGCAACCAAGCAGGGGGGATGTCCTCGTCCGCGGCTGTGAATGACAGTGGATGTAATATGTGTGCAAGAAGGGTGACTATGACATAAAGTAGTTCATCATAAATATCTATCTATCTATCTGCCCCCCCCCCCCCCCCCCCCCCCCCCCTCTCTCTCTCGTCCTCTCCCTCCCAGGATGCTGTTAATGGACACACACACATATAAACTAGACAGCTGACTGTCTCACACAGCGGTGTCAGTTCCCTCCATTAACCGAGGGGTGCCACCACAACACACGTACACACACCTAGTGTGCTTGTCCTCTTGAGCCTTGAGCACAGTGATTTACAAGAAAACAGGCTGAACTCTGTGTGTGTGTGTGTGTGTGTGTGTGTGTGTGTGTGTGTGTGTGTGTGTGTGTGTGTGTGCGCGTGCGCGCGCCTGTGTGTGTTTGTATTTATGTTTCATGTCTCCCTCGCTGCCGCTGGGACGTCCCTTGCATAACAAGTTACTCTAGTACACACAGCACAAACACACACTTGTATACACACACTGCCATTTGTCTGTCAGAGCAAAGAGGTGCGATTACAGTGACCTTGCTCTCCCCTGTTGGAGCTTTTTTTCTCCTTCTGGTTCTTTTCTATTAATGCCATTCTTTTTCTTTTATTTTCCTCTTTCTTCCACTAATACTTCTTGACAGTGTTCACTGTCTCATTACTTATTATTTTGCTTCTTCCCTTTTGCTACTACAAGTGGCATCACAGTATAACCTTAGAATGAGTTTTATTTTCATACATGTTATTTGACCTTCTTCTTCTCTGGTTCACATCGTCGCCCTGTCTTTCTTCTCATCATCTGATTTTTGTACTTTGGAAAATATATTAAAGTATGCCTAGTCCAATTTAGCATGCCTCTTTTCCATATTTGTGTATAGGTGTGTTAAAAGGGTGGCTGCCCAAGTTAAAGTTTTGAAAAATGAGGTCAGTACGTGCACAAGTAATCCCTGGGAGGCAAAAGCTCAGTATTCAAACTGCTCTCAATGCTCAGTTTCAAATAGTTTTTTTCTGTTCTTCGCTGTGTATGACATCATAGAGAGAGGGAGGGGGGGGGGGGTCCCTAATATGGTCATTTCTATGTTCTATTTATGAGGGACAGCCCGTCAGAAGAAGACTTAGGCTTAAAGGAAGAGATGCTAAAACACCTTTGTTTAAGACAGTGGAACCGAGGACTTGCAGATACATATGGATTATTTTGAAGTGTGAGTCACGTAAAGTATAGAGACAAGAAAATAAGCATAACAGCTCCCATTTATGCTTTAAAAAATAGGTTTCTATTACACCATTTACATCCTACACAGTCTGAATTTAGTGACAGACAAAGACAGTTAAAAGGATGCAGTTGTGTGTCTAACTTTTTTGTTTTTTTTTCTAGAAAGACAGCCCGGTAAATACTGTAGCTGAAAAGACAAATAAAGTGACAGACAGACATAAACATGAGACGGGCTGTCAGACAGACAGAGATTGGGAACTAAGAAAGGAGACTGGCAGACAGATAGGAAGTCACTCGAAAACAGAGGCAGTCAGACGAGCTGGCAGTCAGACGGACAAGTAAACACATTGAAAAAGACAGACGGACAGACAGACAGGTAAACAAATGTACACGAGGACACACAGACAGAACGCCTGGCAGAAGAGGCTGAAAAAGAACTGTCTTGCTAACTCAGCCAAAAACAGCCAGACACTCAGACGTGCAGGCAAATTCTGAGACAGCCGTTTAGCACAAGCGATAAGGCTCCTATACAAATATGTATTTGACAGACAGTCGGACTGACTGATGGACAGAGTGACAGACAGAGCAGGCAGGCAGACCAAGAGATGATCAGTCCCTCCGGTCCTAAAGCGTAGGAAGTCTTGCCGCTCTGCCGCCAAGTGTGTTAAACCATTTTTCCATTCACAAATTCTCAGACAGTGAAGTGTGCTGCTTCTGCCCTGGTATGTGCACGTGTGTGTTTGCAGTTCACGTGTGCGTGTGTTTACGTGCATGAGCGGTGTGATGCTCCGGAGGCGGGTGAGTGGGTGAAGGCCACATTCAATTGCTTTTCTTCAGCACTGATAACACTGTTCATTTAAATGCATTTTGTTGCGAGTTGTGACTCTGAAGAGGAGAATTTTCTAAGACCTTGCTTCCCAGAAATGTGCCGTTATACAACTCAGTTTATTCACTTTAACCACATTGTTCCCCACATGAAGAGCTCACTGGGGTTATAAACTTTTAGTCATTGTATTACTGATGATGAATGCCTGTTAGTGAGGAAAGTCATATTTGTTTAAACTCATTTCCCACTAAAAACACAAATTCATATTGGAGCTGACATTTGCCCAGAGAATAGTGCAGTGTTTAAAAATTCTGAATGTTTTTGCTCTCCTTCCAGGTAGGCCTCTACTCATTTGCGTACGGTATGAAAATCATCCCGCAGAAACAGCTCGTCCACAGAGCGAATATCGAGCCTCACACACTGTGTGCTTTTATTTTTGGCCGTGTTGTGTGGCTGTTGCTTGGTAAAGTCTGTCTGGGACCGGAACTGCTTCTCTGAAAAAGATTCTGAAAAAGATTCTCTTCTCTACAGGAAATTAGGCTTTGACTAGTTTGAATGCACATACAGTGCCGGTGATGGAATCGGTAGCATGCAAAGTTAGGAAACAGCAGTTTGCAACACAGATGTCCTTAGTAACTTATGAAATGGTAATTAAAGAAATGGCAAATAGCTGAAAAAAATGTAAAATAAATCAAATTTCCAGGGTCAAGAAACAACATTCATACTCAACAACTAAAATATATTTTTATTTTATTACAGTTTGAGTTCACTCTTCCTACTGTTGACCATTACAGCTGTTGATTGTGGCACAAAGCTGAAGAGTAACTGCTAGTGAGCAACTCTGAAACACTTTTGATTAAATATTGGGGTAGCAGATCTTTACGTATAGGCAAGTGTGTGTGTGTAAAGGGGGGGGGGGGGGGGGGGGGGTAAAGCTGCAATCTTCCAATGACCAGCGGGGGCGACTCATACTGATGTCTATGAGATGATTACAGTACTACTCACTGGATCTGTGACCGCAGTAAATACTTTCCTGATGAATACCTAATTTCGAGTCTTTTTTCATACAGCACTTTTTTTTGGGTAACTAATACTTCTAGTTGCAGTAATACAGAAGGTCAGGCAGTTGATGTGGATGATATAAGGCAGTGGTGTTAAACATAGGCAGTCCAGCCTACTGGACGGCTTTGGAAAATGCGACAAAGTTAATAGATTTCAAATTTCAATTTTATTTATACTATATTTTCATAAGATTTACAGCCTTTCCTATTGATAGAGCACTCCCAGGCCCTGCACACTGAAAAAAAGGGATTGCCCATTTCTTGGAGTTATGTAAGCATCTTGTGTGTATTTAACACAATTGCCTCATGCTTTAAAGTTAAGTGTAACTATATAGTGTAGAAACTACATGATATGCAGAGAGGGTATATTAAACTGTTCATGTCATGTTCAGTGAAGTAAGTCAATAATATAGCAATG
Source organism: Diplotaxodon limnothrissa (assembly GCF_057381915.1). Lineage (NCBI taxonomy): Eukaryota > Metazoa > Chordata > Actinopteri > Cichliformes > Cichlidae > Diplotaxodon > Diplotaxodon limnothrissa. The sequence continues at coordinate 44,318,496 of NC_140610.1, forward strand.
TTAAATCCTGCGACACTGCTTGTGATTTTGGCTCGCGCACTTTGGATCATGGTTTGAGGAAGGCATCCATCTCATTCAAGTTGAGCAGCCGCCTCTACTTTTTTTCAGAATACTGAAAAAAAGGAAAATGGGTGGTTGTTACATTTACAAAAGTCTAACTTGTAATTTGAACAAAATAATTTCATGTTTCTATGGTGAACGTAATTAAATCATGTAGTATATGTATGAAATTCAACAACTTAATTTGATCTCATTGAGATGACATGATACAATCTAGTAAGAGTGGTTAGTTGAAATTCACAAGATCACACAACTAGAGGCAGACAACTACACACACCACGCGTATGCTGTCGCCATTTTTTGTGGTTGAACCTGTCAAGGACAAAAACGTAAAAATTGTGCATCAAGCCTTGATAAGCCATGTTAACCCTGGATTGGTGGCGTGGTCGTTAGTGCTGTTGCCCCACAGCAAGAAGCTCCTGGGTTCAAAGCCACAAGCTGGTTAGTTTGCACTGTGTTCTCTCCCACAGTGAAAAGCCATGCAGTTATTAGAGTAAGGTTAATTGGTGGAAATGGTTGTTTGTCTCTATGTGATACACTGGTGAGCTGTCTGGGGTGTACCCTGCCTCTTAACCTATCACTTTGGGGTTATGCCCCTGCAACCCAGATAAAGGGAGGAAGTTGTTGTAAATCCATTCCTTTGTTGAACAATATGTTAATATAAAGACAACATGTAGTATTTAAGTCACCAAGTAGTATTGAGCTAAAGGTTATTGAATAGTGTTGGAATAAAATGACAAAATTGTGAAGGATTAAAATATTCCAAGGGCTCAACTTACTTCATCTAAACATGTTTCAATCATGTTTTATCAACACAAAATGCACCAGTTTATTTAATATGAATAAGTTGTGTTGATTTAACATAGTTAAGTTTCTGCCAAAGCAAAACATCTGTGTGCAATCAATGTCCACTATTGAATCAAGTAAATCTAACATGCTCTTCATTTGCCATTCATACTAAACCAAAGTAATTAAGTAATACATAAAATAAATTAAATGACAGAAAATTCACAAATTTTCTGTCTGTTTTGGGGTTTTTTTGTGAGTCCACAGAAGAAAAAGAACATTTTCTATGAATTAACAAAAATATATCATTTATGTGGCTCAAGATATAAGACAAGTTTGACATCCTGATGTAGGGCATGACTGCTAAGTCACTATGTCATTGTGTCAAGTTTCATAGTCGGCCCTCAGTGCCTGGTTTTATCGTCCTGAGACCTTGAGTCTTCATATAGCACTTTGTAATCCATTCTGCTCAACAGTGTTTTATACTTTGTTAAGCCGCATTAACTTTGTGGCGTTATGTCGTGAAATAAACCCACTGTCGTCACGAGGACATACTTTTTTTTATGTAACATATGCAATGAAATGTTAGAAGAGGTACCTTCATTTTTATATATTATTATCAGGTCCAACTAAGCTTGGAGAAATTAAAAATGTATCCCAAACGAGAGCTCAGGTGGTTAAAAAGCATCTCTTTGTGGCATTTTTTAAATTCATTCATTTTTTATTATAGTTTTATTTCAAAACCCAAGAAAAGAAAAGTTGACATCTTATTTTTCTTTCAGAGTAACATTGAGAGTAACTAAATGTAACAGAGTAACTAAATGTTTTGTTTAAAGGAACTGCATTTCCAGCCAATAAGACCAAATTAACCCCGTGAGGTCTGACCTACTTTGCCAGTCATTGGTTTGCTTGAATAATCTCAGCTTCATATGTACAGTGAAGTTAAATATATAATTTATATTTCAGGAAAACTTGCTATCAAAATAAGTTAAATGACTATAAAGACAAAAAGCATTAAGCCTTTCAGAGGTAAATAATAATGAACTTTGCTACTAAATCTGATGGTTAATGCTTCACATGATTAATTAAGAGTTACTACATTTATTATTCTGCCTTTTAATAAATATTGGGGCCCTACTTTTAATAGGTTAGCACATTGCTCAGACCTGTAACTGTGCTTTCCCCTTCAACCCCAAATCAACTGCAAAACTCATGTTTCCTTCTATTATCCTTAACACTCACTCTCTCACACACACACACATAGCAGGACAGGTGGCTGTATCACCTTGACGTCCAGTTTTACACCTCACTCTACAGTCATCTCTCTCTCTCTTGCTCTCTCTCTGCAGGTATAAGCCCCTTATACCTTCTGTGCTCCAAACACTGCCAGGACCACACACACACACACACACACACACACACACACACACACACACACACACACACACACACGCACCCGCAGCAGGTAGTGGCAGCATATCATAGCCTCTGGTTGCCTGGCGAACAGAGCGTCATGATGGAGGGATGACAGGAAAGATGGTTGCACAGATGGAGGGAGGAAAAAGGGTTAGAGCGAAGGACAGATGAAACAGAAATAATACATGGAGGCTGGGAGGGGTGGAGGGATGTTGGTGGAGTGACAAAAGAAGGAAAATAACTACTGAGGGATTCCAGCTTGATGGAGGGATAGATGGAAACATTGAAAGAGAGATGAGGGAAGAATAGAAGCAGAATGGAGGAATGAATGAGGTGGAGGAGTGTGTAACAGAGGTAAAAAAAAGGTGATGAAGAGTTAGCAGATGATGGAAAGAGTGATTGATTAATGGGGGAAAGGAGAGATGAAAGAGAAGATGAAGTAGTATTAAAGAAGAACTGACAGAGGATAAGACGCAGGTGGGAGAAGGTGTTGATGGAGTGAAAAGGAAACATGATGAAAAGAGTGATGTGGAGCAGAGGGCAGAGAAATGAAGGATGGGGGTTAAAAGTCCACTTAAGTGAAGAAATGATAACTGAAAGAACGAAAGCTAATGGTTGATGATGGAGATGCTTTGTCATCAAATGTTTTCTGTTGCCTAACTTATCGTTTCAATGTTCAAAAATAATTTCCCCCAGGGATCAATAAAGTATTCTGATTCTGATTCTGATTCTGATTCTCAACTCCTCCATACTCCTTTTGTTTTCTCTCTGTTCTTGTCACCTCCCCCTGCTCTTTTCTTCTTACTTAATCTCTCCTTTGAACTCATGTTCTTTCCTTTATCTTTCTCTCCTTTTGGATCTTCCTTCTCTTGTTTCTCCCTCATCTACATTCCATTTATTTTTTGCTTTGTCCCCCTCTTTCCTTTGTCGGTTCCTTTTCTTTCCCATGCCTAGATTGCATCTCTTCAGGACTCTGCATTGTCACCTCTTTACACTAACTGTGCTGCACATTGCAGCAACATGTTCGAAAAGGCCCTCCTGACTTCCAAGGAATGGCCTTATGTTTCTGCCTCCCCTTCCTTCTCCGTCAAAACGAAAGAAAAACGATAAAGAGGCCCAGCGAGGACGTGGAAACTTAACTGTTTTCTCCCTGCCAAACTTCCCCTCTCTACCTCTCCCTCTTTCTTTCTGCTTTTCTTCCAAGGTGTTAAAGTAAGTGTGTTTGTGTGTGAGTGTGTGATGAAGGAAAAGAGCTGTGTATGTGTGTGCGGCTGGAATGTGGAGGCTCGTAAGTCACCTCTGATTTTCCACTCCCGCTGGGACACATCCCATTATCAGTTTTATATGAAACTAGGAAATTCCTCTGTGGTCTGTGTGTGTGTGTGTGTGTGTGTGTGTGTGTGTGTGTGTGTGTGTGTGTGTGTGCGTGCGCGCGCCTGTGTGTGTGTGCGTTAAATCTCAAGGAGCAGAGCTGCATGTTGCATATGTGTGTTTATGTGTTTTTGTCAGATTGGAGGTTACTGTATGTGTGTATCAGTGTGTGTGTGTGTGTGTGTGTGTGTGTGCAGTGTCTGCCTTTATAATGAGCAGCTTAAGAGTGGAATAAAGAGTGTTATTTTGCTTCTCTCTATACTTCTCTGTGTACTGCAGGACCACCATAAAATCCTAAAATACAGCGCCATACAGTACATCAGTATTCAGGTTCAAAGGGGCTCGTACAGAATTTGTGGATACTTGATTGGAAAATTTGATGGTCAAAACTTCATGTTCTTAATCTGGTGGGAATTAGAAACCAAAAAATTGTTGCTTTGCTAAGATGTTTAGACATTTTTCGGAAACTTTGCTTTTCTGCTCAGTCGGTTTAAATTGGAAGGATTAGACTGTTTTTGGCTGGGCAAGTAGGTATTTATCTTATTAGTGGCTCCTTGTCTGAGTGTACATAAAATACATGTGTTCTCTAGGTTAATACAAGCTATGATAGACACGTAACACCTTCTAAAAGATCAAATTGAATGTGAATATTTAAGTTTATGGAATAAATCTCCTTACAGTGATCGCTTAAGGGATCACTGTAAGGAGATTTATTGCATTTAACCTATCCTAAAGGTTGGGAGCAGTGGGCAGCTATCATACAGCGTCTGCAGCTGGGCACAGTGACAGTAGTTGCCAGGAGACACATGCAAACTCAACACAGAAGGGCTCTGGCTCAAATTCAAACCAAGGACTAGTTGCAGTAAGGCTAACTACCAAAACACTGTGCTGCCCCTATAGGAGCAGAATAGAAAAAAACTGAGTGCGGAAAAAATCTCTATAAAATAAAATATTATTTCCAATTTAATGTAAAAAAATATCATCAATGTTATTGGATAAGTCTAAGTAGAATACCAATGCGTATCTACCACTATTAGCATCACGTGTATGCATAACATGATTGTTTCCACATTTATCCACCTGGAATTCCAAAGTCAGCAAAATGAGTGCTTCAAGTCCCATAACGTCACTAATGGGGAAAATCAAACCAGAGGCCTGGTTACCTGTTCAGTGGTTTGGTTTACTTGGTGCCAAAAATCTAACTTCAAAATCACTTGTGGTGTCATTGATATGAAAAGTGGATACAACTACCAACAATGTAGCAACTTTAAGATAATCTTATGTTACTGCTAATTAATACTCTGACCGAGTGAGAGAAGCTGTGGCCGACTTGCACAATTTAAAAAAACAAAACAGAAAATAAAAATATCTGGTGAAATAGTCAGACGGGACAGCTTAAGCAGACACAAGAGGCCAAGAGCTAATTGGTTGATAGGCTGGAAAAACAAAAATTCAAACTTTTCGTTGTTGTTTCTAACAGCTTCTAATTATTATACGAAAAACTGAATGATATGTAGAAGGCATTTAGCCAGCTGACTGGACACTTGTTTTGAAGCAAACTTAATGAATTTCTTATTGCTGCCAGGCTGTTTCAGATTCCTTATTTGTGGGAGATGGATTGATTAGTGGGTGTTTTTTATGGGTGTTTTGTCACATTAATATAATAAAAGTAGGACACGTCTGGAAAGACTAGAATAATATCAGAGAAGAGGAATAAAGAGAATGGGGAAGAGATGAGAATAGAATCCAAACTGTTCCTAGCCCACAGGCCTATAACTTCCCATTCTGCACTCAGTGGAAAATCAACAAAGGAATATTCCACATCTCTTTTTTTCTCCTTGCCCTCTCCACCTTGATCTTTCCATCTTCCAGTTTGGAAGGAAGGTAGGAAAAGAAGCTGAATGAGAAGGATGTGATTAGCTGGATTTAATCTCTTGCTTTCACAAAGTCACATGGCTTTAAGGATTGTTTTTTACATCAACTTGGTTTTATTGGGCAGCATACTGAGCAGACTATCGGGAATGATGGGAAGAAAGCTGAAGATCTTTATCTGCCAGCCTAGGGCGGTTAAAAGATTCCAAAATTCACTTGCTTCTTTCCTCATTTTGGCAGCTGAATGTGCTACTTAGAGCAGAATCAAACTCCAGATGAGAGTTGGTTACCTGCCAAAACTGGCTGGTTCAGAAGCCAAGCCTACCAGACACAGGCACAAGTTGCCAGAGTTTGGCTGGTGGCTGGTGGTAGTTTCCCACCCTCCAGTCATGTATTCCAGATGTTGTGGATTTAAATCCAACTTGTGACCTTGTTTCATGTCATCCCCTCTCTCGCGCTCTCTCCTGAATTTTTTCCTTTCCCAGTCTTTCCTCATTCTTTCCACACTCAACGAGCAGTACTGTAAGTAAAATATTGAAACAATTTGAGTATGATCTCGTTTGTGGAATACAAAAAATGTATTTGGATGACCGAAAAAGAGAAGTTTGTTCACCTTAAACTGCATTGTTTTTAGTTCACACTCCTTGTATTCCTGGAAAAACCTACCAGTAGTGAGGGAAGAGCTTCTTTCCAGGTAACTCTTATTGAGATGACCTTGAAATAGACACCTGTCCCAAAGCAGCTTTGGTGTTGGCATTTCTCTCCGTGAGTTCTTATTAAAGGCTATGACTAATTACATTTTTAAAGAAACATGTATTTCGGGCTTTCCTTAGAACAAGAATCATTTTGGACCGTCCCTTTAAAAATATGATTGTTTTTTTGAAGAATTTCACGTTGTAAGTTAGTTGATGAATAGGAAATGAGTCACAGTGTTGTGCGGGGTGACATAATCCTTAATTACAATGTAAACACACACACACACAATGTTTGTATTATGATTTCCACATCCCACTGCCTCAAATGTGAACCAGCGCATCCATGGACTCTATCCAAGAAAGATAGTTAACATCACTCGCTGGTATGTGAAGTACTTTTTTGATCCCTTAGTCGAGCAATTCAACCATTGACCTCTTAGTTTTGAAACAAGACAAGAGGTTCTGACTGAGAGACAGATTACACCACAGATGACAGAGTGGTAAGCATACCCAGTTTATCATCAGATTTAAGCTGAATGGGACCAAAATGTACAAAATGACCATCGGGTTGTAGAAAACAACACTTAAAGCTAGCAACCAAGGCCATAAACACCCCAGGAAGGTGTTTACCGAGTTCGTATATTGAGTGAGAAGTAGAGTGAAACTATTTTGACTTGCTTTTCTAATAACTCGCCCCCTGCTGGCTGTTAGAGAACATGGAGTGTGCAAGGCATTTCTGCACTGGCGTCACTGTTTTGATCCAATGGCCATTCCAATCAAGTTCATGAAACCAGTTGGGTGTCAGTCCACAACTAAACGCAACCCCTCAACAAATCCAATGTTCTCCTTTGTATGGCTAATGTGTGTTAAACGCTATGCCCACTGACCACCTTTCACACTTAAGAAAAGAGGCTCTTTGTTTGTTGAAGAACATTTGTTGGGTTTGTAAGGTCTCAGAAATACATATCTTTGTAAAAATTTGAGAAATATGGCAAACGCATTTCAAATCCTTGCTTGCTTCATTGTGTTTTTGTATCACTTAAAAATTAAATCTTGCATGCTACTTGAACTATATTTTTCTTGCTGACTCTGGAGAAATAATTCATGGGCTTTCCCTTTAAAGCCTATAGTGTCACACAACTTGCATCAGCTTCATTTGCCTCCCGTAAGTGTGTTTATAGTCATACTAATGAGGTTAACCTGATTAAGACTACGGAATTTATATCACCCCTCCTTCACCCTGTTTATACATCTGTGTTTATGTGATAAGGTGCTTAAAATCTGCTTAACTTTATCTATTTTTAACCCATTTATAGCTGATTAATGATAAACTAATTGACACTTATTTGAATGTTAGTTTGTCATTTATTGAGGATAAAATCTAAGTTATCAATTGCTATGATTTGAGAAATTAAACAGAATACGACTGATCAGGCAAGATCATTAAATGCAGATTAACCAGTTGTAATAATATTTTTGGGGGGCAAAATGGCACAAAATGATTATTTCTAGAAGTGATGCAGCTGGTTTAAATATTATTTTCTGGCATTTTTGTGAGTCTGGAAGCATAATGAATTTCCTCATCAGGTGTAGCAGTAGGCATGGTTTTACAATCAATAAGTGGAGCTGATCGGTTTCATGTTAGGCTCTCATGGAGTCATTCACTGGACTCAGCCTAACAGGATTATGGCTAAAACATGCAGAGAGGCTGCGTTGTAGATTAAGTGTGATCATCTTGTTAGGAATTGTCCAATAAAAGAGACTCGATCCGGCGCAGCTGGTTGACTTTGTTTTCCTCGATGCATGCACACGGATGGAAACACACGAGTCAGCCTCGCCATGTGTGTGCGGTGTGTGTTTGCACGTGTGTTTTGACAGACATGAAACAGAAAAAACGTCGTCGTAATTTTTTCCCTGCCTCGCTCCTGGCAGACTGGAGCAAGAGGACGACTTGGAAAAATCTGATCTCCAAACACAGTGTGTGTGTGTGTGTGTGTGTGTGTGTGTGTGTGTGTGTGTGTGTGTGTGTGTGTGTGTGAGTGACACATATGACTGTACACTTTTCTCTCAGTGTATGTGTTTTGTTGTTTTCCATCTATTACGTTGTTGGTATGTGTTTGGATTTCTTTTGGTCTTTTCCGCTCTTGTTTGTGTGTAAATAGTATATGTGGTGTGTGTTTGCGTGCGCGCGCGTGTGTTTCCGTTCTCAGCCATATTTGAAACCATGTGGCACCGAGACGACAAATCAGATGAATAGAAGGAACTTTCCTGTCTGAGAGGTTTCTTTCTCTCCTCTCTTCCCCCTTATTACTCACTCCTTCCTCCTCTTTCTGTTCGCTACTTCCTGCTCCCCACTACCCCTCTTACCATGTCTCATTCTTTCTCTCGTCTCCCTTCTTTTCTTTCCTCTACACCCTTGTTTCTTTCTTGTTTACACATCTCTATTTTCCTCTGCCTGTCCCCTCCTCTTTCTTCTCTTTCTCCCTCTTTTTCTTTCTCCCCCACTGCCGCCTCTGTCTTTACACCATCCTCCCGTCTCCCCTCAGTATTCTCTCTTGCTTCCTCTGTCTGGCCCTCCCTTTGCCACCTGTCTCCTCCATGTTTGTGCAGCAACCTCTTTCACCTCCTCCCGTTCTCCTTCTTCAGCTTTTCCTCTCCTCCTTTCTCGTGCTCTCTCTCTGTGCAGCTTTCTTTCACTCTGTTTGCCTAACCCCGCCCATCCATCTCTGTCGTTGTTGTACTTACTCTTCTTATTATTTTTGGTACTTTTCTTTCAATCTTGTTCTCCCCCTCATCTTCTCAACCTCGACGTCTTTCCTTTTGTTTCACCTTCTTATCCCACTCCACATTTCTTTTTTTCACTATTGTCTTTCTCTCTACTCTTCCTCTTTTTCTAAGGTTTCTCCCCGCCTGTCTCCTCTCCTCCTCCTTTGTTCTCCAGCTCCTCTGCCTTTCTCCATTTTTTTCTTCCTCTCTCCCCATCTTATCTTGTCACCTTCTTACTTTTAATCTCTCTCTCACCCCGACTTTCATGGCTCTCTTTCTCTCTCTGTCCATCCAACACTATTTTTTCTTCCTCTCTTCTATTTTCTAGTGTGTCTTCCTGTTGTCTGGGTTTACAACACTAAAAAGGGTTAGGATTTCTTTTCTTCGCACCTCCTGTGACCACTTCCTCGACTGCATCCTGTTTATTTCCTGTTACTCCTGTGACTGGACTCTCTCAGAAAAATACACAGGACCCCCCCCCCCCCCCCCCCCCCACACACACACACACACACAGCAGCCTCTAATTGAATCTACAAGAATAAACTCTATAAAAAGACAAACTTAAAAACGGCACAGCAGGCATGAGCAGTATAAAGAGCCTTGATTTCACACCTGGAAATGCAAAAAAGGCAGACAGACCTTTTGGGCCCTTTGCTGATGCTACAGGATGTTTGTACAGCATTTGATAACTGAAACTTATTACACATTTTCATGGCTAACATGTTCTATGCATCATGGAAAAATATTGTTATCTTGTCACAGCTATTTTTGTTTGTTTGTTTTATGAATGATCTCACACTAATGATCGCTGTCATGTGTGTTTTCTCACAGGATGGCCACATAAGGACACTTTCTGTCGGGACTCCCATTGAAACCAGTCTGACAGAGCGCAGACCGAAAGGTAAGCCGTGCCGGCATCTCATCCTGATTTCATGACGGCCTTTTAGACGTTCCAAGGTTTTTTTTCTGGACAGTGGACTGTGCGGTTTGTGTTGCATAATGTGGGCTTTGTAGATGCGATGATGAGTTTTTCCTTTAATAAACACCGGTGTGAATCAGAGCAGTGTGTTTGGGCCAAAAATGTTCCTTAAAGGCTTTGTTTCCATCCACTTATCAAACCGTTCGTACGCAAACACATTTGAATAGTCAGGGTAATTCAGGTTTGTGTCTCTAACCTTTGGATTTTCCACGCAGCATGTTTAACATTTAATGCTGCATTTAGAAAGAACATAAATCCGCTTTAAAGGAAATTTCTTTGAGGAAAGAATTTTCAGTTTCACTGTAAACACCTGTATACAGTCAGACTGGAGGGACATTGCAAAGACTTTCCATTGTAAAACATTATTTTGTTATTTTGGCATTTGAAGTGACGATGACTGCTTAACCCTCTGAGGTCTAGGTAATTGTTGGTGATAACTATTCCTCACCCAACCATGACCATATGTTTTGGAGCAACGTGACACTGAATTGTACAGGGAAAAAAAAATATTAATAGTTTCTGAACAACTGATGAACTTTCAGGTTTGCATTCAGCCTCAAATCTCCCCGAATTAGAAGAGAAATACATACAATTCAAACTTAGGATCTTATTTTGAGAACATTTCCAATCACATGTCATTCTCCAGAAGACTGAAAGGGACTGAATATTGGAGCTTTGAGTTGTTGTTACAGCTTATGCAGAGGTTTGACCTTCACGTGGAGCTAACTTAAGTAGAAGCTGTGTGGGCAATCAGCCTCCTCTTTGGATGCCTCATCTGTAAATGTAACCCTTTCCCTTTGGAGGCCTACTAGGGCTAACCCTTGTTTCTCTTTTCTGAACTCAGCAGTTTCTTTCATATTTCAGAATTGTTAGAGAGGTTGATCTCTGCCTATACATTTTACTAACGCTACTCTTGGAAAATTGCACAACCTATATATGCTGAGGTGTCAGATCTCGTCACTGAGGGTACTGGTGAGGTCGTTAAATGTCATCTTTAGGGGGGGAAGAGTTAAGATCATTGTTTTACTGCTGTGTTGAAAAATCCAACCACAAGTGTAGAAGCTCAACACTGTTGTGAATCTCATACTGACTGGCTCATCTCTGGCTTGAGCATGGAGTACATGCAAATCTATAAGTTGGCCAGTGAGAACTAACCGCAAGCCTTAAAATGTTGTGATTACAACCCTGGGTTTCCAAGCTGCGACACACTAATAGATACAGTTCTGCTTTCCTGTGGTCTCAGTGAAAATGCAGAATTGTATTCAGTCAGTTCAGATCAGCTTCCTGTTTGCCTTCTCTGCCTGTTGATGGCTAGTTGCCTTGTTTCTATTGGCCAAGCGAACATTCGTCACAGAGCGATCAACTTTCAACTTTCAATAGAATTTACATGAGATCTCTGAAGCTGCAGGCTGTGTTTGACGCAGCAGCAGACTACCACCGCTCATTGCAAGCCACTGGAAATACTGTGTTTCAGAGTGCAGCGGAGGTGGTTACATCCTGTCTGACTGCTTCACGATCCAGCGTCCTGCGTCTTGTGTGGACACGATGCCGATGCGCCGATTAGTTTGGGATCCGTGATTCTTCAGTTAAACAGCAATGCAGGGTGGTGCTGAACTTGTTGATGGATCTCTGTGAAAATATTAGCATGTTTTTACAGTTAATATTGCAAAACGAGTTATTCGAGTTTCTGTGCTCTTGTTGCCCTGGTTACACTGGTTTCTATGGTATTTATAGTATTTTTTGTCTTCTTTTCAAACTTTATTTCTGATTGTTACACTTTATTTTCTTTCTGATTACACATTATTTCTCTTATCTTATTGATAACCTTTGAATGTCTTTATGGATCATAATGTAGCGTTAGCTTTCTCAGGTTTTGTACCCTCCTGACCTGGTTGCACCACAGAAAATGTTGCAATGAGAAGATGTGCCATAGTTATGTCACAGCGAAGATGTGATGAAGTGTTTTCTGATAATTCAAACACAAACACACACAAACTCAGAGGCTTTCAGCAGCCTGCTGCGTGCCAAGGTTATGAAACAATTTGCATGCACGCGCCTTTCAACACAATTCTTCTTTACGTCCATTCAAGCTGAGACCCAACTCTGGAAAGATAAAAATAGAACCTCGCTGACCTCCTCTTTCTCTCCCTCTCCGTCCCTCTATCTCCTTACTCCCTCCCCGCTTTTCTGTCTCTGCTCTGATATTGTTGCAGCTGTTTTGCCCCAGTTGGGTAATGCTTGCACTGTAACAAAAGCAAAAAGAGGTGTTCGGGGTCGAGGCTTCGAGGATTTTTTTTTTTACTCTCCCCAGTGGGAAATATGGCTTTCATCAACACAGTACTCGCTCACAATAATCCAAACATACAGAAACAAGAGATCAAATGACGCAACAGACAGTGATTCACCAGCAAAATGTGAGGCGAGAGTTTGTTTGGTGCAGTTTTGTTGCAAATTTGAGGTCCAGAGTGCAAAATAAACGGCAATGACAAACAATTTGAACTGGCTCAAATTACGGGTCACCGCAGTATTTAGATAGAACTAAACAGCAGAATAATTCAGGGGTAAATTCACCCACGCTCGGTTTATTGACAGGGAGTGAGGATGCAGTTGCCCCGACAACCTCCAGAGACGGCAAGTCAGGCATCCCGCTGCGCTGATATCAACTTCAGAATAAATCCAGTTTGTTTTCGCAGCCCCCATGCACAGCAACGACCTAAATGGAAATACATGTTTGCATGCGGACAGAGAGGGGAAATGCACGCAAAGCAAACAGGTGGCAGACATCTGGGATAGTAACTTTAAACTAGCTGTGAGTATTGAAAATATTAACTCGTAAAAAGCAGCAGATTGTTGTAGATTTAGAACAAGCGAGCATCTGCTGTCAATTAAGATCTGAGCAAACTTGACAGTGATGACAACAATGTTTAAGGCTACTCAGCCGAACATGCTGAGTAGCCCTAAAGAGGAGTTTACAGAGAGCAAGGAAAACAAGCAATGCGTCCTGTTTCCTTGAAAGGTCCAGGCCTTTTTAAGGGATGTAAATATCAGCTGGTTAAATGCCAAATTGAGAGACTGGGCATGGTGACTTCAAGGACAGAGGAGATGCGTGCCACTCTCGAGGTCAAAACGGACGTAATTAGATAATTAGATCCTGCTTGGGAACCCTGCAGGGTTATAAATGTACTCTGGCCAAGCCAGAATGACGAGGGGGAAAAAACGTGCAGGGCAGTATATTAAAATGATGATTAATTGACTGATTATTCCTTTGAGGTCTCATGAAGAGTAATTCTAAACCAAACTCCTGTCCATATATTTGTGAGAAAAATAAAAACGACTTCTTTCGAAAAATATAAATAGTGTCTCATGTGTTACTTGGAAAGATTTTTGAGGCCATAGGGTTCGAGTTACTTCCTACTATTGATGAGGACCTAGGCCTCGGAGACCTGAGTCATCCTCTTTGTCATGATCACTGTCGGCACATCTCCAAACACCTATCACAGATACCAGCGGTGGAAAGTATTTAAAGTGGTCCTGGGATGAATATTTTTATTGTTGGACAAATTTACAAAAGTAGTTTTGCATTATCTCGAGATCTGATTAATCAATTTTTATCTGTCCTAAACACGTTGTTTTATTTCACTTTGCTCTGATTGGCTGTGGTTGTATAACATTGTGTCTATATTTCCATCTACATATGTGTCTCTGGGAAGAAGGGAACGTTTTCCTTTCAAAGATGCCACTAATTGTCTGTTTTAAAGCTTTTCAGACTGCACCTTTCTCACCCTTTTCGGCTGACTATGGCTCGTTGTTCCTTGATTTGACTGGTTAGCCTGTTGTGGGCTTTAAAGGACAGTCCAGTCTTATCTGAGAATTATTTTTAAAGCTCCAGCCCATTTTTCTGTTTCCATGCAAGACTTTCCAGGCATGCTAGCTTACAAAATCCATGTACTTTAATATCTACCATCTTCTAATACAAAGAAAAATATTGTACTTGTAATATTGTACACTGCTACAGTTACCAGTACAGGGTAATTACTTGGTAATCTTTTGTTTCACACGTATTTGTTATATTGCACAAAATAAAAATAAAATATTTGTGCCTTTTTGAGTGAGACTGAGTCTCGGAGTGCACTGCAGACAACTGTGGGATGCTTTAATTTGACTATTTCCCACTATAGCACCTTCTTGAGTCAGCTGTAACCTTCAGCATTTTGCTGAGCGCGCAGTAGCACAGGATGAATAATGGGCGAGGGTCAGTACTGTACAGCAGCCTTGTTGTACGCTATTAAACTGTATCAGCATACAACAGAAAGGTACAGTAATGGTGGTGGCACATATGTGGTGAATAAAAATGTGTAACTAGTCAAGCAGCACAGCCACATTTCATGAAAATCAGCTGGTTTACAGCAAAGTAGACATGACATCGCACCATTTCAGTTATTGGTCAATCAGAAATGATGTCATTGAGCCACTTCCTTATTCTGCGGTGATGAGGGAGTTTTCTGAAATCCAGAAATTTGTGATAAGAAGAAGTTGCTGGATATGTAACTGGATGCTGGCGACACTGAAGTGGTTTCCACGAGGAGCGATTATCATTGCAGGTCAGAACTTTCTAAAAACGATCAGAACTTCAAGATCAGAAAAAGCTGCTAATAACTACATGTGTTAGAAATACATCTTTGAGTTTTCTTTTGACCAACTGGGGACTGGTCCAGGGTTTAGAGGGAATTGATAATTTTGCAGCTGACCCAGAAACACAGCACTGGGTGCGGGCCTAGAGGCTGGTTTGGTTTCTGTGTTAACGTGTAATGATAATAGCTTAGTGCCACTAAAATCACTTAAGCTTTGGGTTTGCACATCAGCAGAAAATTAAGTTTTTAAGTGTTTCATTTTTTCCATGAGGTAATGGATAATTTTGTAAATCTAGAAGATATTTATTCTCGTTTGCATGCAACAATGTGAGCATGTGCTCTTGCACTTCTTTCATCTTCATTTAAAACCCTGATTTGGTTTTACGTTTAAGGGTTAGAGGTCAGACGGTGAAGCTTGGGCATGTCACTGAGAGTCCTCGTGGGTATAGAAGAACACATGTGACAGGGTCTGAAAAGAAAGCTGCATCTGTTTCCTCTTCTCCACTGTTGCCCAGTTCGTGTGGTTGTATTTTGAAATGGGAAACTATAAAAAAAAAAAAACAGGTCTCTGAGTATTCAGTACCTTTGGTTATTTTTTTGAATATAATTCTGTTTGTGTTTCACTTTTTGTTTAATCTTTCTGTGTGTGTGTCTCTCCCCCTCTCCTCCCCCTCTGTTCAGTTAAATTCAAACATCCATCATTGGCACGGCTGTCACTACTATGTTGCCAAAGCAATAAAATACATAACAATCTGGGACTGTGTGTGTGTATGTGTGTTGGGTGTGTGTACATGTATTTCCCATCAGTCATGGTCATCCTTACCAAACCCTTTCCCAGAATCCACCGCTGACTCATTTGAAGTAAACCTCGAGTCAGCTGTTTGACTTAAAGCTTACAGAGGAGACGTCTGTTATTCTGTCTAAATGTGCATGATGTTTGGTATGATCACGACTGGTCACACCTGTGGAGGTATTTGGATCCTGCAGAACTGGACCGGCTGGTTTTTTTAGCAGTTTTTTTTTTGGTTTTTTTTTGTTTTGTGCAGTTCATGTGTTTGTAATAAAATTGAATGAAGGAACAGCTTAGGTTTCCTTAAATGAGGGGGAAAAATGTCATGCTTTAATAAAAAATCCTGCCACATGCAAAATGTTTGTGGAAGATTTAAAAGAGGTTCTCTGGGGTGAGCATACATGTGATGACGTACAAATGGCCTTGACGACACCTGACAAGGGAAGCAGCTGGCAACGTCTCTCCGACCAGATATGATTAGTGGTTGTTGCTTAGTTCTTTCAGTGTGTTTACAGAGGGACCACATCAGTGGCACGTGTGGAAAATCCCAAATTATTCCCATGCAAATACCACACGGAAAGCTTCACATGTGATGATGCAGGGATCACAGCAGTGGCAGAGAGCGCTTGAAGCACTTTAATGAGTTTGTGATTCGGCAGAATCAGACGGAATTTGAATTAATGTGTTATTTTATGGTACCTGATAACACGTTTAAGCTGTAGGAAACATGTCTACAAGGATCCAGATTTGTGATGTAGCAGGCGATAGCTCGCTGTGATGTGTGGTGACAGGAAAAAATGGGAAAGCTGGTTGGAAATCTGATGTTTGCATCACAAAAATCACAATTACTCAAGTTTTACACAAGTACAGTTTTCCACTTCTGAATCCTAATCTACTTCATTACACATGAAAGAAAATATGATAAACTACGAAATTAGGATGTGATATTTATATGATTTGTATTCGAGCAGGCTCAAAATGCAGTTTAAAAATCACTGTCTATCACCTGAGGACACTTAAGCTTGTTTAATTTTTAATTTTTGCTTCATTTGGTACTTTCTTCTATTTCAATTCAATTTTTTGTATATAAAGTACAAAAAAACATCCGGGAGATCCAGGCTCAGGTCAGAGCACCAGGTCAAGACAAAAGGCAAGCGAGAGATTAATAACAACAAATGATTAAATGTAGAGTGGTGTATAAACAAAACCTAGGTCTTTTACAGTGTAACTAAAAGACGGTTCAGGATCCATCCCTGACTATAAGCTTCATCAAAAAGAAAGTTTTATGCCTAATTAAAAGTAGAAAATCCAAACTGGAAGCTGGTTCCACAGAAGAGGGGCCTGAAAGCTGAAGGCTCTGCCTCCAACAAATACTCTAGAAACCACAAGTAATCCTGCAGTCTGAAAGCAAAGAGCTCTAATGGAGTGATGCAGCACTGTGAGGTCTTTAAGATAAGGCTGGTTGTTCAAGCCTTTATATGTGAGGAGAAGGGTTTTTCAAGTAGAACGGTGCTCTTTCTGTCTTTGACGGAAATCAGGTGTCTCTGTACAAACTGAGCTGTCAGTAAGATCGATTTACTTTGCTTTCTTGCTAAAAAGGAGTAAATGTATTTATACATTAGTAGTGTCAGCCCTGTCATTGCCATGTGAGCATAAATCAGTAGGGCTATTGTTGTTTTCTTCACTGCTATGTGAGCTACGACAAAACGTCACCCTGCCAAGTCATGCAGGGTAAAGTGTATATTTCAGGTTAAGTTGTAATTAATGTCCATGTGAACCTTAACGTAAGCTAAAATGAAAACTAACTGAAACTAATGCTTCTGTTAATCTGCTTGTGGTAATACTTTGAATGGTCAGCTAGGCTAGAAAAGATGCAGGCAGTTTAAAATAATCAAGGAGCAGCGATAAATTTACTCTTTGCCTATTTTACTGTTAACACCACCTGGATGAAGAACAGTTGGTGCATACTGTTAGTGAGACTGGTTTCAGTGTTGGTCAGGAGTTTGTACTGTAATATGTTTCATTTCTTGGATCTTGCACCAATATGTCATCAATGTGAAAAGCTGCGGGCTTTGACATGTAAACCCAGCAGTCCCTTGCAAAGGTTGGGTATTTTATGCTAATACATTATATTATTATAAAAAGTACTAACTGCACAGGCTGTGAATGAACTGTACCTTAATTGCGATGTGTGCCCATCTTTACATACTACCTATGTGGGTGTGTGAGAGTGTGTATTGTTTAATGCGCGTACACACACGTTGGCACCGTCACCGCAGTGTGACGGCCACAGTTGTCGAGGGCTGGCTTCTCTGCACGATGGAGACAATCAGGTATTCATGCTTCAGCGGCTCTGAAAGACAATAAAACGTAGGTGTCATGCTGTTTCATCCTCACCCAGAAACACTTACACACACTGGTAACAACATGCAAAGATTAAGAAAACAAACATGCAAAGATGTATACGCCCAGTAGCGCTCCACAAAGACAAACCACGCACACATTCCCATGTGTGAGCAACAACACTGACAGGACACCTGAATTCCACAAGGTGTTCATTCAATAGCAGGTGTGAGTTAATTTCTTTTGACTGTGACGTGCAAAACTTTTCTACAGATGTTTTGTCTTTGGCACATCCAGAAATGACCTGATCCGATCTCCACAGAGTACCCTCTTTACGAAATAGGGTTATATGTTAAGGTCATGTAAACAGTTTTCCAGATATTTGGTAAATGCATTGACATTTTTAATTTATTTTTAATGTGGCTTTAAGCTAGACCACACCAGCCTACATAGCCATTTAGATTTCTCTAACTGTAATAGAGTGTTTATTATTGTGGCCTCTTCTTTGTTAGTTCACCTCTGAGACCAGAACAGCAGCTCCGAGTTTCTCAAGTTTCAATTCATAAAACATTTTTAATAATGGTAAACCAAATCGTGTCATTTCAATGTTTAATGAACTGAAAAATAAGCAGGTTTCAGCCATATGAACTATTACTGACAATTAATACTAGTTATTGTAGCCAGTAGGCTGAAAATTTTAACTGTGTAGTTTATTGATATGACGGTAATAAACTGGGGAAATAGAAGTGTTATCTCTTTACCTTTGGGTATTCAACACTGACATAAACAGTCTAAATTAATAATAGAAATAAATTAAGATCTGAGTCCTAAGTCATGTAATGTTTCTGTTATCCAGTAACATAACATGGAATGACATGATAGGTAGAGTTTTAGGTGACATCACATCATTACAGGAAAGCTCAGGAAAGGATGAGCTTTCCTCTACTCATGGGTTTATTTTTCTAGTGCTGAATAATTTTTCAACCAGGTGCAGTAAGTAGCCATTTACTTAGTTCACACCTGTTACAAAGAGAGCCCTGCACGTGAAAACGTTTCTTTTAACCTGCAGTGCAAACATCAGCACTAAATCATACCGATTTGTCCTTCTTCACAGCAGCCCCTGGCCCTTTTACCCTGCAAACCCCAAACAGTAAAACAATCTACAACTCCAGATTGAAATATATTACGCTCTTTATTTTCGTATGTGATCATCTAGACAGCAGTAACAAAGGAAAGGGTTTTCCAACATTGCTAAAATTAAGCTTTGGCAGGAATTTTGCTGATGTTAGTAATTGAAATTGCTGCAGCATGTGCCATTCAGTTTTTATTTTTACCTTTGGTTTATGTTTTAAACATTCGTAGCTTGAAACAAAAACAAAAATTGAACGTAACTGTTATTCACTACAACTCAGTCACACACACATTCATACAAGTGCTTTGTTTTCAATACCTAAGCACTTTGACACTGTCACTTTGTAACAAGTGTCCAGCAGCTCTGAACAGTGACTTCTTCCAGACAGGCCTCAGCTCCAGTCACGTGACTTAAAACTATGTGTTTTCTTTACAATTTATAGTTCAGAGCAGTTATATAGATGTATTTGAGTAGTATTTCTGGTTGGAATATGTGTTTTTATGGTATTATTTTAATAGTATTGCAATTTAGAATTTGAAAATAGGCTGGGAAGTCTTTCCTTATCTTATTCTCAGGTTGAAAGTTAGGCAATCACTGTTTTCTTACAGGTAGCTCTTATTTACCCCCTCTCCCATGTGACTTGAATGCAGCATTCTTGTGAAGTTACAGCACTGATTAAAGGGGCTTGCTGCAAAATTCTTGAGGGACTCAGATACCCAGAATTCCACAGGCTTGATAGTGATAAAGTTCAGATAGATATTTTTTCAAGAGCGAATGACAGGAGGAGAGGAAGTAAAGAGGAAGGGTGTCATTCATGTATCTGGTGTCAATAGGTCATCATCATTAGGCTCCACCCACACTCATTCTGTGTGTGCTTCACAGCATGTGTTTCCCATCTGGTTCCACCCAGTCCCTCAACACTGACTTAATGCTGACCTATTTTCCCTCATCTTTCTTCTTTCTCATGTTTTATTGTTTTGTTCTTTCTTTAGCAGCCAGAGCACATCTCTCCCTCCTCTCTCCCTCCTCTCTCTCTCTCTCTCTCTCTCTCCCTCCTCTCTCTCTCTCTCTCGCCGGCTATCCCTCACGTTATTTCTCTCTCTCCCCTAACTCTCATTTCCTATCCTCGTCTTCCCTTGCTCTTCATCAGTGTAACACAACACCTTGACCTCATGCTTTTTCTCCGTTGTGGATTTGTGTTGTGTGTGTGTGTGTTTGACAGTGTGATGTCATCGCTCCAACTTTCCCCAGCCAGATACCACAGAGATGCCGTCATCTCCCATCTCTCTCATTTGCTGCCTGTCATTCTGCCTCCTGTGTCGCTAAAGATAACCGTCAACCAGTCATTTAACATAATTAAGGGTCTTAAAGTCCCATTTGTTCTACACGAAGGGGGAAATCTCTGAATGAGGGTGAGGTCACTCCAATGTTGTGCCACTTGTGTCATGACCTACTTTCAATCACGTGCCAGTTTACACACATTTCGGCTCTTTAATTACATGTAGCAATCTGCCTTTGTTTTCCTCTTCTATTAAGATCCTTACACTTGCTGCCAGAAAATTCTTGAAACAAGTGAACTGAATTGGAAACAAGTGGAATTACCTCATTCCCTTGGCAGAGCTGTTTTGATTCGCCCGAAGGACGAAGCAACCATTCAGGACTCAGATCTGATCTAAATTGCAGCTCTAAATGCAGCTCTAAATCACTGAGATTTGTGTTTTTGTAAATTTCCCAACCTTTCCCCTGCCAAACAAGCGGAAAAACATCCAATGGTCCTCAGCAGATTGTTCCAGTGCTTATTGCTGTGATACTTTAGCATACTCTGTTGTGTTTTACAAGTTTTGACACTTTATATTACTGTGTTTGTCTAAAATTACAGAGGGAATGTGAGACCTTTCAGCAGCTCAGACCTTAAGGCTACATGCACACAATGTCCTGATAGGTGTGTTAGCAAAATGCTTCTGTTACACTCAGACTCCTGAAAACAATTTTTCCCATTGTAAACTTGAAACAAAGACTTTTAGAATTAAGACTAGTTCTCAGACTGAGACTGAATCTGCTATCCAAACATCGCCAGTAGAAAACTCATGGATGACATCCTCTCCTTGGCAAGCTTGCTAGTTAAAGCATGCTAGTCTGGTGAAAACTATTATATTTAAAGCGTTTTCAGGTAATGGTTTTATTAAAATAGACGGAGGGTGTTAGGGCGTTCTTATTAATTGCATGTGATGCTGGCTTCAAAAGTGAGTCAGCCCTCGCAGACTCTGATGTTAAAGTGCTGAAATTTATAGCAGAGATAAACATGTTAACAGGCTTGCATGAAAAACGTTTTTCAGTCTCTTCGTGAGTTTACTGGGGTGTATTTTTTATGGCTTATAGTTTAAACCATGTTCTCAATTACTAAGACTTAAAGTTGTGTATTATTAGGAGTGTGACTGCTTGTGGTTATTTCTACCTTTTGGAGCATTTTCAATGCAATTATCTGACCAATAATATGGCTTGCTGCATGTTTAATTGGACTAAAAGCCCATTAAATAAGTCGGCGTTCCAGTTTTGGTCAGTGAAGCTTACTAACTAGGCCAGCGTTTAACATTTGGCATTAGCTGCTAACCTAGCGCACCACTCTCTCATGGACTTTGGGGTAACTTCCAGCTCTGTCATCGCGTGAGGTTTCAAAATGGGGTTTTATGTTTTTTGATACTTTATTTTAGTTTGTGTGTGTAAAATTAAAGGGAGTGTGCTTGAGGCTTCAAGATGGGACTTCACAAACTACTGAGTGGTGTCGCATTATCCATCTTTTCCATACACTTTCTCATATAAACTGCTCCAGCAACCTCAGATAATTAATCAGAATCAGAATCAGAATACTTTATTGATCCCTGGGGGAAATTATTTTTTGTTACAGTGCTCCATTTTAAACCAACATTAAGACAAGACAGACAATACGCTAACTAAGAATAGTACAATATATACATATATATACATACATACATACATAAGTCACTTATAAATAAATAGTTGGAAAAGAAACATGTGTAGTTGTAGCAGCAAACAGTGTGTTAAGTGGATGAGTTGTACAGAGAGATGGCCACAGGCAGGAATGATTTCCTGTGTCGTTCAGTGGTGCTTTTCGGTAATCTCAGTCTCTCACTGAACGAGCTCCTGTGACTGACCAACATGTCATGGAGTGGGTGGGAGGTGTTATCCAACATTGTCTTTATCTTGGACAGCATCCGCCTCTCCGACACCACCTTGAGGGAGTCCAGCTCCATCCCCACAACATTGCTGGCCTTACGGATCAGTTTATTAAGTCTGTTGGCATCTGCGACCCTCAGCCTGCTCCCCCAGCATGCAACAGCATAGAGGATCGCACTGGCCACAACAGACTCGTAGAAAATCCTCAGCATTTTCTGGCAGATGTTGAAGGACCTCAGTCGCCTCAAAAAATAGAGACGACTCTGGCCCTTCCTGTAAAGTGCTGTGGTGTTTTTAGCCCAGTCCAGTTTATTGTCAATGTGTACTTAATTGTTAATGTGTTCCTTAATTGTAATCTCCCTTGCAGGTAAGTACTGCCTGCTACCTTAATTTATCAGATTACCCTTTGGTATAACATACAAAAGGCCTTTATAAGTTTCTATTAGACATCATGGGACAACTAACTGGACACTCTGTTCACACAGTACACAGCTATGTTAACACCTTTGTGGTCAGCAGATAACTTCGTAAACACGAGTATCAGTCCAACAGAGTAAAGCATTACCCTTGTTGATTTTTTTTATTGCTGTAGCAGAATTGTGCCACGCATGTTTGCTATGTTTTATTGATATATGTGGGCAAATAACGGCCATGCAAATATATTTCTGTGAGCCAACAGTGGGGTGATGTTGGTCCTAATAACCGCCATCGTTAATTTAGAAACATTCACCAATCCAACCTGATGTCCACATTACATTTGAAGGAGGAGAGGTGTGTTGTGACCCTTCAGGCTTTTCATATCTTTACAACTTCCGAGGCCGGAAGTTGGAACTTACGTGGAGCACTTGAAGGCAGCATCAGTCTTCTCATGTACTCCCTCAGTGTCTGCTGTCTCCCTGAGCGCTATCATTCTTCCCATTCAGCTTCCTGCCCTATAAATATTTGAGTAGCCCCATTAGAGAGTGAGGTAATCTTAACACACACGCTCACGCACACACTCACGGCGGCTGCCATTAAGGCGTAGTAGTGGATAATAGTCTTGTCGGAGTGTTAGACCCCCGAGCTAACGGTCTAATTAAGAGCGAAACAGGTTTAACGAGTTTAGACTGTTCATTAAGCCAGAAACCTGATTAATTAACAGTCGAGGGGGAGAGTTTGCTAACGAGTCGTGTGATTAATTAAAACTACAGACGACAGAAAGTGTAACTTTAAATGGGGAAAAAGGTGAGGGATGATTACTACCAACGGAAGGAGGGGGAAAAGAAGAGGAATGAATAGAAACAGGAGATAGATGATGGAGGAGAGGGAGGGAGTGAAGTATGAAACAGTGATATAGAGTATGAGGAAGAAATTGAAAGAGTGGGAAAAGGAAAGATGTGAAAATGGAAAAATGAAGAAAGATTAAAAGAGAGCAGAGGAGTGAGAAAGTGAAGGATTGAGAAGGATGAAAAGCTGAGAGAAAGTCTCTCCCCATGGTTCTCTCCAACTTAAAGATAGAGAGAGAGACGCAAAAGGGAAAGATGGAAACTGTTCCTGCTTTTGTCAACCAGAAATGACTGAAAGTCGTTGAAAAAGAGAGAAAGAGGGAGGGTGGCGGAGGTCAAAAGACATCAAGACATTAAAACAAAGAAAGACTGTGGAGAGAAAAACAAAGGCTTAATACAACAGCCTCTCACGCTCTCACTCCCTCTCTTTCTCTTTCATAAATACACACAATCGCACAAATGCAGATTCCTGAATCTCTCCTCTTTGTGTTTGGCCGAGTCGAGTACAAGTCGTGTGACGGCTCCCCTCGCTGGACATCTGAGGTCGAACAATTTGACCTCGAGAGCTAAGGGATCAAAATGTTTAGCACGCTGGAAGAGAAGAAAGAAATACTTCTTTCTCCTTTCAAAATAACGCTCTGATTATTTTGTGTTTTCCTGTTCTTATTCCTCATGACCAAGAAATTGACTAACAACTCAACTTAATTTGTTTGTGGTTTTAATTCTTTTTAAGTTAAGTTCCACACATGGAGGAAAAATAAACCGTATCATATCTATCGATTTTTTTCATCCTAGCATTGGAAGAACATGCACGCTCCACACAGAAAGACCTCAGTTGGCCAGTTGATTCAAGCCATCTCCACCATCCTTCCTCTAAACTGTATTATTGTATTATTTTTTTAACATTCTTCTGTGTCACTCTTTAGCAGAAAGTCTGTGCCAGTGCAAATAGATGTATAAAGAACAGAGCTTCAGATCAGTGCCAAATCCAATGAGCCAAAAGAACATGAAGCACCTGTCATGGGAAATGTGATGGGACACTAAACAGCTTCAGTACTTCTTGGCATTGCTTCTCCAAGTCTCCTTATTCTTCGGGCTACACCGCTTACAGTAAATCGCGTGCTTCCATCTCACGCTATACCTCTGTCACCTTCGTCTTATTTTCCTCCTGCTTGGCTGCTCCATATTCAGCTTCCTTTATCCAACATATCCACTGTCCTTCCTCTGCACATGTCCAAACCATCTCACTCTTGCCTCCCTAACTTTGCCTCCAAAAGACTCAACCTGAGCAATTCTTTCAATATCTGCCATCCAAGATAGTAGAGCTGGAGTTTGTTCCACAGTGTTTATTGAGACAGGTGTTCATATCAAGAACCACAAAATAACGTGGATGAAAATCTTGAAATGTATATCAAAAAATATTTCAGTTGTTATTTATACACCTGAGTAGCCCATCCAATCATAGTCTGAGTTGCGTACACTAATAGTGTACTAATGCATTTAAAATCTTCTGAGGTGTTCAAGTAGTCTGATGTGTGGTGGCTGCAAATGTTCTAGTAGTTAATTCACATAATTTTCAGTTGCCTCTTGACCCCTCTCTCTAAGTGTACAGGTCAAATGTTAATGTGTTTCCTATACTGCGTTATAAAGTAATGGCAGGGTTGCGAAACATTAATTTATGGAATCGGCACCAGTTACATAAAGGAGTTGTATGTGTGGTTGTAGTACTGTAGTGTTTTTGGTGAATTGAAGCACTGCTGATTCAAATCCTTTGCTGCCATGGTCTAATTAATATAATAATTCAAGCGCATTTGCAGTGTGAGCAGTATAACCATCTATCCCCATGCAAAGCTGTGGCTGCAGTGCAAATAAGGCTGAGCAGCGCAGCTGTCCTCACAGCCAGTGGCTGCGTAGCGTCAGGGATCCACATGTTTAACAGAGTAATGAGCAGCAAATGCTTTATGTAGCGCGTCACATCATCGGTCATGCCATTCCCTGAACTGGTGGTGTGTTGAACTGGACTAAAGTGACATATCAGCTGTTCATATGGCTTAGGGAAGAAATGCAAAGTTTTATGCAAGGCAGTGCAAAGTTTATTGCGAGGTAAACCAAAAGTATTGTAAGAGAACATAAAAGTTATTGCAAGGAAAAGCAAAAGTAGTTGTAGAATGAAAACAGCTTTTTTTCCCCAATCTTTTTTTCCAGCAAATTATATGGTTCACCTCGTGTGATTTTGTTAATGTTTTGTAACCCCGCGTTGAGGTTAAAGAGGCTGCGGCAGTAAAGAAATAAGACTGTTGAGGGAGGTGGTTGGGTGAAGTGAGGAGGAAGTTGGAAAGAGAGTTGAGTGGAGACTACAAACGAAAACAGAGAAGGGAGAACAGCGATAAAGATATGAAGGAAAAAAGGGGGGAGAAACAAGAGGGATCAGGGGAGGACTGTGAGCTGTGGAGGAGGAGCAGGTGCTGCTGACAGCAGCTTCATCTGTTCCTTTGGTTTCCTCACCTTCTGTGTGTGCATGTGTGAAACAAGACAGTAGTAAAGACTGCAGGAGAAAACAAGAACTGTGTCAAGCCCATGTGTGGCTGGTATTGATCACGCATGTGGTTTTGCCTTCATGTGTTTACGTAGCATAAAATGGGCATTTACCAATGACGCTATTCGAGGTAACCAAAATCCCAGGAGACTCAAATAAAAGAGTCGTAGTGATAATGTGAGTCGTGATGTCAGATGGGGTAATGGTCTTACATGGGGAAAAAAAAGTGGATCGTTGACACAGTCACTGTTTAAAGAAAAAAAGGAAAAGACAAAAGTAAAACATGCAAAATAAAAAGTTGCTGCCAATTCAGTGTGCAGTCAATGTTTATGAGATCCATATCCCACAGCGTGGCCTACAATGACCTTATAAGCTCCTCAGTGTGAGGGTAAAAGCCAAAAGAAAATCCAAATAGTTTCTCACTTCTGGAAATGAGAGGCACTCCACCATGAGGCACTCCACCCTTTTCAGCCAGAAAAGGGTGGAGTGCCAAGTGGAGGAGTTTAAGTATCTCGGGGTCTTGTTCACGAGTGATGGGAGAAGGGACGGATTGGTGCAGCGGCTGCAGTGATGCGGACGCTGTACCGGTCTGTTGTGGTGAAGAGAGAGCTGAGCTTAAAAATGAAGCTCCTAATTTACCGGTCGATCTACGCCCCTACCCTCACCTATGGTCACGAGCTGTGGGTAGTGACCGAAAGAACGAGATCATGAATACAAGCGGCGGAAATGTGCTTCCTCCAAAGGGTGGCTGGCCTCTCCCTTAGAGTGAGAAGTTCGGCCATTCGGGAGGGGCTCAGAGTAGAGCCGCTGCTCCTCCACATCGAAAGGAGCCAGTTGAGGTGGTTCAGGCATCTGACAAGGATGCCTCCTGGGCGCCTCCTGGGTGAGGTTTTCCAGGCATGTCCCACTGGAAGGAGGCCCCGGAGCAGACCCAGGACATGCTGGAGAGATTATATCTCTCGGCTGGCCTGGGAACGCCTTGATGTTCCCCTGGATAAGCTGGAGGAGGTGGCTGGGGAGAGGGTGGTCTGGGCTTCTCTGCTTGGGCTGCTGAAAATGGATGGATGGACTTCTGGAAATATTTGATTAGGTAGAACTTCCTTGGACATAAAGTGCTTACACTAGTCTTTCTTAGTGACAGTCATCTGATTTATTTGTTACATTTTTCTCCTTAATTAATTCTTAATTTGGTTTTTATTGAGGTGAGTGAGCCTTCACCAGATACTTTTGTAATATTTTTTGCTGATAAAGCCCAGGAAAAAGCTAAGAATTGCACATTTCGCTAAGAGTTAAGCACAAATACTAATAATCAATACCATGTAAAGAGACAGAGTCTGTCTCTGCATCTGTTTTAAATTCCCCACACTTACTTGTTTATCAGCATCTCAAAACTCATCCATGTGATTGTTCCAAAAATGAGCATATGCGTGTCTCATGATCCTTCAGCACTGTGGTTAAGATGTGGTAGAGTCTAGGCACAGAAGCTACTTGGTTAAATTTAGGGAAGGGTTTAAGTCCTAGTTAAACGAAGCCATGTTTACCGATCAGTCGCTGCAGGTTTGTGCTAATTTAAAAGTGAACTACTACTTCTGTTTGTTCCAGTAGCACACATTTTCTTCTTCACATTTTGTATTTCATTTTTTAGAAAATATTTTTTAATGTGAATTGTAAATCAGAGTATATTTATACTGTGTACTATATGAGTTGGAGGTGTTAAATTAAAGACAAATCTGAATAGAAATTTACAGAAAAATAATGCACCGCCACCATGGTGGTTGTATCGTCCTGTGGGGAAGGAAACTGATTTAAAAGGATATTTTGGGAACACTTTAGAAAATTTACCAGCACTTTTCATGATGGTCAGGACTAGTTTAGTTAGCCTGCACTGACATACTGGAGTGGAGGTGTGACCAAGATGGCTACTCTGTGTTGAGCTCTGCCTCTAAGGACTCTGAGTGAATGGAAACCTCTATCTTTGCAGGCAGGAACAGTAGCAGGAAGCAGGAATCTTTAATCAGTCTGAAGTTTCTGTTTCCTGGAAGCTGAAATTCACCTGACCTCTGCACATGATTCTCTCTCTGTGTCTTTTTCATCTGCTGTAAAGCCTTTTGTTCCGGCTTTATGCGATCTCTCTCCTACATTTCCTCTCCCTGCTTCTTGTCCTCCATCCAATTAACTTAACCCTCTGCTTCTCTTTCTGTCCCTCTGGATGTCTCTTTTTCTCATTCACTTGCTGGAAAAAAAACAAAAAAGCCACAGCTGAAAGGTCCAGTGTGCTTCTATCAGGTGTGCTGTTTGGACTGTAAACATCCATCTGGTTTCCACAGAGACGGGATGTCAGCGCCCTTCATGCGGGATATTTTTACAACACTTGGGGATTTGTCTACAGTCCAGCACTGTACACATACAGTATACTCACCCAGGCATGTATAATGCAGCCGTGTAGATCTAGAAAATCTGATAAGTTTCTCACTGATGCTTTGATGTCGATTTATATGATGTGACCAAAGGTATGTAGACGACCCGGTCAGCATAGCAGACTGCATGTCAAAGTTCTGTCTTGTTGTGTCTCGATGAAAGGAAAATCCCAGCAATGGAGTTTCAAGCGCAGGTAGAAAGTAATGATTAAGTATATACAACACTAAAAGGAAGAGAGGCACATCCACGCTAAAGCAGGCAGCTGCTACACCCTAAAAAGCCAGTACTGAAATATCTCAAACAGAGTGATGTTTAGAGCACTACTCTTCCTCAGCAGACAATCACGTATTAAAAAACACCATCATCAATCATATGGTAGGAGTCATGTGATAGGGTCACAATGGTAAAATTTATGATTGGATTAAAATATTAATCCAAATGCCAACATCTCAATATTTCTCCTGCATATTTGTTGAGCTGCTCCTTATTTCTTTGTATTTTGCTTCCAAGGAGCCAGACTTTGTTTTGTTGAGCAACAGTTCTCCAGTCCTGCTTTTTCACTCGTTTTCAGTCCAGTCCTTGTACCTTACCATTTCAAAGGAATGTTTTTTTGTTTGTTTGTTAAGCCACTGACCTATGAATCATTCAACCATAGAAAAGACACCTACCTCGAGGGTTGATCCAGTGTTGTGTTTACACATAGCAGACAACTTTAAATTGTATGTTCACACTTTGTTACTAGCCGTCTGTTGCAAAAATGTTAAAAGAAAAATCAATGAAAAATCTTAATGATAACACAGTTTGACAGGCATAAAACAATATTTTTTAACAGTATCCGGACACAGGACCTGAGCCATGCATTTGGCTCTCCTGTTGATCCACCTACTGTTCACTGAAGCTTCATCAGGAAGTCTCAGTAGATGGTTGTCAGGAAGCCATTCATAAGGAAAGGAAGCAGGATGAAAAGGGTGAGGTACGCCAAACTACAGAAGAACTGGACTGACAATCAGTGGTAACAGGTCTGATGATGTGATGAATGCAATTTAGATATTTTTGGTTAAAATATTTGTCAATATGTATGGAGGGGGTCAAGAGAGAGGTTCAACAGTGGGTTTCTACAGTTGTCTGGAAAACATGGTTGCATTTCTGGCAGTGGTGTTGGGATATGGAAAGTATTTGATTGGCAACACCATTTTTTAGCCTGACACTGATGCCAGACACACTGCCAGTGCAGTAATAGCATGCCTGAATAGACTACTATTATTATAGTATTATTAACTATTAATCATGGATTGGCCTCCCCAGAACTTGGACCTCAATATCACTGTGGCAGTGTGAGAAAAGGCAGCCAAAGAAAAGTTTTAAATGTCCTTCAAAGAGTGGTCATACCAAATGCAAACACTCACACATACTTTTACAGAATCTTTTTTTTGCCTTTTATGTGTATATTTTATATTGTCAGATGTCTCAATACATCACTGCACCTATTTAACATTTTTCAGAAAAATATAAAGAAATGGGGTTGGCTCAAGACATCATACTATCATACTATAGCGACAAGTTAAGGTGTCTTTTATGGAACAAAGTGACACCTAAAGTGAGAGACATGTTTTCATCCTATTGTGCAAAAACAATGTTGACTCTAAACTGGAAGTTCTCTTACAACACATTTTCCTTCTGGTGCGTCAGAGAGCAACATGTATAGGGTTCTGGCACAGCATCACCTACTTCCTACTTACAAGAGCATTCAGTCTGCAAATGTTAAAACTCTGAACAATTTTATTATTTCAATTTTTGACCATTGTTGAGGTGAATGAACACAATAGGAGTACAATTTATTACCATTTTGTGTCCACAATGTAGAGAATAAGATAATTCATCACATGTAGGGAACCCTTAAACAACCACCATGTGAAAAATATCAGGCAGACTTAAAAAGAGAAGAGCGAGAATACAGAAAAGGTCATGCTGTAATGTCAGTGTTGACCTTCTTGGGAATTACAATGTCATGTTTAGGTGTCCGCATAGTTCTGGCCATTCTCTGTCTTACATGCTGAAAAGTGTGAGGGCAAGAAGGAAGAGAGATGCAAATCAGCAGCAAAAACTGCAGCAGCAAATGTAACAGGAAGAGTTTTACATGCAGGTGTGGCGTGCACGCAAACAAACGGATGTGTCTGCTTCTGGCCTGAAAATGCGGTAACATCTAGGAAGAATTTCATGCATTAATCAGTTGAAATTAGCCAACTCTTGTCCGTCTAGTTTGCTCACCGAGCCATCTGTGCTACTGAGGGTTTTTAATTCTGTAAGATGTTAGTCATACTGGTGAACAGACACACACACACACACACACACACACACACACACACACACACACACACACACACACACACACACACACACACACTCAGACCACACACCTCCTACCTACCTGCTGCTCTGCGGATGTGAAGGGACAGAGATTAGTGCGTGGGTGGACAGTCAGCACTAGAGAGTGTGTGTGTGTGTGTGTGTGTGTGTGTGTGTGTGTGTGTGTGTGTGTGTGTGTGTGTGTGTATACGTGCGCGCGTGCGTGCAAGTAACGGGTGTTGGGGACAGTAGTCATTCAACCACCCGCCCCCATTGTGTCAAGAATAAACTGCAGTGCACTCACACACACCTACAGCATGCACAGCACATACATTTTGCTGCTTATAAATAACCAGCCAGGACAGGATAAGATGCTACAAACAGACTCAGAAATTGCCGGCAGCTATCCAAATGTTGGGATACATTCTGGCAGAGTCTGGGTTTTTCTACTCTGTCGGCCAATTTTGCAGCTAATCAACCATCATTTGGTCCTTCTGGAGTTGTATTCTTCTGTAAACATCAAGTTACTGGCAGAGGGGGGAATTGGCCACTTGAGCGACAGTGATGGCTGCTGCTTTCTTGGAATACCTATCATGTTAGAAGCAGCTTTTACTCCCTTTTCGTCGCACTTACGTCTTCACAGATCCATCCCGACATGTTCATACAGTGGAATTACAGATTTAAGCTGCAGATTTGTACCCCAACTCTGCCTTTTAATAGGTTTCCTTTTAACAGTAGTTTAAAAGTAGTTTCATATGGAAACACAACAAGAAACGAAAAACTCACATCGAGCCCCGAAGCCATGATGATTCTCTCACCTTTAAGGTGAAAAGAAAGCGTTGGGAGCGGAGAGAATTTCTCATGTTGATACTGCAGCTGTGTAAAAGATTTATTTTATGCCATGATGTCATTGTGACACATTACTGAAAGTGCTGGAAGCTCGTATCAGAAACACCAGCTATGATTCAGATGATGCTGAGCAGCTCTGGCAGTCAAACAAACACAGCTCGATGTGTTCACGGTTCACTTCGCCTGAGTGTTTTTGGAGGATACAGAGATCCTTGTGACAAACACCTGAACCGTGTAAATATATAATGTTGGACTGAAGATGCGGGTTTTGCTCCATACCCAACATTTTTTTGACAGAAGTAATGTGCCGTAGCTGCACAAGCAAAGGCCTCTGAGGTGGATGCGTATTTGTCATGTTTAGCAAAACCTATAACTCGATTAAAGATCTACATCAGGCAGATGAGCTACATCCACAAGATTATGCTTAGGCACAGAGGTGATGAGAGGTTAGGGTTATGGTAGACAGAAGGCTGAAGTGTAAATGCAAAAAGCAGTGCATGGCAGAGGAAGTTAGGGTTAGAAAACCAAGTGGTTAGGATTGAGGATTAACCATTCAGATCACCACAAAGCAAAGTGGAAAAGCCATTTGAAGAACAAGGGAGTGTATTTAAGTTTGTATTGCAAGTTAAATGGTGTAAATGTGCTTATACTGAAATGTTGAAACAACTGGTATCTTTGATGTTTAGCAGATTAGATCAGTTTTCTGAGTTTCAGCCATTATCATTGGACACTCTCATCCAATGTGTTGCTCAAGCCTAGAGATGTGTCCCCAAGCTAATATTGATATATTATTATCATTACTGTATTGCAATTAGAGCGGGTAGGTTAGTGTTACCTTCAAATCTGTGCCTGGAGCATATGGAATTTTCATGTTTTTGGGATACCCATAAAGGAATCTTAGTAGCTACAGAAGATCTTTTGTGTCCAAATTTGAAAGGTGACATCCTCAACTTTCTGAAAGTATGTCTGTTATAGCATTCATCAAAAATTCAGCCTAACTCAAACCTTAGCCCAAAGTGGTTCACTGTTGACCCTGATGGGTGGTAAAAGGTTAAAATGTGCTTGTTTTGTAGCTACAAGATGAACCTCCTGTAATTGGAGGTTGTTAAAATAATCTGTTGCTAAATCACTGGCAACTCGCAAGTTTAGGAAATTAACCCCATTCTTTTAAAAATTACATTCTCCAGTAGATAGTCCAAAGATGCTTTTGATGCCGCAGAGGCACTGAGATGAATGCATAAAAGGTTAAGATTTACAGTGAATGCCCGAGAAAAAGACTGTGATTATCAAAAAGCACTTACTCTAAGTCTAGGCTGCAATTCTGAGTAATACTAGTCTTCTTTTTGTAGAGTACAACAGTTCTTACAGGACTGCATGTTCCTTCATTCAAGTACAAGGTGTTGTTTCCATAATATACATATTTTATTGCCCACCACAATGGGCAACTCCCAATGCCTGGAGCCAGAAAAGTAGTTGCGCTGGAATACTCTTTGTCTGCCTTCCTGACATAAATGAGGGTAACAAAAGCCCCGAGTGCATCTCGCTTGGTTTCTGAAGTGTGTGACTGAAAGTTTTGGTAATTATCTGCCCTACATAGTAGGAGTTCTATTATTGGTGATGTTGCAAGCTTTGGATTGCAGATTCTGATGTAACACAGTGAAAAATGGCCTCCAGGATGACACTTGGTTCCTGAGAGTAAAACTAACTCAGCATTATAGGTGCTGCTAAAACCTGCCTGCAGGCTTTTTTTAACGAGAGGAGAGCAGAGGAGGGGGGTGAATGGAAAGGAAAAGAAGGCTGAAAGAGGAGAGAGATGCGTAAACAAGGCAGCAGAAAATCGAAGGAAGCGTTGAGTTGGGAGAGAAGAGGGGACTGAAAACAACAAGGGGAGGAGAGTGGAGTGGGGAAGAGGGATGCAGATGAAAGACACTTACATAAGTGTGAGCATCATGCCCATATGCGCAAACACACACCAGGAATAGTCTTGAGTCAAACATTTACAGAGTTGTTGTGGGCTGGAAGCTCCCACTCTGGAAGCAGCAGAGCATCGATGCATCTTTTCATTCAAAGACTCACGGATCTCTAAAGGCAAGTTACATAAAACACACCGACTTCTACAACGGCTGCCACTGTGCACGCTGCTAATTCAACATGAATGCATGAAGAAGGGCTCCTACAATAGCTGCTAGTGTGCGGAGGTTCTGCAGTTTGCGTCACCAACGTCTCTGCGGCCGCAGCTGCAGGCATCACGGCTAAATATACATCAACCAGGAAAGAGGAGCGATTGTTTTGGTATGGCTTCAGGTCAGCTCAGAGATGATTCAAGTATAAATGAAATTCCAGATCAAGGAGATCAGAGTGTTAGCTACTCTGACACGCTGCCCTGGTCTCCAATAGAGGTCTACAAGGGTGTGAAACTGAAACCTGTAAACAAAAACACTGACCCAAATCTGAAACTGGAATTTGAACTCAAAACCGTGAATTGAACCCATCCCTACTTGTACCTACGTTACCGAAGTGAGCCAAAAGTAAATTTGGTTAAACTGGAAAATAGTTTTAAAAATCCTATTAAACTACATCTCATGGAGAAGAACTTAGGCCAAGCTTTTGGTTAAAACAGGCTTTAGCATAGCTAATTGTTTGAATGATCCATCTCATTAAACATTTGAACTGTTTAGACTTTAAACAATTAGTCATTAATTTCAACTCTGGTTGCATTTCTTCAGATACACTAGTGCTCTTGCTCTTTGGTTACTTGGGTTACATTTTCATTTCCTGCATCTCCTGCAGTAGCTTTGGTGGTTTGTAGTTTGTGTCTTCTTTGTGCATTCTGCGACTCTTAAACCTCGAAACATGCCACAAACTCACACATGATTCAGACCGATAGCGACTGTGCAGAAGTCTTATGTTTTTTGTTTTTTTTGTACTGCTGCAACAGCAGGGTTAAGCATTGCCTCAGTGCTCCCATTTAATTGGGTATGGTGTCCTTTTATATAGAAAGTAAAGTATAGAATAAGTATAAAGTATTAAATTAAACCAAATTCCCCAAAAGTGGAGCAACGTCCCGCTGAATGGGCTGTTAGTATAAATAACTGCATAGATGTATTACTTATTATAATAATGATATTCATCAAATAATTTCCTCCATTGCCCCAAATGGCACCAACACCACAGTCACTGTCAAGAGCTCCAGTTCACAGGGTTTTAGCATAGCAGACAGCGAGCGGCCACAGCTAGTCAGTCAAAGTGGCCACATCTCTAGCCTTAAGCTGTAACAAGAACAGAACTTTTTTTTCTTAACATGTTTGATACGCATTTTAACACAGGAGTGTTTCTGTGGCCAGTGTCAGCTACTTGAGGAACTGCAGTTTGGGGCACTTCCACATTGGGTTCATTTTTCAGCCCCAGATGGAGCCTCCTGACTGAGTCAGACTTTTGTCACTTGATGACCATGCAATTTTGTCTTTCAAGCAGAGGCGTTGGTTCAAAAGGAGAAAACAGGATTTGCTGTATTTAAACATCAAAACAATAGAATCAAGTATCAAGCTAATGTGACATACCTATTTTTAATGCTGCTTTGGCCAAGCTTGGACTCACCAAAATCTCACTTTCTGGACTTGTGGTTGAGCAAAAAGAGACGTGCCGTCATCCTCAACAACTTTTTGACTGTGGACTGTGCACTTAAAGCATTTCTCCAGGAGGAGATTTAAAGTGGTTCAGACAAACCGGGTAGCATTGCCCATCTGACGGTAACTCAGGGGCCAGATGACAACCCTGGATTTCCGTCATGTTCAAGAAATATGGCAGTGCTTCCACCAACCTCCAACACGGTATAATTTCTCTGTGTAACTTTACGCTCCTTATTGGCTGTTGCCGGGTTACAGAAGAACCTTTAACAGACCATGAGAAGATGTCCATCCCTGAAAAAAATCTTAACTACCTCTTCCTCTGTCCATCTCGCTTCCTAGTGCGTTTTGCAAACTGTTGTGGAAAATGTAATGAAGCTACACACATGCATGCACACGTGCACGCACATACACACATGCATGCGGCTAACTCAGTAATAGTTTCAAGGCTGGCCCAGCAGCCCTGTGGAAAATATGACTGCCTTCTCTTTTCCACTGGCAATTTACACCAACAGGACGCCTGTTTTTCCCCTCCTCACCTCTTCACCCCCCTCCCCTCTGTCTCTTTTGCCCCCCCCCCCCCCCCCCCCCTCCTCTCTCTCCTCCATCTTTTTCACCATCTCTCTTTTTTGCTTTCTCTGTTAAATGGAAACATGTTGGTCAAACAGCCACAGCTGTGGAAGAACCGCTGTGTCGGAAAAGAAAACTCTGTAGGTACAGTGCATATACTGTATGTTTGAGCGTGAGCCAGGAGCCTGAACATGGAACACGGAATTCTTTAACAGCCTGAATTGGTGCTGTGTCACATTATCTTTCCCAGTGTGTGTGTGTGTGTGTGTGTGTGTGTGTGTGTGTGTGTGTGTGTGTGTGTGTGTGTGTGTGTGTGTGTGTAAACTCTTGTTACCTCTTCAGAATCACTGTGGCTCAGTAATTGTACACTGCAATATATTGAGCAGCATGAGAACAGAATAAATAAAGAAAAATACTAAACTGAAGAGCTGACAAAATTTAATCATTGCTTAGTAGCTGTTCGGGATCTTTTGATTTTATCACACAATCTAGCCTAACAGACGAAGTTTGCCAAGTTGTCATGAGTACTTCTCATGTAGCTCTGCAGATTCTTGATCCGCTAACGAACTTAATACATCTGATACCTCCAGGACAGTTACTAAATGGGCCATGTGGTTTTGGCTCCCACTGTTTCCAAATTCGAAATGAACATTATTTAACAGAGAAAGTTCCGCCCAAGAAAAAGCCTCCAGGCCTGAAAAATGAAGCCAATTCAAGAAAGAAGTTTCTTGAGGTTGGCTCCAAAAGCAAGTCAGTCCCCATAGACCCCGATGTTAAAATGTTCTGCTTTACGGCAGCAATTAACAGTTTACACCCTGGCATCCAGATATGCAGTTTTGGTCCCAATAGCTAATTTCCCCCTTCAGTTATAACTGAACATGCTAAACTGCATGTAAGGCCCCTTTTTAAATTTCATTAGGGCTCAAAGTTTGGCAGAATTAACTGATTTGACTGACACAAGCTCATATCGGTCAACTCTGCTAGTTCAAGTCACAGAACTGGATCAGTCAGTATTTGTGGTGGTGCTGGTATTTTTTGGAACATCTTTTATATACAGTCTGTTTCGACTAAAATTTATGATTTTAACAGATGGGTTCAGCTTT
Organism: Diplotaxodon limnothrissa; assembly: GCF_057381915.1. Classification (NCBI taxonomy): domain Eukaryota; kingdom Metazoa; phylum Chordata; class Actinopteri; order Cichliformes; family Cichlidae; genus Diplotaxodon; species Diplotaxodon limnothrissa. The sequence continues at coordinate 44,355,245 of NC_140610.1, forward strand.
TGGGGGAAAAATATGGAAAACCAAAATTGCCAATTACCAAACCCCAGTTTTCGCAATGACACACATTTTCATAGCTCCCACTGTGTAAACAGTCATCTTGCAAATCAGTGTTTAATTCTAAACAAGAAGCCTGTCCTCACATCTTTATTAATGCACTTTAATAAAGTCTGATCGGTGATGCTTTCAGGCTTCTTCTCCCTTTAGTGGTCACCAAAGCAAATCATCTGCCTCCATCTCACTCTATTCCTTGCATTATTCCCTTTATGTTCTTCTTCACCGCATCCACTAATCTTCTCTGTGGTCTTCCTCTTTTCCTTCTGCGTTGTAGCTCTGTATTCAACACCTTTTGTCCACAATTCCTCCTATCCACATGTCCAAATCATTTCAGCCTCGCCTCGCTACCTTTGTCACACACTGCTCAATCTGAGCTGTCCCTCTGATGTACTCATTTCTAATTTTGTCGGTCCTCGTCACTCCCAATTAAAATCTTAACATCTTCAGCTCTGCCACCTCCAGCTCCACCTCCTGTCTTTCTGTTAGTGTTCGCCATGCTTTTGAGCATGCTTTCTTAATAAAACCCAACACTTCCTTAAGGGTTTCACAATTAAAGCTTCCCAGCAAAGGGTGGGGAGTATCCCCAGTAAGCAGCCAGAAACATTTTAATTTGAAACAGATGGTTGATGTTAAGAGCAAACAGAGGTAAACAAATGGGACTAAATTAGAAAACAATTTGAGAAGTCAAGTAGATCGGCCTTTGGTTATACAGTAGTAAAAAAATGTAATTTGTGAGAGAAAAGCCAAACTTGATGTCATTTGATTTGACACTGAAGGTTCTTTTCCAGGACTAATATGGTCGTGGTCTTTCAAAGCTGAAACCACATACACACATGTGGACATTGGACAGCGCTGCAGCAGACCAGAGAGTGACCTCACCGCTCAGGACTTTCAGACTGAAAACATATAATTTCGTGTGTACATATACAACACCATAAAGCAATCATTGATTCACATGTTTCACACTGGCAGGCTCACACACAGTTTTCACATGTATTTACTCCACCAGCAAGCCTGGAAGAAGAATCCGTGTGTAGGAAAACATACAAATACCCTCATATTGTTTTCCCCTTGGACTTTATGAGCTTGCGGTGCTTTCTTTTCATTTGAGCGCCAGAAATATTTTCTTTAAAAAAACATATTTCCTTCTTCATCATTTAATTTTTCTGTATTTTCTTAAATTTGTAAATTAAACAGCATTTCTATACTGCACTGGCTTTTTAGCTGTTCCTTAACAATTCGATGAAGACAGTTAAGCAGGCTAGAGAAAAGGACGATGACATTCAGCATACTGCAGGGATCAGATGCTCAGGGGACCCCAACCGCTCCGCCTATCATGTCGCCCAAATTTTGTGTTTCTCGTGTCTGTTTTTTAAACTCATTTGTTGGTTGAGTTTAGATTCATGAGTCATTCAGCATTTCTACACTGCTGGTACTGTAGACTTGTTACTTAAAGAAGCATAAAGCAAAGTAAGAAAATACTGCATTATGAGTAAATGTCTTGCATTCTTCAGTCTTACTGGTATCAAGACTAAAGAGTAAAGCACGCAGATTCAGCCTTGATGCATCATTATGTGCATCAAGGCTGTAATGATGCATCAATTATGTCAGCAGCGTTTTACCGATGTTACAGGTTGATGTTTTTCTCACTTAATGAGAATTCAAGTTGTCAGAGGATTTGTCCTAATTTCTGACATAAATAATAATAATGATGAGAAAAATCCTTTGTACTTTCTGTAATGTTCTTAGAGATCATGTGGGTACAGAAAGAATTATGCATCATTTTGTTCATTCCAGTCCTTATATATCTATATCTATATCTATATCTATATCTATATCTAGCATTAAAAGATAAAGTTAGATTTCTTCTCCGTCACAGAGTAGTGATAAGTTTGGAGTATTTTCCGTTGTGTAACTGAAGCTTTTATAACTGTAATTCAGCAGCAGCAAAACTATAACCTTGGCACACCAAAAACTTCCTCCTCCCACACACACACACACACGCACACGCACACGCACACGCACACACACACACATACACCCTCATCCTGTCTCTGCAAACCTGCCTGTGCTGCCACCTCCCACACATTTACTCTATTCTGGGCCCACACACACACTTGTACACACAGACACACACATATTTTCAGATTTTTTTTTCTGAGAGAAATATTCAGTAGCATAATGACTTCCTACCTGCTGTAAATCAGTGTCTACAAGCCACCTGCTCAAGTGTGTGTGTGTGCATGTGCATGCGTGCGTGTTTGTTGTGCATCACAGTTCAAATTGAGTTCATTTGATTCATCTCTCTCACACTCTTTTAGATTTAATTTCAGTCATTTCTGGAGAGCCTCTTCTCTCTGTTTTTCTCTTTCAAATCCAGCAGTGCATCTGCCGACCTGATGATTGACAGCACTAAATTAAAACCAAACACGGCTGCCTCAACATGAACGGTGGGCAACATGAGTGCTTGACTGACAAAACAATGATGATAGTTTTGCACTCTGGAGATAAAATAATCAGTTTTCGGTGCTATTATTTTTGTGTCCAAAATGAATCTATGTCTTCATTTGCCTCTGCGGCCAATCATAATACCCCATTCTTAGTCATTTCAAGTCAGTCTTAACCCTAAAAATCTACTTTGTAATGCTAAATCTCGGTGGAAGTGCGAATTCAGACCAGGAAATGACAAAGGAAATTATGTTTTGTATCACTTTACATGAAATTACACAGAAACCTTGTTGGTACAGTGACTGTGTTCGTTGATGAGGTGACATGATAGGACAACAGTGAACATGAACAAGAGTTTATCATGCCAATTCTTTATTTAGATAAAATTGCAGCATTTTTTCACCTGTCAAAGCTCCCAAATGTGTTGTATCTGTTGTAATTTGCTGTATGGATGAAGCAACTTGAATGATTTTACGAAAAATTAAGTATCTGCCAAGTTTTTGGTATTTAAACACAGCCAGTCCATACTGAAAAGTAAGGTCAGTGCAGAAGCGCCTTAATTCAATTTATTTATGCAGCGCCAAATTACTACAACAGTCGCCTCAAGGCACTTTATATTATTGTAGACCCTACAATAATGCATACAGAGAAAAACCCAACAATCATATGACCCCTTATGAGCAAGCACTTTGGCAACAGTGGGAAGTAAAAAAAACCCTTTTAACAGGAAGAAACTTCCGGCAAAACCAAGCTCAGGGAGGGGCGGCCATCTCCCTTGACTGGTTGGGGGTAGAGAAGGAAGACAGGACAAAAGACATGCTCTTAAATCTTCAATGACCAGCAGGGGGTGACGGCTAAGGTTTCAAAAAGAAGACTGTGACGTCGGACCCCAACACACGCACACACACCGTGGGTACAGTGACACTCACTTATTTTATTATAGCCGTGGTTTCGGCTTCAGCGCACGGGACACAGACACTCCCGCTCAGTAGTCACTCCCCTCCCTTCCTCGACTGTCACTGAAACATAAGAAGAGTCACAACAAACACCTGTTCAGCCACGCCTCTGCGCCGCCCCAGGAGCTCACCGTGCCACCCCTCCTCTGCAGTGGGCCAGAGACCACACCCGCGCCACAAAGACTTACTATGCAGAAGTCTTTTGGAAAATGACCTTTCAGCTCTCTCGAGTTTTTTCAAATACATTTATGGCCTCAGTTGTTAATTTTTGGTTCATTTAATTGGTCTCCATCTAGAGTCAAAGGGGTCAGCGCCACGGCTTCCTTGTGATTGTCACTACCATAGTGATCTGTAAATCACAATATAGCCACAACCTAATTTATTTCACTCAAAATGTAACTATAATTTAAATGAACATCATGAAACCAGGGACTGGGGTCATGGGCATTTTCTCATAGGCCTTTATAGTGTCTGACTTTTCAAACAAATGCTGTCCATTAGAAGAATTGCAGGTTTATGTGGTGTATATCTTTCGTATACAGTTTATATATCTGCGGTTGATCTTATAAACTGAATCTCATTGCTGTTTATAACTTTTTTCGCGCTCAATGCGCTTGTACATTTTTATTTGCGACGATGTAAATGCTTGTTTTTTATTGCTTCTTTTATTATTCCATCTGCCTTCTTTTAGAGAATGAGGACCTGCTTTTGGCAGCTTATTGCCCACATTTTGGCGTCAGTCCCTCTGAATCGAACAGCGAGGGCTTCTTTTTCGAGTTACCTTCTTGTGGTGCCACTCAACGTTCTCAAAAGAAGAAATGTTTTGTTAAAGAGGCAGGAAGGTTGAATTTTGCACCCACAAGAGCGGAAAATAGACCAGAATTCGGTGCAGCTGCAGTAAAAGACAGGACGGGTTATGAAAAAGTCTGAGTGTATTTTACCTGGAAAAGCTCTCTGACCACCTACACGTATAACCCAGAGGTGACAGCACCAGCTCAGGCACTCTCTTTTGAGGCTGTCAAAGCTCTTTGGGAAATGTAGAAAGTGAAAAACAGAAATAGAAGTCAAGGAGACATTTTGAAGGGTAGTTGGGATGGAGAAAGTGTTACAGTTCCCTTCCTAAGACCTGGATTTTTCTGTCAGTAGGTAGAGCTGCATGTGTTCCTGTTCTGCTAAACTTCATTTCACTTATTTCATGCTGGGAACATCCTGGTGAAACCACAGACTCCTGCTGTTGGCCTTCACTGGACCAGCTTGAGCTCAAAAGCCCTGCTCAAGGGCACAGTAAGTGTGTAGAAGGAAGGTGATGTTTCTAATTTCCATTAAGACGTAAGCCTTGTGCAACCATCATAATTCACACATGGCTTTTTAATTTTCGACACGGAGTTGTGTAAAACTTTTACCTGGCCTAATTTAAGAAAGCAGGTATTGTAATATAACTGCTGAGAAAGTGAATTTTTTATTTAGAAAACTTTTGGCAGGGGGTGAAATTGGCCACAGATTTTATTTGGCCTGGCACAGAGAAGTCTTAAAGTGCTTTAAATTTAACTTTGCAGCAACCTGCAGTCAGCGTGCTGCTGTGGTTCACACATACGCCACTTTTGTTTTCACCCAGAAATATAAAAGGATGTTTTCTCTCAGACATAACTCCCTTTCTTCACATTTTGTCCAGATTATACTAATCTTTATGGACTGCACTGCTGTCTTCAATTCTTGTAAAAAATTGATTTCAAATTTAATTTCACATTTTTTTGACTCATAATTAGCATCAAACTGTGCTTTCTTGGAAATGTCTTTACAAAAGGAAATATTGGGGGGGCATTTTTTTAGGGTGATATACATTTAGGGAACTAAAAACCCTAAAAGTCCAAAAGAGAGAATTGGAATCGGGTGACAGGTGAGAGTTGTGGGCGATTACACCAATCTGACCTGAGCACTGTGGTCACTGGGGTGGATGGATGGGTCAGCAGGCGTTCGTTTCCTGTTCCTGCCTGGTTCAATTATTACTTGATGACTATAACACAATGACAGTGATGACTGAATCCAACCACATTATCTCTGAATCTAATTCCAAGAGAGGTATATTACAGCTCACTGGGCTTGGAGAGGGTAGAGCCCTGTGTTGTCATTCATGCTTGAAGTGTGTCTTTTTTCTTCTTCCAATGAGAATGACAGTCTTAGGATACTGGGCCAGGATTAGATAGGCACACTGCACAAATCATATTCATTCAGCTTACTTTAGAATGGATTTAAGTAGTAGTAGATGTTGTGGATATTTCAGCCCTTATTGGCACAATTTACATCTACAGATGGTTGAAGGGCAGATGAAACACCTAGTTATTATGCCAGTAAATGAACCAGCTCCTGGTGCACTCTAACAGCACACACACACACACAGGCATGGGTGTACACACACTCTCTCAGCAGTCCAACTTATTGTTCCAGTAACTTCTGTGTCCCTCCAGGTAAAACAAAGGTAGAGTTTTACTGGAGGTGTGTGTGGTTTCAGTCCAGTTGGGGCCAAACAGAGCAGAGCCAAAAAACAAACACACTGCCAGCTGCCCTCAACCGGCCCTTCTCCCTCCACCCCCCTCTCTCTCTCTTTGGCTGTATAAAGTTGTTAATCACTGAATGGAAACCATTAGTAACATGTTTAAATAATTTACTTAGCCTCTGACCACCCAAAGCACCAGAACACTTCGGCTGCTGCTCAGAAACTCGAACCCAGGCTTTGTGTGTGATCAGTCCATGCATGCATCTATTTGGTATACATATAACTGTGTGTGTGTGTGTGTGTGTGTGTGTGTGTGTGTGTGTGTGTGTGTGTGTGTGTGTGTGTGTGTGTGTGTGTGTGTGTGTGTGTTAGTTAGTAGAGTAAAGGCATCTGACACCAGCTTGCATGACCCTCTTCCTCACCAGCTACGTTCCATTTGTAAACATACCATTACCTCACCTGAATTGTCTCTGCTGTGGCCTAGTTCCCCAGTTTCTATGCTTGTTACCTTTCTGTAGTGTTTATTTCCTCACCTCTGTCCTGTTGCACTCTCCTTGATTACTCTTGTGAGTACTTATTCTCAAACTCCTAAATCTTTCAATTTAAACCTTAACCTTAAATACCTTCTCTATCCTCCTTTTTTGGCTTGTCATTGTGTGCTCTTTTACTGATGTTTTGCCTTGTCTCCTTTCTTTAGATTTGTTTCCTCACCTTTGTTCTACTTTAGACTCCTCATTTAGTCTTCTTCACTCTTAGTATTTAACTTCACCTGAGTGCTTGTCGTTTTTGTTTCCTCACCTCTCCTTCATCTTTATTCCCGCAAGCGAGTCCTTAGTCTTTCCACTTTGTCCCGTTCCCATTGCATCCTTGTTCTTTTTCTCCTTTCTTGGTTTCCACATCTCAGCAAGGTCTCGGTTTTCTTGACAAGTGCTTTCCCCCCTCCTTGATGTCCTTGAGCTTTGTCCTCGCTCTCTGTGTAACCTTCCTGTAATTTGTGCCCTTTCTCCTGCTCTTTTGGTCTTTTTTCCTCTTCTCAAACAGTTTTTCTCCCTCGTTTACTCTCTACATTATGTGCTTTTTCCGTCCATCTGTATTCTTGGGTGCGTGTTCCCTTTTCTTTGTCCTCTTTCTGTTCATTGTGTATTCTTCCCAAAATCCTCCACCTGCCTTTTACATCCTTGTTCCTTCTCTCTCTACCTCTACCTTGGATCCCTTATGATTGTTCACGTCTTTATCTTTTTTTTTCTTTATAAATTCCCCTTTCTTTTCTTAACGAGCATTAATTGTTCCATCTTTTGTGTTCCTGTTCTCTCTCCTGTAAGTTAATACCCATAAGTATCCCTTCTCCAACTGGATCCCTACTTTCTTATTTCCTTATGTATTATTGTTCCCTTATCTGAGTCCTCATCAGTGGCTTTGTTCCTTCTTTATCCTATAATCCATACCTGTTTCCTCATTTGTGTCCTGTATGATTGTTCCCTTTCTGTTTCCTTGCACCCTCCCTGCATCTTTGTCATGTGTTCTCCCTCTTTATCCTTTTAGTCTTAATCATAGAGTATCAAATATGGAACGGGGATCTAATTTGTATTCTGCTTGTGTCTTTTTTACAAATATATTATGCAATGAGTGACAGACAGGGCAAGACAAACACTTGCAAATATGCTTTCTCTCTGTTTTTTTGTCACAGGAATTCCAACCATTTGAGTTGGTATGCAGCACCCTAGCGGGCCAATTTAAGAATAACTAGCCACACGTACACGCGCGCAAACACACAGACACACGCGCACAGAGCTCTGTCCTCAACTGTTTCTTTCACTGAAAGTAAATGAGAGGCTTATCTACTGCATATCTGAACAAGACACTGTAGGAGAGGGATTACTGGTGAGCGTGCATGTGGGTGTGTTAGTGATGCATGCATACTCTCATAATGATTCAAGGAGGGAAGGGATTTGTACAAATGTTGATCTATTATCTTGTCGTTTTGGCAACATTATTCCCAACTGTCTTCCCAATAAGTCGGATGAAATCGAGTGAAAGAGAAAGGGAGAGAGAGAGAGTGCCTTCAGCCCTCAGGATTGAACAGCCTCCCACACACTTCACAGAGCAGCACACACACACACACACACAGCCTTTTGTTCTTACTGCATGGTTAATGCCCACACAGTGTTCATACCTCCAGGGTTTGGGCATATGTGCGTATGAGTCTACTTGTACATACCTGCAAGCACATGAATTCTCTTGAATCTCTTGTTGCTTAATTTATATCAACATGTTTATTTAATTAGTTTCCATCGAACTTCTATTTTGTAAAGCAGTCTGTCAAGAGGTCTGAGGGCATTCCCGTACAAGGAAACTGGGATATTGAGAAGTAGTTGCAATATCCTTTTGAATTCCTCAGTTTTAAAGGACAGGTGTGTTGGAAAGATCCCAGCAGGACAAAGCTAGAGGATGGATTCAACAAACTGCTGAAAAGGTGCCAAGTTTCATGTCCAAGGTAAAACTGCCAGTTCAAACAAGGTCTGGGTGAAGGCAACGGTGAGAGGAGTTTCACTTTCAGCTCCTCATACACTCTATAGACTGCTTGTCATCACTTTTAAACACACTGAGTACCTTTAAGTCTAATTCTTCAGGACGTATAGCTGACACTGAGAAAGGAGACTAATCTAATTCCAGAACCACAAGCTAACCAGGTACCTTAAATCAAGAAGAGCAAAAGTAAGAAGCAAAGTGAGACAAGGACAAACTGAACACGGACCATGATCTGAAATTGACTCTAGCCAACAACACCCCCTCATACCTCCTAATAATGACCTTCCCCCTTCATGTTTCCATGTTGCTCTTTGAAAATGTCTCTGAGGATCTGACTATGTTGTTTTAGCTGGATGCACTTATTCATGGCATTGTACAGCGTTATGCCATTTGACGCAGTTCACTTAATCCTTGTTTATTCCTTATACCGACCGGCCTCGGGTGCAGCCCTTCAGCTCATCCACTATCATGTTAGCTCCTCTCCTTTTACTATAGCTTCTGATTGGCTGCATTTCACAAACAAAAGATTTGAACAGCAGGTGGGTTGTATAGATCTTATATAACACAAGCAAAATATAACAGGTTTCATCAATACATGTGTTAACCTTCATATAGATATTTTAAAGCTCCAAATTCTTTATTATTGAGAAAACACCTGAACACGTTTTCAGTAAATTCGTGGAGGTTTCTGCATTCATACAAACAGCACATGTAGTGTGCTTAAAACTGTCTTTAAATGTTGTGTTTAATGTTGTGTGAAATGTGTTTTGGTTGGAGGATTGAGGGCACATTATCATGCTTACTGAAAAGAGGACCATTCAGTTTGCCTACACACAAACGTAAAAACTTAGATCGAGTGTGTTGTTCCAAGTAAAGCATGCCGTGGGTATAAAACACTGCCTAGATCTATTTCCATGTCTATGAAAGCAGAGCTGATCTCTGCTCCTTTATGTTAAGTAACTGTGTTTATTTGGGGCATTTTGATAGATCACTTTTTACAAGTGTTTGAGTGTGTATCACTTCTACTATTTTTACCTCTGAGTGTAGCCTCTGAATGTACTTAGTTTTGACCTACCTACAACTTGGGTGTCTCGTCATGCCCTTTGCCAGCCCACACACACACACACACACACGCACGCACAACTGGCACGTATACTTCCCACGCTCATACACACACAAACAGCGCCAGTAGCTATGTCTCTCCTACGCACAGGAACTGGGGCAGGTTGTGTCGGTGAATGTATGAATAAAGCTTTATGTAAGCCATTCACTACAGGCTCCCACTCACACAGCAGATTGTGACCATTCAAAACTTTCATTACAAAACCAGTCACCTTGCATAAGGTTGAAGGGAAGTTAAGCCAAGTTAACCATGTAAGCTGAAAGGTCAGTTTCACCGCTGGTTTATTTGTGGGGTGTGAGTTGAATTCTGATGGATGTTGACGTGTGCGTGATAGCAGCTACTACAGCTGCAACTGGCAGGTTCATCCATATGAGACCTCCAAATGGCAACAAGAGGTACAGTAGAAGTCAAGTGATTTTTTTGTCTTTTTTTTATTAGAGATGATTTTTAAGGAAGCCATATGCGGCTTTTTAGGATAGGATTGTGAAACATTTACTGAGTCGAAGTCATCTTGGGTGCTTTTAAAAGATCTCTTCAAAAAGCCACACCAAGTAGTAGAAATTGTGTAAAGGTATATTGCTAGGTCAAAAGAATAATAAAGGACATATGGTTCCCAATGGGCTTAAGAGGGAACACAGAATCCCTTCAGTCAAAAATGGTCTATCTCCAATATTTAATGATGGTGCAGCTCTGTTCTGTGACCTCCGTGCCCTTCCTTGCTCATACGTGGAAAGCCTAAGGCAGGAAACACCTCTGATAATTACAAACCACATATTTGCATATAAATATTAAACAATCTGTAGACAAGGGCAACTTTTTTGTTAAGCAAAGTGTTCTGCTTTCAGTTAAAGTCCTATTGATTAACCAAAAAGGAAAGACGTGTGGATGGGTCCAGAAACAGAGAGATCACAGTTGTTGAAAAGCTGTCTCAAAATCACCAGATATGGTCTGAGGGTGAAATTACCTCGTATTGCTCTTGAAAATGTATGTGCATTTATAAAACATGACCGCAGGATGGAACAGGAAGTCTCAAGCCAATCCAGCTCCTACAAACTATATAATAATAAAAGCTGGTCCGGGAATTTCTTGTCATGTCAGCTTTTATGAATGTTTAAGTAATCAAAGGTTTTCTGGTTACTTTGAACAGGATCTCGGACCATTATCCTCATGTGTAGAGTTATATTCTGTATGTTCAGTGACCAAGCTGTTTTGACAGCTAAATCAAACTTTTAATCTCAACTCACTCTGGACTCGTGTTTAACCCAGAACTGACGTTAATCCACTTTCCTCTTTGGCACATCCTCTGCTGCTGTGCACACTGGCACATCCGATGTGTGCTACAGGCGTCAAAGGACACATGAGCCATGACTCATTGATACTGGAGTGTTTCAACATAAGGGAATTATGCCATTCACATTACTGGATTCACACTGTGAAAGGTCTTAAAAAAAGCTGTGCCTTGCCTTGACTATTATTAGTACCATACTTCCCCTGTAGTAATCACCAAGATTGTCTGCCTTTGGCTGCATTTGTGTCAGCTGACCATAATGCTAACCAATCAGCATCACCGGATTATAATGCTAGCTAAACTCAATTGAATCCCCATTGTTGCCCAACTGGAGTTTTCTTCCACATTCTTTCACTCTTAACACCATGGAAAACACAAAGATATGACCCAAGGTTGAGATAATGTTTCTGGTATTTGTTTGTCTGTCTTTCTGAGTGGGCGTAGGGGTTTGGGGAGTACATGTGAAAAACACAAGTTAGCTTAAATTTAACTTTCTTGCTGCTAAGAATAAAACATGTTTTCCTCCGGTGCTATTTATAGGTCTCACGTTGGGCCCCCAGACACAAACGTCACTGAGCCCTGCTTACCAGCACTGAGGCCACAGTGTGGGTGTGTGTGTGTGTTTCTGTCGCAATCAGAGTGTGAGGGAGGTTGTTTAAACTCTGAGATGAGGAAATACAAAGCAAAAATGCAACTTCAGCATGCATGTTTATATGTGCTCTGTGGCTCTGTGCCCCTTCTGCTGTCAGGTGTTGGTGTGGTTAAGAAACGTTAAACAACGGAAACACACACATATACACTGTCTACTGCAGTTTTGCAGTGCAGTTACAGTGCCTGCAAGCACTCTGTCTACATCTGTGTGTGTCTTCTTTTGTTTCTGCGTATCTGTGAGCATTCTCATGATCGCTTTTGCATACCAAGTTAGATGTAACCCAGAGAGGAAGAAAAGGTGCTAGTGCTGATTGCTGCTCTTCGACTTGGCCTTTTTGGACGCCTACACATATTATGACACTCCGACGTCACTTCCACAGCGCTATTTATAAGCCTTTGTGTCTCTTTAGGAACAGTGTGGGTTTGCTTTTCATCTGTGACTCACTGAGTGGAAGGAGGAGGGAGGGCGGGAGGGAGGAGAAAGGAGTGAAAAAAGGCAACAAGCACAGATGGAATCCAGTGTGAAGAAACTAACTGAGCAATCAATGACATTTATATTCGCACATCAGGCATGTACTTGACAACTTAGTGAGTCGTCTCTGCACAACAAAGTATGTGGTAGCGTGCTGAATTTAGCAGTAAAAAATGTCACATCAACACCAGTCCGACTTATGTTATAAGGGTGATGTCAGACTAAAGGTTATTTACCATCTGTGTATCTGATTACTGTATTGTTGGATGATTTTTGTACACAACACTAATTAGCCTTTTCTCTCGTTTGCTTTGCTTTAGGTCTTTTGGTGAGAAAACTGAAGGACTTGAAGCTACAGAAAAAGGATCTACAAGCACCCTTCCCTCAAGAAACGTTAGTAATTGAGTATGTTGTTAAACACAGTTTATTACAATTGTTGACTACAGTATTTGCCTAAAATGTTCTCCATGTGCTTCTTCTTTTCTTTTTCTGTCCCTCTGCAGGTCACTCAAGGTTTCTTCTGCTCTTAGATGAACTGGACAGAAGAACAACAGAGAGCAGCGTTCGTGTTTTTACAAAATGGCAGAAGGAGAGAAACCTCTCTGATGTTATCCACTGAAGCTCCCCTTTCTGCTCCACTTGATAATTCCTGTTTCCAGCTTGACTCTATAATCAGTCTTTCTGAGAAATGGATGGATATTTTATGTTTCTGTGAACTTGTTGGCAGCCAGCAAAGGTTCCGCTATCATGCCTGGTAGTTTTGGGACCTTGTAACCCTCAAAGACCTACCCTCCCAAATTCCCTGCATCCCCTCTTCTCTCCCTCTTCTAAACCACGGAGAGCTTCAAGAAAATGGAGGCTCGTGAATCACCTGCGACAGGGCAGAAATGTCCAAACAAGGAACTAGCAAGGGAGAAGGTACCTCTACAAAGAAAATGGGCGTCAGAGCCTTCTGCAAACACCAAACGAAGCACTTTTGCTGACCTGGAGGCTCCTGGAGGATCAGCACCCCAGCAGAAGTACCCAATCACAGGGAATTCTGGAAAGCTGCTATCTGGACCATCTGCAGTTGGGGCCATAGGAGGCCCGCCATCTCAAGACCCACAAGGCCACTTTGCTCAGGGGTTCCACAGGGGATATCCTTACCAACTTGGCCAGCCATACCCTCAACATCCTCAATCTGAACGGTTTCTCTCAGGAGCCAAACCACAGCCAGGCCTAGAGCCTCATGCCTGGCCATTTGCTGGCCAGTTGCCCTCGGATGACCTATTCCCAGGACACCCAGGACACACTCACCCACATGGGGCTGGTGCAGGAAGGTTCCCTCGGCACAAATCTCCTAGTTTACCCAGCTCCTTTGGACAGTATTCTCAGTCAGGCCCGGAGCCCGGAGAGGAGGCCTATGGCAAAAAAGAGCAAAAGCCAAAAAAGCCTGGCAAGTACATCTGCCACTACTGTGGTCGAGCGTGCGCCAAGCCCAGCGTCTTGAAGAAGCACATCCGCTCACATACTGGAGAGAGGCCATACCCTTGTGTACCCTGTGGCTTTTCTTTCAAAACCAAGAGCAACCTTTACAAGCATCGCAAGTCCCATGCTCATGCCATCAAAGCTGGACTCGTACCATTTTCAGAGCTAGCTGTGGCCCGTAGTGGGGACATGGACCAGGCATCACCAGTGGGTGAGGCTGAGGTCCATTCAGATGGAGAGCAGAGTACCGATACGGATGAGGAAGGCGTGGAGCCCACCACCATGCTAACAGACAAAGACAGTCCAACCCTGCAGATCTCCTTTGAAGCTGACAAGAATACAGGTTATTTTCTTCTATAAGACACTTTAAAAAAAAATTTTTAAGTAGAATTTTCCCAAAGAGTCAAAACAGTTTTGGTTCATAGAAACCCCTTCTTAACACATAGCTAGTTCTTTATATCTATGAACATCTTTTGATGCTTAAAATACTATTTGTTATGGGTATGTTTACAATGATCCAAAATAAAAACGTATTAATGCTGTTACACAGTTCAGCTACAGTGATATAAACTCTCCATGTATTTTGTTTACTGTGAATGGTTGTAATCTGTATCATCTTCATTTTTCCCACTATAAAGGTGGTGCCGAACCAGCATATGCAGATTCACCTGAAGAGCTACCCATTGGATCTATGAAAGTGCCTATTCTTATCGTTCCCAAGCCTGGGGGAGTCCCCTCCACAGGGATGGAGTGCCCCCCCTTTCATGACATAAAAGTGTCACACCACATGTTAGCATCAAAGGCTGGTGGAAGAGCACGTTCCCTGGATGACTCCCCAACAATCAAGCAACGTTTGGCCCTGAGGCTAAGTGACAAAAAAGGACAGGACACTGACCTTGCCATGTCCCAGTCACTTAACCTCCTCAGTCCTCACAGCAAAGGCAGCACAGACTCTGGCTACTTTTCACGCTCTGAGAGCGCAGAGCAGCAGATCAGCCCTCCAAATACCAACGTCAAGACGTACGAGGAGATTATGTTCGGTCGAACTTGGTACTACCGACCAAGCTCCAGGTCAAGACACTCTATAACAGTAGGCATGGCAGGGGCAGACCCCACTAGCTTGACTACCTTGAAGCAACCTGGTGCAATTCTGGAAATAGGGAAGATAGCTGAGGATCACATCTCTTTTAGAGAAGATGTAGGAATCTCAGAAGATCCAAAGCAGTATCCAACTGGGCCATGTCAAAGCAGTACAGGACTTCTAGAGCCTCCATCAGATTCTGGGCATCTTATTAGGAGTAACTCCATGCCAACTTCCACCCCTCCTAACCTCAGTGTTCCCCAAGGGATACGGGGTAGCCAATCCTTTGACAATGTTGTGACAGATGATGTGTTTTACCCGCCAGGCCATCGTAGGCTCACAAGACAGAGTGCATTTGAAAATTCAACCAATGAAGCCCACGTAGGAGAGGCCGAGGGCTTTGGACACTTACCTAAGAATTTAACTTCGTCTCTGGGTATGAAGATTGGTGAACGCGGCCCAGGAGTTCCAGAACATGTTGCCTTTAGTTATGGTACTAAAGTTAGTATGTCAGAAATAGCCACAAGAAAAAGGAGGAAAGAAAAGAGTGTTGGGGATGATGAGGACAGCCCTGGACACTGCGACAGTAGCTGTAGTGGTTCAGTGGAAATGATAGGGGACTATGACTTTAAACAAGGTAGTTTTGATGGGTCCAGAGCCACCCCAACAGGTAAAGGTTCCCTTCATAGTGCACACAGTCAGTCTGACAGCTTTGACACCTGTGCCAGCATGTGCTCCGAGGACATTGCACTATTTACTGACTCTGAGGGCAGAAAAACAGCTGGGAATGTCATATCAGTTATCCAGCACACCAACTCTCTCAGCCGTCCAAATTCCTTCGACAAGTCAGAGTCTTTTGAACAGCCAGTATATCAGCCTTCAGATAAAGCTCCATGTACTCAGTACTCTGAGCAGTCTGACACAGAGATCTTTGAAGATGCTCTAGGTCCTGAATCCACCCTTCTGAGGACAGAGAGCATGGAGCAGCAGCCACAAAGTGACAGTGACTTGGCCTCCCTTTCATCATCATCAGCTGCAGCCTCACCTGGACAGCCTTATCATATCCCACCCAAACTAGTCAGACAACCAAACATCCAGGTTCCTGAAATCAGGGTGACAGAGGAGCCAGACAAGCCTGATAAGGACACAGAAGCTCCAATGACCAAGGAGCTGGAGAAGCAGCAGCATGTCGAGGAGTTTCAATTGCCACAGAGAAGCGACACACTATCCCAAATGCCATCAGAAAAGCTCCCACCCAAGAAGAAGAGGCTCCGCCTAGCAGACATGGAACACTCATCTGGAGAATCAAGCTTTGAATCGACCTGCACCAGCCTTTCTCGTAGCCCCAGTCAAGAGAGTAACTTGTCCCACTCCTCTTCCCTTTCCATGTCATTTGACAGAGATGAAGGTCTCAAGTCTGTCTCACCAACAAAACAGGTACCCCATTTTTTTAGTAATTTCAAGTGCATTTACGTCTCTTTTATAGTAAGGTCTTCACTGAGGGGTTTGCATCCTGAACAAAGTGGAAACTTTGTCTCTTTGTTTCTGTAAAGGATGATTCTTCAGTATCTGGTGGTGGGCCAAAGCAATCAGAGTTCCTGACTGTGCCAGGTAGTGGTTATTCTAGCCACCACCAGCAGAGGGAAATGAGGAGGTCTTCATCAGAACAGGCACCATGCACGCTGCCTATGGAGTTGCCTGAAATGCGCAGTAAATCCTTTGACTATGGAAGCTTGTCAACCTCAAGACAGGGAGAACTGTACTCCAGTGCTTCTGCAATGAAGGAACGTCGGCGTGGATATCTTGTTAGACAGGTAGTGTATAAACGATTAACTTATATTTAGATTAATTTGGCCGTGTGCCATTTGTATTCCTCAGAAAGAGAACACAGAAGTTGTCAGTGACAATGCATGGAATAAAAGAGCTGGAGTAAAGTAAACAACCTTGCAACTTCTTCAACTGAACATTTAAAAACTCTGAGCTAGATGGAAGAAGAGGACTAGGAGCTTATTAAGGATGAAGGCACTACAAAATAATTTAGTATTTTAGCACCCCCATCAGCTTCATTCAAAGACATCCTAATGATGCCATGCTATACCGACATTATCATCTCAATACAATGCAATCACAATGTTATCATGCACTATATTAAGGTTTATATGGTATCCTTAGTCAAGCTAACCAAATATAATTTTATTAAAGCTAAACCACTTTCCCTCCACACTTCTCTGCATTTGGCAGGCTTCACTGAGTGTTTATCCAGAGGCAGTTACCCAGGAGCCAGGGGGCGCAGAAACGTCAATCAAACAGGAGAGTTTGGAGCATGGTGGATGGCCTGGTCCAGCAGGATCCCCTCACAGCAGCAGCGAAGCAGTCAGCAGAACCAAGAGAACTGGGACTGGTGCTGGTAAGCTTTACATTCATCTTAGTATGTTATCTATACATTTTTTTGTCTTATACTTTATCCATCATACTTTCCCAAACTTTTATTGAAAAATTTCTCGACTCAATAAACTACCCACATCCTTCCGTGCATGGATTGCATTCTGCTATTATAGCTTACTTTTGTAAAATGAGTATTCTTTTCAAATGTATGCATTTTATGCACAGATATAGGACCTCACCAACATCAACAGCACCACCAGCATATTCTCCAACAGAGTGTCAGCGAAGACAGCCTTCCAGAGGAACCTCTCTATAGCAGGTCAGACAAAATATACTTACAGAGAAATAACCTAAAATAATAATAGTACAGCCCTGCTTCAAAAACATCTGGGAAACTGTGTAAAATAACGCAATGAGAACAGAATGTAGTGAATTGCATAGAATTTAAAGTTGAAAGTAGTATCATGGATGCTGGCCTTTAAATTTGTGGTGATAAGAAAGCCTGAATACAGAACACCAAAGAATTCTTAAAAGAGATTTAAGATTTTGATTGTTTAGACCACAAAATGTTTTTTCTCACATTTCTGTAAAATAAATATTTGAAATGTTATTATTTTGGTTGTAACTTCTCTTAAGAGGCTTTACATTATTTGAAAATCATTGCATTACATTTTTATGGTTGTATTTAGGGTCACATTTATTACTGCTGTAGCCTTCAACAAAATTGATAATGTTTTTGTCCTCTATAGGTCCCAGCAGCATCGCTTGCAGGCCCAAAGCTCGTCATCAGAGGGAGAGCATCCAGGTCATGAGGTCATGAGTAAAGATATGATGCAGCAGTACCAGAGTGGCCCTCCTTTCCTTTCTTTCCCACAACCAGGCCTCTTCTGGAATCAGGAGCCTGAACAGACACCAAGACAGCAGCAGACCCAGCAGGCCCAACTGCAACTCCAAAAACTCCACATCAGGTCACCCGGTCTCCCACTTCACAAACAGCAGCCACTCCACTCCCTGCAACAAGTCCACGATCAACAGCCATATGATGGAAAATCAGAAAATCCAACCTCTCAGATTTACTCTGCTTCTTTTTCAAATCGCAGCTCTCCTCTGTCAGCCTCGCTGTCCACCACCTCCTCCATGCTTCTGCAACAGATCCAACCCATATTTGCTACCCAGAACCTGGGCTCACAGGCCTCTTTGCCTGGTTTGCTGGTTCCTGTACGGATCCAAACCCATGTGCCATCGTTTGGTAGTGTTATGTACACCAGTGTTAGCCAGCTGATAGCTTCTCATGGTAGTGGAGCACAAGGTTTGGGTTCAGCCAGGCCAGGCAGTACTGACAACAGCAACATGTCTCCCCCGGTTGGTGTTGTGAGTGTCACAAAGCCACATGGAGGAGTTGGAGGAGGTTTCAACTTAGCACATTTCCTAGGGCAGACGGATGGTGCAGTGCTGCGGCACCCACTCTGGAAGGGTCCAGATTCACTACCAGAGCAACGTCTAAACACAGGGATCCCCCTATCACTAACATCAGGCACCATATCCACCACAGATGCATCAGGGTCTGCTATCGGAGGGGGCAAGCGCATGCTCTCTCCTACCAGCTCACTTGAGCTCTTCATTGAGACTAAGCAACAGAAAAGAGTAAAGGAGGAGAGGATGTATGGACAGATTGTCAAGGAGATGAGTGCTGTGGAGCTAAGTGGAACTGAAGGTGGCAGCAAGCCTGACAAGGGACAAGGAAGAGGTCTGAAGAGCGAAGGCTCCATGGATGATTCTGAAAGGATGTCCTCTTCTCCTCCATTAAGTGACTTCCCAGTTGCTACCAAGATTGCCATTCCTGTCCGTTCCTCTGCCCCCCATCTCTCTGACGTCCCTCGGCCTCAGAGCTTCACCCCTCCGCTCCAGATTGTCACAGACCGTTCTCCAGCTTCAGGTGGCTGCGACTCCCCAGAGGAGCTTGACGTGGACGATTCAGCCCAAGAGCCGAGCTCCAGCCCAGAGTCCATGGTTTCCTCTAACGACGCAGAAGACGCTGACAGCACGAAGCAACCTACTTCAAATAAAATGCCTGTCAGCATGCTGGTTCAGCTCGATGCCAACCAAAGCCCAGGATTACCTGGAGCAGCGGGTCAGACTCTGCTGCTCACAGATGTGGCGGATGTCCAGCAGCTTTTCCCGTTCCCTAGCTTACGCACGATGAGCAGAGTCAGCTGGTGTTTCCTGAACTACACCAAACCCAACAGCACCCAGGCAGCTTTGCGTAGCTCCGTCTACAGTTCATGGTGTGTCAGCTCATACAATCCCAATCCTCTGAACCTGAGTACCAAGGCTTCACTGGCTCTGCTGCGGTCCAAACAGAAGAGGAACACTGATTTGATGTACACAACGGCAGCCATGTCTCCACCCAGCTCCGGAAAACTGGTCTCTTCTGTAGCCTGGAAGCTGCGGTTTGATCAGGTATGTGCTGCAGTCATCAGAAGGATAAAAGATTGCCAAGAGAAATATTGAATTATGCACGCATGGACACAACTACAGAGAAACACAACCGCAAGAATCTTAATCTGCCCTTTATGTTACCTTTTTTTTTTTCTTTAGCTGAAGCCAGAGCTGATGCCAGTAGATGTCAGTCATTTTGGGAGGAAGATGAAAGGAGTGGTTTCATGGGATCGTTCAAAGGAGGAGCAGGTGGAGAAGGAGGTCTCAGTCAAACAGCCTGCTGCTGAACCGACACGCATCAAGATCTTCGAAGGCGGGTATGTCTAATAAAAATACACAATTAAAAGGGACAGGGACAGCCTCTAAACATGACTTGTCAAACCTCCAGAAAACTACTCTCTCTTTCTTTTGTGTACTTGAAGCCATGCCAGTTGATGTCATTCACGCAGCATCAGCTTGTTGGGAGAAATTGTGGACTAGAAAAGGACAAATCTTCATGTAGGAAGTGTCCTCTTTCTAACAGATAAAAGCATGCGGCTAACTAACGTTTAGAGCTCAGCTCAGGAAGATGCTCGAATGTTTACATCCTGTCACACTAGGAGGAGCCTCTCATTATCACAGCAATATGTTTGTCTGGTGGTAGTTGCTAGAGGTACAGAAATAAAATAATTCCTTGGTGAACCTTCTCACTTCAACATGAACAGAAATCATGTACAGGGTAGCAAACATTTAAATATTTGATGTTGGGATCAGCTGCTCCTTTAAAAGCATTTAAATGCTGTTTCTGCTGTGGCATCATAGATCACATAAAGAGATCATTCTGTAGTGTGTTTCGCACTTCCTCAGAGACTACAGGGATAAAACTTGTATGGTCAAAATCAGTTTATTTTTCTGTGAATGAAAAGAGCAGATAAAGATAAAACCCTAAAGATATGCAAAATTAAATCGTCAAAGGAAAAGGTCAGGCTTTACTTAAAATGTAAGCATATACTAACTAATAACCACTTTTATGATATTATTTGTATTAATGCTTTTCCCTTAGAAACTCAGGAATAAGGTATAAAACTTGCATACAGAAAAGTGATTTGTTACAAGTACGTGATTCAAAATACTGAGCTGCCTTTTGTCTTTTTCTTAATCCTAACAGCTGAGTATTCAATAAAAATGAGCACTGGTGACCTCTGTATGGACTGTAAAGACATCTGCCTCATCATGATTAGTCAGAAAAATCTTCTTAGGTATTAAAAAAAGAAGACTTATCCCTTTACAGCCTATTCTTTGGGCTTAATTTGTGCCTGCGAGAGTCGGGCCAAGAGCCTGAGCCTGGTAAACCCATCACGGGCTAACGACTCAGGCTGCATTGCTGTAATTGGACATCAACTTTCATAATTCTTGCTCTGAGTTTTATAGACTGGTGTGAAGTGGGATTTGTCCCTCGTTAGTTGTGTTTTAAAGCCTTTTTCACGCAGTTTTTCTGACACCAACAACTTCAGTATTTATTTCTTTTGTTAGTTGCTGAGAGGAGAAATGCTTTTTTAAAAATCCTATTAGATTACTTCATGTATTCGGCGCAATGTTTTATTTTAGTTTTAAAATTTTTACGAGTTTTTTGCCTTTATTCCAAATTATTTATAGATTTTTTTTCAAAGTTTATTGTTTGTCTGTGACTTCATGTGCGATTGCAGTTCTAATAAATTACTGCAATGTGCAGCACCTTTTTGAAAGCGGTGCATTTTTTTTTGCCAATTTCTGTTTTTAGAGAACATTTCCAGCATTTTAGAACTGCATAAAGTTCGTTTACTCCCACACAACTGAAAAGATTTCCACCATACAGCGATGACAAAACGCAGGACACGTTGGAAATGAAAGTTCAGATTGACCAGAGCTTTAGAAAGTTTTTTTTTTTCCTGCATGAGATAAGAAAGCTCTTTTAAGCGACTTTGCATCCATCTTTGTGAACACGAGTCAGCTGATGAATAAAAGCAGAAGCCAAAAAAGAAAGAAGCAGAAAATCTTTGGCAGAAGTCATAACATTAAGAATTATCTTCTGGTTTTGACTCAAAGCAGATGAACTGCTTAATCACATTGTTACAGCAAACGTTGCCCCTCCTTTTAACATAAATATTTAACTGTTGTTAAAACCGTACTTTAGCTTTTTCATCCTTGTGTTCAGTATTTTCCCAAATAAATGTATCAGTTCCCCAAAAAATGAGCGTATGAGGTATTGTTTCAGCACAACAGATGTTGCAGGTGCAAAATTTATCACCAGCTAAACTAACTAAAGTTTATGCCTGGGGTAATCTAACCATGTCAAACTAATGTGTTTTAAAAAAATTGAATAAAATATGTCTCCTTCTTAGTCTCAGAGTGTCAGATACTGTTGTTCAGTCAAAGTGGCGGCTCAAAGATACACATACTCGTTGGCAATTGTGCCGTGATGAACCGCATTTAAGGGCTGTCACTCCAAACTAGTCACGTATGAATGGTTGGAAAAGACCTCTGGGGGTCACATGAAAAACACTGGATGATCATCATTTTTCACCATCCAGGGTTATGATAAGAAGAGACAAATCTTAAATCTTAAACCTTTAACCAATATGTGTAGTTTTTGGTGTGTTCTGGCTCAAGACTGTCACGCTCCTTTTATTCTAGTAAGAACTTTGGGCTGTTTCCCCCAGAAAGACATCTGATGACCCTCCCTGTGCTCTTAATGACATGTTTTGACACCTCACTACATATCAATAAACACGTGATTTGACAAGAATTATAATAGGCTCTGGGGTTTTCCAAGGGTAGCCCTGGTAAGCTAACCCTCACTAACTTCTGATGCACACCTTGTCATTTGGTGCAGGAAGCAGACGTGAAATACAAGAGTAAACGCTCAGTTCAGAAAGGAAGAACGAGTTAACCTGAGCAGGCGTCCAAGGGGAAAAGAATAAAAAATGGACATTTAGCATCCAGTACCACCATGGCTGCACCAACAATTAAGGATTCTTAGCTTGCGTGTGTGCATGTATGTGAGACACCGCCAGCATCTGATACTGTGAGAGGACTCCATCTTGTCGGGTGCATAAAGTTTTTAATTGTTTTATTTTATATTGTTCTCATGTTGGCGGAATATTTTCAGATAGATTCACGATAAAGCTGAGTAAAGAGACATATTAAGAATGTTTCAGTACAGCAGATATATTCTCACTATTTACAGGAACCTGGTATGGAGGTAGAATATATTTACAGAGGATGAAAAGGGGCCCACAGCACCTTGAGGCTCCTAAATAGGTTAATATGGCCACATGAAACTTTTTTGGTTAAAGAAAATGTATCTATAGCACAAAGTATGCAAAGAAACATGAAATCTTTAATCTACTCTGGCTTTATATCATAAATTGGCTTGCATGTCTGCGTCTATTTGAGAAGGCTGGCATCTTTTGCTGAGCAGTCAAAGTTTATATGTTCTATTTATATTCCTGAAAGTTACTCAAATCTAGCGACGAAGCAGAGAAAATGTTTTGTTTATTATTGTGTTGTCATTAAACTCACATCTGGCTTATTTTCCACATAGAAAACTAAGGGATTTTTTTTCAAGTGTACATTCAATGGTCAAATAAAGCCTGTACGAGGGAGTTAAAGCTAACCCCTGTAGAGAGAGACATTCCCACAGTGTCATAATGTTTTATAGCCTACAGTAGAGCCAGTAAGACCAAGGTTACCGAATGGAACAGACGGTGCAGACACACACAACATTCAAATATACCCCTTCTCTCTCTCGCTTTCACACACACACACACACACACACACACACACACACACACACACACACACACACACATATATACAGGGAGGGGAGTTATTAAATGCAGCAGACAGTGAAGTAATTCTCTGGTGTCCCCAAAGGACACTTAAGAGGAATAAGTGGATGAAAGCACACAAACAGAGTGCACAGGAAAGACAAACATATGCACACATACACTCACACAAACAGGCACACAAACAGACTATACCTTAAAAAAAAGAAAGAAACCTGAAATCTTTCTCTATGACAGAAATCCATTAAGTGCAAATTTTGGCCGAAGAACCAGATCTTTTACTGGCTTTACGTTTCGCCGTCAGTCGAACGTTTCAGAAGTTTTGAAAGTGAATCTGCTTTTATGATCTTACCGTGTGCCCTGAATAAAATAGAATAAAACGAAATAATCATCATAATTCATTTTTGGTAACTGGACACAGCTGTGCAAACGTCTCGGCTCAGACGAGCACTCAGAGGTATTTCCCAGTTCGCGGTGCAGTTGAAAGACAAATTTCCCCTCGCTGCTGCAGATGGATTGTTTGATGTACCTGATATTTGACCTCCTTTAACACATGAGGCCCTGAACTACACATTATCCACTTCTCCAGCCACTGCAGACACAACAGGAAACTATACAATCCTCCAGCAGCTTTTGCTACTCCTCCACAAGGATTTATTCGTTTTTTTCTTTAGTACAAAAAAACTGAACTAAATGCGATGCTTCTGCGGCAGAGCAAAAACAGACAGAATTTACCAGAATTTGACTGGTGGTTGGTGGTAACTTCCCTCCATGACTGACAGACTCAGGCAGACATGCACTGATCCCACTGCCAAGTGTCCACTCTTTCACTCATGTGGGATAGAAAATCACGACTGACAGCGATGCTTAAAAAAAAGAAATCTTGTAAAAGAATAAGTGGGACTGGCTGAAGGAATGTGGTTATCTTTTTTTTAGAAAAGATGATGAACAACAAAGCCAGAAGTGGAACGCTCCAGTGGTTCCCGTTTTAGCTTAAAACAAAGAAAGGTTGCATCTGTATGGAGGTTACGACCAGGTCAACAGAATTCACAGGGATAATAAAAGACAGCAGGCTTGTTTTCTGCTTACATTAATCATGGTAATCATCGTGAGACACAAAGTAATCTGTTGCAGCTTACTACAAACACACGATGATCAGCTGTGGCAATAACCCCCGTGGAATACGCCACCAGCTGCTTCACAGCGTGCTTCGAAAGCATCCCAGAAGCGGCTCTCCGCTCTCCATTTTTGACAGAAGCTGCGTCAAGATGTGCAGAGCTGATGAGCAGAGACAGGCGTGGCAATGATATTTATTTTCAAAATAAAAGACTTTGTTTATGCCAAATGTGTGATTTGGGATTGTGCAAAAGACAGATGAACATGTGTACAGGTGTATTCCTCAGAGTAAAACTGATAATGCCTGACAATATGTTGGTGCCCCTAAGCTGCCAGAACACCTCTGACCCATCAGATCTGTTAGACGTCACTGGGACCTCTGTGGATTGTGTTTTTCACTGGAATCATTCGAGCGAATGCTCAGCTTGTGGGATTGTGGTAGTGTACAGGCCAAATCAGTGCCTTGAGTCATTCCTGAGCATTTTTTTGAGGGGTGTGGGTGTATTGTCCTTCTGGTGTCCATCGTGTCACCAGGGGTTATTGGTGGCATGCAGTGGTTGGGTAATGAATGGGACTAACCTCAGCTTTGAGGCAAGCAATTGGAAATGACTGCAAATGGAAATTAAAAATTCCGCGGAGTGACATATGACAAGGTGTAAAATATAGCACTATATGAACCATCCCAGCAGGGGTGATGGGATTTAAACATGAATGAATGGTTACTGCAGCCTCTGATCCCTATGATGCATCTGAGCAGAGGAAACCTCATTTCAGTCTTATTTAACCAGAACCTCTGTGTCAGCAAGCATCTGTGTCTCTGACTTTGACCTCTGACCTCTTTGTGGTGAAGGACAAAGATCTTCAATAACCATGAATAGAGTGTCCAATGAAGATTGGAATACATGTTTCATATATTTTTTAATATAAAACTGGATTGGTGTCTTCCTCTGTGTGTGTGTTAGCATTGTGCTGTATGTGTGTATCCGTTTACTGTTTCACCAGCCTTTAATTGTCCCGCTGGGAAAAATAAATTGTGATGAAGTGAACTGAATCACAGCCAACCGTAGAGGGCTGTCTGGCAGTTATATTATAGCAGTACATTATTTATCTTTATACTGTATACATAAGCATAAATAACAACTGTGGCAGGACAAAATTATGATATTACAAGTAAAACTCACTTTCATGGCTTCATTGTTAACAATTGTTTCTGCTATTGTGTTAACAAAGTGCCTGTTTTGCAAAAATGTAAAAAACCTAATCGCTGCACTGTTTCTTTCCTCCAGCTATAAATCCAATGAGGACTACGTCTACGTCCGTGGTCGTGGACGAGGGAAATACATCTGCGAAGAGTGTGGCATCCGCTGCAAGAAGCCCAGCATGCTGAAGAAACACATCCGAACGCACACCGACATCCGACCCTACGTCTGCAAGTTCTGCAACTTTGCATTCAAGACGAAAGGTAGGGCTTCTTTTATATTGTGTTTTGCAGCATGCTATGAGCAAGCCTGGCTACAGTCACTGTGCAACTGCAACCGTCCTTGCAACCCGCCTCCGCCCTAGGTGCTTTCTCGTATCTGTTGTCGCTGATGTCTGCTCTGATCGGGTTTTGCTTCTTTTGCATTTATAGTGTCGAATATAAGTTAGTGGAGAGGAAATGAATCTTATTTTGACTA
This sequence comes from Diplotaxodon limnothrissa, assembly GCF_057381915.1. Lineage (NCBI taxonomy): Eukaryota > Metazoa > Chordata > Actinopteri > Cichliformes > Cichlidae > Diplotaxodon > Diplotaxodon limnothrissa. The sequence goes on from NC_140610.1 coordinate 44,381,230, forward strand.
CAGCGCTACTGACTGAACTATGTTTATCTCTGTATGCAAGTAATGCAGTGACTTATTAAGGCCGGGGTTTGATTTATTTTATAACTGCAGTAACCACTGGATATTGTAGACCTCCATAAATATCTTCTAAACTTTCTCCTTGACCATCACAGTAAACCTTGTAAACATTTTTCCAGGTGTTAGCAGCTTTTTACGGCAGACTTTTAGTAGGAAAACTCTTAAGGGGCAGCACTAAGTGGTTAAATGAATGAATAAAACATGCAGAAAGGCTGTTTTTCTGTAGCTGTGGTCAGCAGGAACCTCCATCATATCAGAGGTTAAAGATGCTGACTACCCGATATGTGATCTTTAATAAAAAGCCATTATCCACGGGATAGATTTTCAAATTCATATGTAAAGTATGCGTATCTTTGGATTCTATACATTCTGCCAACTGAAGCAGAGTCCAGACAGGTTGAGTAATTTTGTTATTAAATTAAATTTGTTATAAATTATATATTATTTATAAATTGCAATCTTGCGGTCTCACTCTTTCATCCGCTTCTATTTCCATTTCATCCTTTCTTTTACAGTCTTGTGTTGATGCAGCCCAACAAGCTGTGGTTTCCAGTAAGACTAGTCGAAGGGTCATTAAATGGTGTTTGTGCTTGTGTGTGCGCATTTTGCAGGAAACCTGACGAAGCACATGAAGTCTAAGGCTCATATGAAAAAGTGTCTGGAGTTGGGAGTCTCCATGTCTTCCGTTGAGGACACTGAGGCAGACGAAGGAGGTAGGAGACAAACACACTCATGCATTTACACATACACACACAAACACACACACACATACACACACACACACTTCTTGAGCTGGACTACATCCTGCTGTCTTATTGAGTGCAGCCTGCAGAGCTCTTGGCTCGGTGTAGCTGTGCAGAGACAATTAGTGTAATGGAAAGCAGAGCTTATCCTGACAGCCAGCATCCATGTCAAACAACCACACCTGACACACAAGCTGACTAAAAAAAATATTTTAAAAACACCTCTTATGGCCTTGAAATACTCCAGGAACAATTTAAAGCTACAGCTTAGAAAAAGAAACAAATATTAGCCAGTCAACCTCGGTGACGAGGTTCATGAGGATACGCCAAGGAATACGCCGTGCTATTAATCTGCTGATGTGGAAATAATCTGAAAATTATTACTGGCGAACTTGTCGTAGGCTGATATTGACGAATGAATATGATTTTCCATGAAATATTCATCAGCTGTCTCTCGGGGCTGTGGTCTCGATTTCCCGTTAATCTCCTGATGACTTGATAATGAAGCTGGAAATTAGTGGGATTATTTTTATAATCTATGGAGTTTTCACCATTCGCAGTTATTACTTTCAGCTGATCTTTGCTACACTTTGTTCTTTAAACATCTGAATGGACAGCATCTTGGTATCTAGTTTGCTCTTGTAATGGATCCACTGATTCTCTATACCTCTCTATAGCCGTTAACTAATTATTTAAGCAACCAAATAAACAACAAATAAAAAATCAAGTATAAAGCATTTATTGTCATATCTGACTGACATACCAGCGAGAGCATCTCTCAACCAATCACTTCAGATTTCTATGAAAAAATGTTTTACAAATAAAAAGTGTAGGTTTTCTTTGCATAATTTTTGTAAAAGCGGATGAACTGAGCCCTTACCATCATATTTAACCAGAATGGGACTGGTAGCTGGTGGTAACGCCCCACCATGTAGACCACCAAATTAAATGTAACTATGTTTTGGCATGCCATTTAATTGGGATATGATCCCACATATACACAGGGGGTTTTTGGGGAAAGGGAGCACTACAGAAATCCAGTGAGTGAGTCACTGAGACATAAACACTGGTGGTTTGTGAGAAACTGTTGTATATAAGACTAACTGGAAAAGTAGTCCAATGTTAGTGCAACTGATTTCCGCTGAAATAGTTGCTTAAATACGATTTATTAACTACTTCTTCCTTGTGCTGCATATGGGGGGAAAATAAAATGCTGATGGAATTTCTTTCTTTTTCTTTTTCTTTTTTTTTTTTAGATCAATTTCATATTTTTCGATCTCTCTCTGGACAGATAAGAAGCTCTGAACAACAAAAACATGCCTCTGTTTCAACTTGGACTCTTTTGAAAGTCACAAAAAGCAAACAAACTTTTTAATTCCCAGAATTAACGTTTTTCAGCCAATCGTCTGGCTGCATTTTAAAGCGTTGGTTACCTGCCAGCAGTAACTTTGCTGCTACTATACAATAAGACCCTGCCAACATTTGGCTGTAGTCCATCCTGTGGGAAAAACCAAAGTGTTGAGGGTTTAAATAACTTTCTTTTTATTGTGTTTTATTGTTTTGAGCTGGTGGGAATGAGATTTTATTTGGTGTTTTGTTTTACACCTAAACTCTGTCACCTATTAATACAAACCATTTCTCTCTCCACTCATTCTTCTGTTCTTCATTGTCCTTTTCGTCTCCTTCTACCTTATTGTTTCCCCCTCCTGTTCCTTTTACTTTATCCTTTCTTTGTCTTCTTCCTGTTTCTCTCCTTCCTTCTTTCTACTCCTTCTGCTTTCTTTTCTTCTTCCTCTGCCTCCTCTGTATGTTTCTTCCCACTCTTTTTGTTTCTGCTTTTTCTCCCTCATCTCCTTTATACATTATCGTTGTTGTTTCTCGTCCATTTTCCCCTTTTTTCTTCCTCTTCCTGTCCTTTCGTCCTTATCCCTGTGTCTGTATTCTGTCTCTTATCTTTCCTTCCATTCTTCTTCTTCTTGCCTTACTACTTCACCTTCAATTATTTTTCCTTATCTCTTTTTCATACCTGTTTTTCACTCTTCATCTCCTGCTTATAATATTTTTTCACATCTTCTTCCACTTCCTCTTTTTCCTTCTCTCTCTTGCTGCTTTCTCCTCTTCTTCAAGATGTCGGAGATGAAGGCCAGAGGTCTTCAGAGAAGAATTCCAGAGGCGAGATGGCAGATCACCAGTTTTCAGATGCTGATGACTCAGAGGGTGGTGAAGAAGATGGTGATGAGGTGGATGATGAAGACGACGACGAAGAAGACTATGATGGTGACTCCACCCCAAAGACTCGCTCTCGCTCGACCAGCCCGCAGCCTTATGGCCTGCCCTCCCTTTCTGTCACAGCTGTGGCCGCCTCCCAACCTGTTCCTCACTTCTCTTACCATTCAGCGTCCGACCTCCTGGGAAACACCAGCAGGCCGCCTCTGTTTGGCTATTTCACCACCGTGCCGAGTATCCAGATCACACCGCAGGCTCCGCATACCGACCTGGCCAGGCGGGAGCACAGTCAGTCAGAGTACCAGAGAGGCCAGCAGCGGTCGCAGGGTAGCAGGTTGCTGGTTCCACCCTCCTCCTCCTCCTCCATGGATGAAGACCTTCCCGTCCCCTCCCCAGATCTCTCCTCCCCCTCATCACGACTTTCCTCACCCGGTTTGGACAACTCTGGCTGCCCATCCCCCATTTCCCCATCCTCCTCACCCTCAGCCCGCCGTTACCTCTCCCCACGTCGTGACCTCTCACCCCGCGCAGGACACCTGTCACCCCGGCGGGACATTTCTCCTCTGCGTCACATCTCCCCTAAGAGAGACCTGGGAGCAGCAGGGGGATACAGGCGAGACCTTTCACCAAGAAGGGGACACCTGTCACTGCTTTCTCCCTTGTCTCGGCCCACGTCACCATCGGGAAGAGATTACAAGCGAGACCTTTCACCACGAGGCCGCCACAGGGGGATGATCCGGCCTGTGTCTCCTCGCAGAGGACTTCACCAACACCTTCACCACCAAAGGTAAGCTCAAATTCTGAATGATTTCAGCCACTTTGTTACTTAATGGTTAATGGTTTTAGCAAGTTCCAGGTCCGAAGAAGAACCTTTTCCATTTAATCCAGTACCCCTAACTGATTCACTTAAATAGCTTAACAGCAAACCTCAGTTCAACTTAAAACTACTCAGTATCATTAACAGATAAACAGATGCACATTTTACACTTGATTAAGGTATAATGTGATATTTGTCCGTATTTGTGACCACCAGCCAGCAGAGCGGGGCGCGGGGCCTGAGGCTGAGTCATCAGACTGGTGCGCTGGGTCAGGGAGAGTTCAGCGCTCTGGGACGTCACACAGCCAGCACAGAAATGGAGACGGTAAGATTTTGTTCATGATTATGCTTCAATGTTTAAATATTTTAGTTCCACACTGACGCTGATTGGTGCATGGGACAGACAATGGTTTAACTTTAAAGAATAACATGGACACATGAGGGAAATTGGCCAGGAAAGGGACATAAGCAGTCTGATAGTTAGACTGTGAGCTTGAACCTAATGCATATTTTGGAAGCAGGGTTAACAATTATATCAGATGAATTCATGAACGAGCATCTCTAGCACATATTTTGAAATTCTGGATCCTTTATTTAACGAGATCTCGAGAGTAATACTGTAAGTGTTGATGAAAAATTACCTCTAGGTTATGAACATTGATGTGAGATGTGAAATTCTGAAATGTTGCTGCAAGCCAATTTGCAACCCAAATCCACCTCCTTTTCCTCTCAGTTGTCAACAGTAGTTCTCTACTGTTCTTGTTGCTGCTCATGTCAGAAGATATCTTCTCTCTCTTTTTAACAATAAATGTTCATAACTAGAAGGTTAGCTTGTTTCACAGGTTCTTTGGCTCAGATTTCTCTGTAAGTTTGCTTATGAAAATTATTAGTCTGGGAGGAAAATTTTGATCAGTTTTGTTCACAGAAATGGACTTCTCCTCACTTTCAGTAAATGCATACTTGTGGTTTTGTTAAAAACATTTGCCTCTCTAAAGTCTACCGTTGAGGTAGAGCTTTTGAGTATGCGGACTGTGGTTTTGATGTGAAAAACCCGAAGCGCAACTTAGGAATATAGAAGAAAAGGACAGAAAGAGGGAGCCAAGAAAGAGAGAACCTGACAGAGACGAAGCCGTCTGGCAGACAGAAGAAACATTCAGAGAGGATGAGGGAATAAAGAGCGAGTCAGATAGACTGAGAGGGTTGGAGAGACGGATGATTGAAGATAGGGCTGCTGGGTTTTGGTGGTAATGGGATCTTGGCTGGCTGGTGTGGTTAATAGCGCGGCTGTTTTTCTTCTTAAGAGCTCTACTTCAAACTCCAGCTCCTGCTGCTGGTCCCACTTAAACAAAGCGTGAAGCAGAGAGCGACTCTGCTTGGATAACTGACTGCTCTTCAAATAACTGATTAATGCTTTAACAACCATTTTTCATACACAAGAAATCTGAGCGAGCCTTCATTCTTTGGATTTCTTTGTTCTCGTACCAACACCTGTTGTCCAGCACCGTCGCGCATTTCATCAGGGTTCATTTGTTTATTTTGTTACATAAGATTTGGATTTCCATTGAAAAACCTCCTGTGTGTGTTTATTGTAAGAAGAATTGTCCAATAATCATGTGTGTTTATGTTGAGGGCATTTGCTGCCTGTCAAAATGTAGAAGAAATTTTCAAGTAAACTCAGCAGTTTGTGATTATATCCAGCAGCATGTTTTCATCTTCATCTTCTCTTCCAGGAGCATCCAGGTTCACCGTCATCAGTGGATCAGGGTAGCCGTGGTAACCAGTCTAGTCCACCCCACCAAGTCCTCTTCAGTCACCTTCCCCTACATTCTCAACTACAGGTATCTTTTCTATTTTTTTTCTTATAATACAGATTTTGATTGTTTCACAAAAACTGTATGTAAAAGATGGACCTAACCACCATGATGTCACCGTCCTGTTTTAAAGCTTCAGCTTGAACCTTTAGCATTTTTTGGTTTTCCAAAGCCAGCTGTCACGAGCAAGAGGTGGATAGCAAAGTAGCCACGCATTAATCGTACTATGCTTTATTGTTCATTTGATCGCTTACAAAATGAACATCATATGTTCTATTAAAGACATGAAACTAGCTACTGAGGCTATAAACTCACCAGGAAAGTATTTCCTGCGGTGAGATGTATGGTAATTTTTTCTTGTTTGCAACCAGAATAATCGCCCCCTGCTGGAGATTTGAAAGAATGAAAGTTTAAGACATTTTCATGTTTTGCATGTCCTTAGTTAAGTAATATTTTATATATTTCATTTATTACTTGACTTAATTTGAGAAAAAAAAGCATATGTTGTAAAAGTGCTCTATTGTTAAATTATTATTCCCATAATTATAAAGCCATTTTATACAAAAAGTGTGTATGTAATAATGCTACTTCTGCTAATTAAGTAGAGTTTTGTTATGTGATAAATAAAGGTTAAAGAAGATGATAACAATCGATCTTATCTAAGAAAACAGGTTTTTGTCATTTACAAACAACTTTTCTTCTTCTTTTAAAGATTTTTTTCTCCAAAACTGCAAAAGAGCATAAATGTTACTCACTTCAGAGTAAACAAGGACTGTTTTCAGTGGCATAAGTGCTCCAGTGGAGTATTTAGTTCAGTATAAATGGGATCAGACATTTAACACGTGAGTGAATTAAACGTTTCTCTTTCAGGTGCGCTCGCCTTACCCAATGATCCCCATTGGTGGAATCCAGATTGTACACTCTGTTCCTGCGTCCGTTAACACCCCTCTGGCCCAGCAGGGGGCTTTGCAAGCTGCTCGGATGTCATTGCAGAAGAGCATATCGGAGGACTCCATCACCAGCGAGGCACATTTCACCTCCTTTTCAGAGAGGGGCGGGCATGGAGCAGTAGTGGGAGAAACAGTGAGGGATTCAGTATCACCTCTCCGCTCCTCACAGGAGAAGGAAGGAGAAGGAGGCGTGAGGCAGGAGCAGGAGCAGGAAGAGGGAATCCAGACGTGCACAAAGGCCATCGCCTCCCTCTACATTGACTCCAAGGAGTTTGCTGAGAGAGGAGGAGGTGGAGGCAGAGTGGATGACGGGAAAGACGGAAGCAGAGCGCCTTCCTCCTCTTCCTCTCCTTCAGCTTTGTCCCCAGACTCCCATCAACACCATTCGCCATCTCCCCACCCATCACCATCTCCTCCTCAAGGTCCTGGTATTCAGCACTTTAGCAGCCTGGAACTCAGGCCTCCCCACTCATCAGTCCCAGCCTCTCCTCACTCGCCCTCTTCCTCCTCATCCCCTTACCCTCCAAGCCCCGGATCTGACAGCCTGCAGCCTCCAATGGCATCCAAACTTCTCAAGCTGGAGAGAGACAGAGAGGCAGAAAGCACAAAGAGAAGCAAAGACGTGTCGTAGTGCTGCAGAGGAGGACCAAGGGGAGGAGGAGAAACGATGGATGTCTCCTTTTTTTTGTTTGTTTGTTTTCGGATAATAGGAAGGGATGAAGTGCAACAGGAGAGAGAAAAACTGACTTTTGCACACTTTACACACAATTTCTTCTCCCATTTTCTCTCTCTTACACACATAAAAACAATGCATACAAAGAAAAATGAAAGACTCAAACGGACCTCTTAATGTTCGTGTACAGCATGCCTGTTTTAAACGGGGCCTGCTCTCAGAGACTTTCTTATTTAAAGACTTTAAAGAGCATACACATGTACGGTAACTCCCACCAACGTGAGCCCGACCAAAATCTGCTAAAAACAAAACAAAACAAAGGACTCTAGTTAAACGGTACGACGAAGAAAAACAAAAAACCATCGGACAGCTACGTGTGTGCCTTTTCTTTAATCTCTCTATCTCTCTCTCTTTTTGTTTTGCTTATGTTCTTATAAGCAAACAAAGCAGGAAAGTAAATGTAAATAAAGTACAATACTATCACGTATCAGCTTTGTAATAAATGCAGCCCCCTCCCTCATCCTCCTCCCCGTTTTTTCTTTCTCTCTCTCTCTTTTTTTTGGACACCTTAAACTTAAAAGTCTCGACAAACGATGTGAAGTTATGGATATGACTATTACGTACGGTTGCACTAAAACATATTTTTATATGAGTGAAATTTAAAAAAATTGCTTTTTTGTGTACAGCAGCAATCCTATAATACTATTTATTATTATTGTTACCATGTTTCATAAATTGTAAATTTTTTCTTAAATGTCGTGGATGCCTTTTTCTATGTAAAGCATGGGTTTTTTGCTATCGCTTACATTAGGGCGAGGATATGCACACTGTAATATGGCTTTTTATGTTAGACCTATTTATATACGTCTAAGTGAGCCCCCTCTACTTGGAGGTATATACACATAGAAGATTTACCAGAATATTTACCCAGCATATTAATACATACAGTGTATAGAATCTATCAACCTGTCTGTCTATCTATCTATCTATCTATCATCTATCTATCTATCTATCTATCTATCTATCTATCTATCTATCTATCTGCACTTAACATGTAGAATGACATTCACATTAAGGTTATGGTAGTTTGCTTGTACATTTTCTCTGCTGCTCTTTGCCTGCCCCCTGCTTGTGATGTTTCCTCTTTTTTATCTTAACTTTTGTGGTATTATGTCTTGTTTTTCTTTTGATTTTTAGAAGGCACAGATTTGCGCTCAGCATTAAGTGAATGCCTTCTTGCACCTTGGCTTTTTTTTTCTTCTTCTTTTTTTGTGCTTAAATGTTGGTTTTAACTCTGCCCCGCCTCTCTCCATACACCACCGCACTCCTCCCGCCCAACCGATGCATCCATCTGCAACCAAGATTAACATCAGGCAGAGGCAAAGGTAGCTCCACATTCTTGAATGAATGCCAGATATGTAAACGGGAAAAACATTCCAGTCCATGTAAATACCCAGTCATCTCCCCCTAAACTCACACATACACACATTTTTTGTCATGGATGCACATTTTTTGGGCAATGGCAATCAACCCACTGAAATTCTTACTGAATGGATTTATTTCGAGGGGGACACACATGCAAACACATGCATCAAACTTTCTGACAAATGCACCTTATATTTCTTCTGTGGACGTCCCGGGATTCATCGGTTTTTCTTTCCTTTTCTTTTGCAGCGAACTTTGAAAGAAGTGGTTAGGGGGAGAACTGCTCTGCGCTCTTAACCCTAAACTGTCTGAGAATATTAAGAATACATACAACAGTTGTGATTTTAAGGCTTTTCTGCACTGCTTTTTTGGCCCGCCTGTGGTCCCTCTTCATCTCCTGGATATCCCTTTTGTAGCTAAGCAATATTTAGCCAAAACTCTGCTCACCAGCAGGGATTGTATTTGTTGCAAGGCAACAACAGCATACTTAAAAATCCTAAAATCAGGAGAAGAAGGGAGCGGTTGGGACAACAACTCTTTACTCTTGTTGACAGTTTCGGGCCGAGTCGGGCAGGCTGCAATGTGAGTGTGTATCTCTGTATTCTGTACCAGTGTGTATTCGACCAGTATATCCTCTTCTTACAATGTTTTTTCTATTTCGATCCTCTGTTATGTACACTTATCCTGATGACAATGATGTCTTTAAAAACTCTTTCTCTCTTTCGAAGATATCAAAGCACAAGTCATTGTATAGAAATGACAACAATACATAAAAAGGACAAAAAAAAGAGGTAAACATACATATAAAAGGGTAACTTTTGTGATGGTGTTCTGTGGAATTAATACAAATATCATGTATGACCCCAGTTGCAACAAGGAATCGCAGTAGAAGTGGAAGAAATGGATTGTTGTTTTCAAATAAATATGAATAGTATAATTTTTTTTGTGTGCGTTCAGTTTGTCTTTAACAAGAAATTTTAATAAAATATTTATAAATGTGTCTACTTTGCGAAGTGTTGCTTATAGAAAAATATAGGAGGTAATTATTGCTGGACCTCTTGGCATCTTTTGCCTCTCTTGCCTGTTTTTTTCACTTGCTCGTTTGGGACCCACTTGCCTTTCCATATGCACACATGGAAAAACCAAGGGCAGGCAGAGGAGCAGCTAAAACTCCAAAGAAAGCAGATATCAGATATGCACACAAGCTAATGAGAGTGGGTTGTAAAGCTGCAACCCACAATAGTTTACAACATGTTGTCTTGAAACTGTCATTTCAAGAGGTAGAGCAGGTCACCCACTAATCGGAAGGGTGGTAGTTGGATGAGTGTTCTCGGTGGTCAGGAACAAATGTAATCGCATGGCAGGATGCTGTAAAAGAACCAAACTTCAGCCAGGAGAACAACGGGAGGTTAGTCATTCATATACTGCTGCATGGGCTGGGCTGTAGTTACATCCTAAGGTTTTAAAAACTGATCTTAAATAAATGATTAGCGGTAATAAAAGCCGAGGGAGGTCAACAGTGATCACTGACTATTTTAGGAGCTTTTTGAGATTAAATAGAAGAAAATACATAACATTAAACATGTTAACAACACAAAAGCCATATTAAACGCAGACTACTTTAGGCCCGGAAGTAGGATTCATCACGTCATCACTTAACGACCGGATAGGAGAATCCAGCCTCTTGAGTAGATTTTCCTGCAAGAATGTAAATCCCCTCCAGCACGAGCGTGAGCTGCCTGGTTGCTGCTTTGTGTGCTAGGTAGATCGACGAGGGAAGTAGTTGAATTTAGGCCCAGAGTGTTGTCATTTGGTGTAACAGTGAATACCTGCACATGTGAAAAATGACCTTCTCGCAGGCATGTGTCATCGTGCTTTTAACCTACAACATAATAACATCACATAATCTGTTGTCAACCATTTAAGAGATTGTTGACTTTGTATTTGAGCTAGTTTTGGTTTATGATTGTATTAGGATTCCTTATCATTTAGTTGTTGACATATTTATGTCTTTGGTGAAGTATTATGAAACACAAATATGGACATCTGTCACTAAGCTCACCAAGCTGCCATATGGAAAAACCATCATGTTCTTTTCAGGCACCCAGCAAGGGGCGCCATACTGTTTGAGAAAACCACTTACCCACAACTGCTGAGACCCATATGTAATTCCCAACAGTGGTGCTTCTGTCTTGGCTCTGCGCTCTCTCGAACACAGTTGGCAGTGTTGGCAGGTGGGGAGCCTGTGAGGGATCATGTCCTTGTCGCTGCCCTGGTGATTCCTAATGGCTGACAGCAGAGCACGAAGGGTGGATGTGTGGGAAATGCATGAACATGCTGACAATCCCCTCAGCGGCAGGTGGGGAGAAGCAGCTTGTAAATCCACATGTGTCAGAGCCTCCCCACATCAATGCCGACTGGGAGTCAGCTGTCAGTCGCATTAACTCCTCCCTGCCATTTTCCATCCATCTACCACATGCCTGCTGACTTTCTTTCCCATCCAGTTTCCCACTTTCCTTCCCTGCAGTGATGTCTGGATTTACCAAACCTACTTCCCATTCTCTCAGTATTCCTCAATATATGTACCAGGCCTTTTTTTCTCCCCGTTCATTCAACAAATGTGGTTCATCATTCATATTTAGAATATTCTTGCTATCCTGTAACCTCTACCTAAACCTTCATCATCACATATATGTTGGACTTCTAACTGTATGGTCCTCTTTCCTGTTGCCTCGTGGTGAGGAGTAACGATCATCCTCACAGTGTGTCTTTTGTCTTGTTTCCCTCTCTTCACGCCCAACCAGTCGCGGCAGATGGCCGGCCCTCCCTGAGCCTGGTTCGGCTGGATGTTTCTTCCTGTTGAAAGGAAGTTTTTCTTTCCTACTGTCACAAAGCGCTTGATCATTGGGGCTCGTCTGATTGTTGGGGTTTTCTCTCTGCTATTTTAGAGTCCCTACCTTACAATATGAAGATTTAAAAATAAAATTGAACTGCACTGTGCTCGTGTGGTCATCCTAAAACTAGAAACATTTAAAAAACAACAAAAAACAACCCACAGCAAAATACACAGTAAAAGACACACATTGTCCACAGCGTCTTGTGCATTTTCACACTTCGGAGCTGACGCTTGGCTGCTTGGCATGTCTTTGAAAATTTGTTCACATTCAGTTTTGTGCCTCCTCTGACTCAGCCGTCAATCAAACACGTCCAATGCCTTTTTCCCTCAAAAGCTTAGAAGCTGAAAATTTATTTCTGACATGTTTCAATTGTTTTTGAGCCAACAGCAGCAAATAAAAACTTGAATGCAAGAACAATGAATGTTTAAATTTTTGATGGACGCTTGTGTTGTGTTGGTGCTGCAAAAAAATAAGAGACCAAAAGAGCATGCCCAGCTGTTGTCAGGATGATGTCTTTCAGGCTCGAAAACAAACTATTGTTGAAGACGGTTTTAGCCAGCGGTGCTTTATTTCCATCTCATTTCCATTACATTTGAAGAATGCAAAAAAATAAATAAATAAGGGACACTTTCTAGGAAGTACCCCGTTCAACGTCTTGTCCATGTGTTGCAAACAAAAGAACACAAGGTGGTGATTATTAAGCACTGTGGAAGGGATTCATTCCCCCAGTGCTTATTAATAGATTATACTTGTAGTAATGCCAAAAGCAGTACTGACAAAGAATAAATAATAATAATAGGTCCGATTTTAATGTCACCAGAAGCAGGAGCACTAATTCAAACTGTCTAACATGAACACTATTGGAAAACAGTCTTTGAACAAGGTCAGCTAATAAGTCTTTGGCACATGCGACTCCAACAGTATTAATGTCTTTATTCTGCCTTCACCCTCTTTTCTGTCTCACTCATTTTTCTAATTTTAATACAGTCCCTGTTGTTAGCCATGTCCCACATATGTCTACCTGTCTACATCTCTTTTTTTGTATGTTTTTTTTTTCTTTTTTGTTGACACAACTGGGTTGGTGTCAACTTACATTTATTCTGTCAGTCTGTCCACATGTCGGTGAGTCCCGTGGCCTTTGATAGAGGATGATCAAGCGAGTTATTTTAGTCATGATTAGCGTTTGGAGGAATCACTTTCATCACTAGTTTGTAGGGTGTGAGCGCGAGTGTAGTTTTCATGGTTCAGCGCTGCGAGCATATGGAAATCTCCCCTGAGACTTCAGCGCGTCGTTGCTTTATAGCATCTGTGTGTGTGTGTGACTGCTTTTGTTTCTCTGTTTGTAAGAATGTGTTTTGTTGTTTGCATGCGTGTGAATAACAATGTTAAAGCATGAAGACTTCTTTACATTTTGAGCAAGCTAAGTCCAATTAGCCAATGACTGAGTCAGCAGTTACCCAGCTGTAGTTGAGGCTTTAGGACAAGGATGTCAAACTCGTTTCATATCACAGCCCACTTTGATCTTTGAAGTGGCTGGAGTAGTTAAACTCACCTCTCTGCCATTGTAAAGAAGTTTAACTACATACTTAATCCCTTGGATATCTTAATAGAAGAAAAAAAGAAGCATAGTTTCTACACTACATCTCAGTTTTTCTACAAGATAAAGAAATGCTGTCATAGTAAATGAAAGAAATCTGTCAGACTCTTTGGGCCTAAATTATAAGAAATCAAAGTGTAAAATTACAGAAAACATACATTCTGGTAGCTCAATGCCCAGACTCACTTGTAATTGCAAAACAAAATTACAAAAAGTTTTTTTTAATTGCAGAATTTTTTTCCACTGTTGATCCTCTTATTAAAAATTGAAATTTCTATTGTAGACAGTGAAAAAGCAGGAACCTTCCTGTCATTTAAGTATTTAGCCACTGCTTAATTACTTTGGCAAAGTATGAATGGATCAGGGGGACAATAAAGCTGTAAAACCTGCACTAAAATTTACACTCTGCATTACATTTTCCAAAGCCGTCCAGTGGGCCAGAGTGGCGTCTTTGCCAGGCCGATTCTGGCCCCTGGGCCTTATGTTTAACAAGACTGCTTTTGGATAAACACTTTTATCTCACTGGTTTCCACTGCTTTCTGATTAAATCCTAAAATCTGTTTCTGCCCACTGGAGGATGAATATGCAGTCACTTACATTTAAGTGATGTAATGGGGGTGGATACTGTTGACCCGATGTGGTTACCTTTCAGTGAATTGCTGAGTGGGCACGTGATACGATGCATTTCTTGTTATTGGTCTCCAAAATGAACCATTTGACTTTCAAAGGTGCAGCACTGGAGCAGCTCTCCTGGTTGAGCATGCTCCACATGTACTGTGCGATTAAATCCTTACTGCGGTGGCCCGAGTTTAAATCCACCCCACGCCATTTGCTCCGTGCCCCCCTGGTGTTGCCTCACAGCATGAAGCCTTTGGCTTTGGAGGCCGGCGCCTTTCTGTGTGGGTTTCCTCCCACAGTCCAAAGACATGAATGCATGGGTGAATGTGGCTTGTAGTCTAAAGTGCTTTAAGTGGTCAGTAATACCAGTGCATTATAAGTGTCAGTCCACTTCTGCTTCTGTGGAAATATATATAGACGAATATGTTGTGTTGGTGTTCGCGTTTGACGATGGAAGAGACAGGCCAAGACTCAACGAAGGGATGAAGGCACAAAATAAACAAACTTAAGATGGAAACTGTAAATTAACAAACCACAGACAGACAGTAGGCTTTGTTGCTTGTACAGTATGAGTTCAGAGTCATATAAGATCGCACAGAATCTGAAAATGGGACAATAATTGTCTTGCTTGGAGACTGATATTTGAATCGTGCTGCACTTGAATCTGTCACCTCTATGTGAAAAAATGTCAACAAGATGGTGGCAGCGGTTGTGGACTTTGTTAAAATCTATGTAGAGGGATCAAACCAAATCAATTTATTTATATAGCACATTTTACAGGATAAAAACCACAAAGTTCTTCACAGTAATATAGAAACAGAAATACATAAAATACATCAATAATCAAACACAGCACAAATCTAATTAAAAGCCAATCTAAATAAATGAGTCTTAAGCTGCTTTTTGAAAGAATAAATACAATCAAGGCAACGTAATGATGGAGGGTGAGCATTCCACCGCTCTAAAAGATTTATCTCCTCTGGTCTTAAAACGAGTTCGTGGGACTACCAACAGCCTTTGATTAGATGATCTCAGGCTGCGTTCTAAAAGATCAGAAATGTAGGCAGGGGCATCACAATTCAAAGCTTTAAAAGTCAGTACCAAGATTTTAAAATGAATTCTAAAATGTACTGGAAGCCAGTGACAGAACGTAACACTGGTGTAATGTGCGCTCTTTTCCATGTCTTAGTTAAAAGCCTTGCAGCAGCATTCTGGACTAACTGGAGACGGTCAAGACGCAACACCAAAACTAGTTTCATTATGCTGTTGTCAAATACAGGTTATTTGAAAAACATGGCAAAAAGAGAGGATTATATGCCTTGTTAATTTCCCACTATTGATATCACTGAAAATAGGTACACATGAAACTCAAAAAAGATTTTAAAAATCAATAATAATCTGTTTTAATGATTGACACCTACCAACACCTATGTCACTGAGCTGTTGCTGACAAATTTTGCAATTTCTGGACATTGAGAGACTCACTCAACATGTGGGATTCATAATGCCAACATGACGGAGAGACTACTGCGGGAGAAAAGCTTGATACTTGACACATGCATACAGCTTTGCAGGGCAGCAGAGTTCTCCCAGGAGATCAACAAAGCCATCTCAGGACAGGTTCATTGCTATCCAAGGAACAGCTAGCCAGAGACAAAGCAGCACAGTGGACTGCAGGTACTGTGGGAAATCACATGAAAAAACCAAACTCAGATGTCCAGTGTATGGTGAGAAATGCAAAAAATGTGGCAGAAACAATCGCTTCACAGCTAAATGTAAAGCATGCTCAGAACATAGGAAAAAGAAACTTGTACACAAGGAGGCAGAATGAGAAAAAACATCTCTGTGTATCAAAGTAGTGACAGAGAATGTAAATGAAGTGGACACTAAAAGAGTGAATGATTCTCAGCTCTTTGCAAGCATGCTCATGGACAACAATATTATAAAATTCCAGACTGACTGTGGTGCCGCATGCAACATGCAACATCACTCCAATTAGTTGGCTCAACCCTGACACGAAGCTGTCATTATTTTGTCTAGAAGAGGACTAAATACAACAAAAGTGCTAACCAACACCCAAAAGTGAGGTCTCATGACTTTTCTGGCTTTCGGTGTTTTAGGCAGGAGATATCAGAAAAGTTACCAGAGGAATAACTGACTTGTGGCGAACAAGCAGTCATAGCAGCGTTGCTTCTCTGTCGCTCTTCCTCTCACAGGAAGTGAGCTGGATTTAGACCTCCATAAGAGAGGTTAGTTTTACCCTGCTGATGATCTGTTGTTGCAATAGGAATTCTGCTCAGTACGCAGAACTCCATGAGGAGCCATTGGTGCTAAGCTACCATCTATGGGATTATTTCTGAATACCTCTAAGTCCGAATCCTGCCTAGAAGTAATGATACCATATTCCTGTGGATGTTTGGTTGTCTCTGATAACCGGCACCAGTTCAGAGAGTCACTTGTGACAGGCCTGAAGGCTGGCCAAACGGTGGTCGCCCATCTCCAAAGTTGCAGTCATGTTTGTGGACAAACATATTAACATTAAACAAAGTGCAGTCATAATTCAGTGTATCTAAAATAATGAAAGCAAAGCTGCAGTTTCACATTTTTTTTCTTCCTTGTTGTTGGCAGCAAGGAAGAAAATAAAAATAAAAATGAAAAACCAACATTTTCCTGCTCAGGGGATCACCCGATCTTAAAAATATCTCCTCTGCTGGCTCTGCAGTCACATTTCTTGTCACAAACACTGACTATTATGATTTGTCAGAAAGTACTTAAGAGCCAATTACACCAAACAAGTTGCTGAGCATGTCATTTCCCAACTGGGAGTTATTTTGCAAAGTCACGCTATCGACGCCGCTCTGTCAGAGCCGCAAGCCAACGAACACAGGATAGATCTGTGAGCGCACCCTGGGAAAGCTCTCATTTCTGGTTGTATGTCACCCAAATCGCCTTGTTTACATGCCTTAATGGTTAGCAGCAGACAGCCTGTGGTGGGACGCCCGCGTGTGTGTGTGTGTCTGTGAAAGGGAATACCACGTTTAGCTGCAGCATTTTTCCTAGCTGTAATTAACTCTAAAGATAAAGTAGGGTTTTCTCCCGCTGCCAAATTTTAGGAGATTTCTCTGGCTCATGCTGAAAATGTCAGCTTACGGATAAAGCAACACATATAGTATTTAAAACTGAATATGTGGCTATTTTTATCAACACCGTTTTCACAGCCCAGCCATATTTAACTGTTGTTTGAGTTGGGCATCTTACAGTCCCAGTCTTACAGTCAATCACCGGGCGGTGATTATTGTAATTGTTCAGCATCTAACAAAACTACGTGAGTAATTAGGTTGCCGGAAGCCTTCTGGTTTCTGTTTGCAGCCCATCACCTATTATCAGTTATTTGTCTTTTTGTATCTTTTAAAAATATACTTATAATCTGACTGTAAACAATGACCAGTGCTTGAAGCATGAATTTGTGGCCCAGATAACCATGCTCCTGATTTCTGCTGTCAATGCTAACAAGCCTTAAAACAATTGACCGTGACCAGAATTCCCCAGTGACATTAAACAAAGAGCGAGATCATACCTGACTTCTATTAATTAGCTGCTTGTTGAATTCAGAACTGAATTTAAATCCGTCTTCCCCCATACAGTTAGATTTCAACGAGTCAATCAGGCCTAATCGTACCTTAAAGACCTTGTAGCATCATATTACCCCAACAGAGAGCAAACATTTCAAAACCCAAACCCAGTTAGCCTTCAAACTTTCGTTTTTCATAAATCTCATAGATAAGACTGAATCAGGTGACCCTGAACCATCATTTACTTATGCCTCTGTAGGCTCAGGCTGCTGGGGGACTTTCCATGATGCACTAAGAATTTCTTCTCCCCTCACCATTACCTTTCCCTTTCCCGTAGTCACATTTTGTCCTGTTTGTTTTTAATGGTCACTCAGTACTCTTGTTTTCCACCTTGACTTTCTTCTCACCCCCTAAACCAGATGCAGGAAATGAGTGCCCTCATCTGAGACCTGAGAAAAAAAGTTGTTCCTCCCCACCATCACCAAGTGTTTGTTTATAGGGAATCATGAACCTGTAACTCTAGTAAGCAAAAGATCTTTTTTGTACCTAAGCTGAAAAAAGCTAAGAAGTTTAAACTAACACAAAATGATATAAAGTATCTTTTATTATGTAAGGTATGCTTGGTTTCAGTTTTGTCACTTCATGTTTAATTTGGAAAACACTTTTGACATAACCAAGTTATTCTACTTCCTGCCTCTATTCTGTTTCCCACCCATTTTTGTGCCACAGCTGTGTATAATCTTTGTATCACCTACCTGAGTGTAGAGATCTTGTGCTATCGTGCAGATAAACCAGTGACTTTGTGTGACTTTCCCCCGAAGCTCAACAAAACCGTTAAAGTGTACAAAGTTAGTCTCCAAAAGTTGATTCTGTTCATCTGGACGTAGCGTTTTTGTGGGAGAAACGTTTCGTCACTCATCCAAGTGACTTCTTCAGTCTCAGCTGACTGTTTCCCCAATCTTATAAACAGTACATTTGCATAATGACTGAAACCAGCCCACTGAAGGAACAATGGGCTGGGAGGTCAGTTCCTTAATCATAATTATACAAATTCTCATGACCGTTGATCAATAACCACTGACCAAAACCCACTGATCAAAGACCACTGATTAATGGCCATGAGTACCATTCACAGAGAGTTGGGGAATGGCTGCAATCACTGCATTGTAAGATGGCGAAAGATGTACCCTTAGGCCCCCTCCTCGATTCAGAGATGGTCTTTCCCTTTTCACGTAAATGGCCTCCTTGACTCCGCGCTCAAACCAGCGTTCCTCTCTGTCCAGGATGTGCACATCCTCATCCTTCAAAGAGTGTCCACTGGCCTGTAGGTGTAAATAGACCGCAGAGTCCTGGCCTGACGAGGTAGCTCTTCTGTGTTGTGCCGTCCGCTTCGCCAGAGGTTGTTTGGTTTCCCCGATGTATAAATCCTGGCAATCCTCCTGGCACTTAACAGCGTACACTATGTTACTGTGTTTGTGTCGGGGGACCCGATCCTTGGGATGGACCAATTTTTGGCGCACCGTGTTCTGGGGTTAAAAAGCCACAGAGACCTGGTGTTTAGAAAAAATCCGTCTCAACTGCTCTGACACTCCTGACACATATGGGATCATTATAGGTTTTCGCCTGGGCACCGGTCATCCTTCTCTCCTGGATCGGCTGGAGCTTTCTTTAGGTGCCTTTCCTGCTTTGACAGAAGTCCAGCTGGGATAACCACATTTACTCAGGGCCTTCTTGATGTGCTGTTCTTCAGCTTTCCTGGCCGCTGTGTCTGTGGGGATGGTGTTCGCTCTGTGTTGTAGCGTCCTGATGACACCCAGTTTGTGCTCCAGTGGATGATGAGAGTCAAACCTTAGATACTGATCCGTATGTGTAGGTTTATGGTACACGTCAGCTTTTAGATGTCCCCCATTACTGATGGAAATCTCACAGTCTAAGAAGGCTAACCTGCCCCTTTTCATAACCTCCCTGGTGAATTTGATGTGTCGGTCCACCGAGTTAATATGATCCATGAAGTGTAGTACATCCTCAGATTTGATTTTCACCCAGGTGTCATCGACATATCTGAACCAATGGCTTGGTGGTGTTCCAGGGTAGGATAGCAAAGCCCTCTTTTCCACTTCTTCCATGTATAAATTGGCCACGATGGGTGAAACTGCGGAGCCCACGGCACACCCGTGTTTCTGCCTGTAGAACTGACCCTTGTATGTGAAGTAGGTGGAATGAAGACACAGTTCCAAAAGCAAACACACTTGGTCGATGCTGAGAGTGGTCCTGTTGCTGAGGTTGGTGTCATCCTGTAATCTCTTACGGACTACCTCCAACGCTACCGTGACCGGGATGCAAGTGAAGAGAGATGTAACGTCGTACAAGACCATGGTTTCATCTGCCTCCATAATGACATCTCTCACCTTCTCAACAAAATCCAGGGTGTTCTGGATGTGGTGTTCAGAGCTGCCCACCAGCGGGCCAAAGGGTACATCTTTCGCCATCTTACAATGCTGTGATTGCAGCCATTCCGCAATTCTCTGTGAATGGTACTCATGGCCATTGATCAGTGGTCTTTGATCAGTGGGTTTTGGTCAGTGGGTTTTGGTCAGTGGGTTTTGGTCAGTGGTTGCTGATCAATGGTCATGAGAATTTGCATAATTATGATTAAGGAACTGACCTCCCAGCCCATTGTTCCTTCAGTGGGCTGGTTTCAGTCATTATGCAAATGTACTGTTTATAAGATTGGAGAAACAGTCAGCTGAGACTGAAGAAGTCACTTGGATGAGTGACGAAACGTTTCTCCCACAAAAATGCTACGTCCAGATGAACAGAATCAACTTTTGGAGACTAACTTTCCTGAATGATTGAGAATGCATCAAGATGTACAAAGTTAGCATGACCCATAAGGTCACACTAGTAACAATAATTCGGGTTAACAGAGTGACGTGTCCTGGAATGAACCTTTAGTGTCTGCTCCTGCATTGTAAATACATTCCTATTTGTATATGCACAAAGAAGTGGACACAGATTTTTTCCCAGAGTTAAAACTTAGCTTTGACCGTCGCATATCCTCCCTCTTATTTATCACCATTAAAAAAAATCACTATGGACCATTCATGGTCCCTGTTAAGTACAAACAACTCCACATGATCCAGCTCCCAAGGTGGTGGAAATAGTTTTAGACCTTGATATGATCTTACAGGTCAACTTCACATGTGAAAACCTGCCCTTATAAAGTTTTAAAGAGTGATAATACCCCTTTTAATCCCCTGGCTTTTTCACCGTCAGACTCTGAGAGATTATCAAGTAATTCCAATTTAAATAAATCACACTGACACTTCATCATGTGAGGGTCGATTTTGATTTTGTTGAGTATAAAGTCAGCAGATTACTGACTCGTACATCTGCTATTACTCACATTTACACTGTTTATTCCTGCATAATACCAATCACAACGTGAATGATTTATGAATTCATCTCTGAGTTTTAACAGGTCGTACTTCTGGGTGTTTGAGCTTTTAAGCAGACTTTATCCTCGGGTTGGCCTTCGCCATCGCTGATGTAATATGACAAGAGTCTCTGAGGGACGGGCATTTTCTTTTTATAATGTGTTTGTGCTGAGAGGAAATGGAATTGGAAGTTTAATTTGTCTTTATTGACAAGTGACTGAGAAGTGGCACTGAAGCTGCAGCCACACAAGGCCAAGCTGACAGTGAATAAAGAGTGTGAAGGTGCCGACAACTGTTGTGATTGCTGTGTGGCATTTGGATGAACATGTGTTATGTTTGACCCAAAGAGTTATTATCATAATTATAAATACAATATAAATATGTGTAAAAAGTGGTTATTTTGCAACCAAGTCCATCCTGAGGTAATAATTTCTAAACAAGTTTATATTACGATGTTTTGTGGCTTCAGATACAGATGTGGCTGTAATGTACCTGCAAATTACTGCTGAGTAAAAGATTAATAAAATAATTTCGCTCACCTAAACAAAAGCACAAACTTCTTGGATTGTCTGTAACACACATCAAGACATACTAGTAGGTATTACTGGTCAGGTAATTCATTAAAAATCCTCTGAGAGGCACCAACCACACAAACACAGTTGAAAAAAGTAAAGTTCAGTGACTCTAATTGGTGGACAGTGATTGACAACAGCTGCCATCAAGCATCGGAGTCAAATTGATGGAAATTATCCATAGAGTCACAAACTGCAGACATGCTTTTTAATGTCATTAAATTGGATATTTTAATATAGACATATGTTATCCATTCATCTTCCTCCATCAACTGTCATAGGGCAAAAGGTCACCAAGCTGCAGGTCAAACACATGGAGACGAACATACATTGACACCTCACCCAATTTACAATCACCAGTTCATCCAATGCGCATGTTTTTGGACTATGCAAAGACTTGGAGACTTGCAGTGCTGACCCTGCTGTTCTAAACTGCTCTAAAATATCATGTCCTGCAGGACAACTCCACCTATGACAGTGAAATTTGGTTACTTATGGTTGTATGTTTGTGAACTAATTCTGAACATTATCAGCACCCTAGATGGCGCTGATAATGAATTTTATTGGGTTTTATAGCTATTCATAATGAACAGTCATTTCATCGTCTGCTACTCTGATAGAAACCACACTGGCTGAATGAGGCTGAATAGAAATACGGGTCAATTAAATCAACAGGTGTTTTCAATGGAAACAGACTCTCTTTGGTTATTGTTTGTTCTACCGAGCAACCGTAACCAAGGAGCGCGGAGGAGAGGCGAGACTTGACAAAGGGTAAATCTGGCCCGAGTGTGGTTTTAGCCTGTCCTCGCCTGAGCGATCCAACATACCCGCCTAAAAAATCTGCTCAGATCACATTTTTCCTTCTGCGCAGGAGAAGAAGGAATGAGAATATTTGGAGTTTTATTCCCTGCGGGAGGAGGAAGCATCACATCAAACGGCAAAGTGTGATGTTTCAGCTGATCACTGCCTCGTTTAGTGGGAAACACACAACTCAGTGTGTGTCTCACACACGCGCGCACACACACACACACACCCGGAGCCACGGGTGGTCTCTGTGTTTGAATGTGATATGTCTACTTTACAGGTCTGTGTGCATATGTGTATGTGTGTCTTTGATGGTCTGTGTGTGTGTTTGTGTGTCATAGAGGCATCTGTTCATTGGAATAAACAACTTTCCATATTTAGCTGCCAGGAAAAAGAGAGGGAATTAGCAAAAAATCCTTCCCAACTATGTGTGTGTGTGTGTGTGTGTGTGTGTGTGTGTGTGTGTGTGTGTGTGTGTGTGTGTGTGTGTGTGTGTGTGTGTGTGTGTCCAAATGGAAAGAAGTGATAGCTCTTTTTTTCTCTAAGGGAGATGCCAGCATGAAGAATTCTAAAATTAATTCCTTTGTCTTTTAAGTGGAGAGAAGAGGAGGTGAAATTAACCCAGAGAAATACGGGAGAGGAGCCTCGCTGTGCTTCCTGAATAAACTGGACAAAGGAGACGAGAGAGTGGATAGGAGGACAAAAACAGATGCAAATTTACTTATTAGGGCAACTGCTCTTATAAACAAACATTTGTTTAAAAAAAATAGAAGAAGAAGAAAATAGCAAACATGGTCAGATGAGAGGAGAAAAATGATGAGATAAAATGGGCAACCCAACAAAAAGCTTTCTCCCATGATCTCCAAAAGCAATTAAAAAAAGATAAAATATATAGAGATGAGAAGATTAGACGAGCTGAAGTAGAAGGAGAAATAGCAAGAAGAAGGGAAGCGAGACAAAGGTTAATGGAAGATTTTAATGTGGTGAGAGAAACAGAGACGGGAGAGAGGACAAAAATGTAGAGGAGACATACATAAGGAGACACGAAAGAGGAGAATGGCACAGAGAGAAGAAGAAGGATAGGAAAGGTGTGGAAAATCCTCCCTCTTTCAACAAGAAAACAAACGTGAGAGATAAAATGTGCAGAAATGATACAACTGAAACTTTAATAACTGAAGTTATAAAAGGGAGGAGAGTCGACACTAATGGAGTTGGGAAATTTGCAAAAGGATGATCGAGAGGGGAGAGGAGAGTGTTATTCTGAACAAGCAGTAAAAGGGAGGGAAGGAAATGATAACTATGCCAGAAGATGATGGGAAAAACTAGACATTTAAACAGATGGGAGAGTTTGAGATGGATGAAAAAAAAAAACAAAAGAAGAAGAGAGAGAAATGCATGAGGGGGCCAAAGGAAGATTTAGATGAGGGGACAGAGGAGTAAATTTCCTATAAAGAGGAGAAGAGGCGGAAAAGAGGAAAGACGATATGAGATAGGAAGGATGGAACATCTTCATATCTGAGAAGGCAAGCAGAGAAAAGAAAAAAAGATAAAACAAAACAAAAACAGGACAGAAAAACAAGCGACAAGAAGAGAAAGAAAGGAGGGAAATTAACAGTTGCTTGCAGAACCACAGTTACACACTGACCCCTTTTGGCTCACTGAGGTACTGCATGCACAGATTTAGCCATTTGGAAGAAATGACAAATGTTGTTTTTCTTCTGTTTCCTGGAAGTCAATCAAGAAACCTAGACCTCATAAAACACCCTGAGTCACAGGGATACTGGGATTTATTTAATGAAAAAAAAGGGGGAGAGAGAGAGTAACATTATTCCATCAAAAGGACCAAATCTTGCTCACTTTCAAACCGAGCCAAGGACTTCCAGGTAGCAGCTGGCATCTGCCTGCCTGAAAAACTGCTGACTGTCTTGTTTTTCCCTCCCAGCTCTGAGTTGAATTACATAAAAAACAGGTGCCGTTAGTGAATCAGCGTATCTGTAATCGGTGAATCTGTTCCATTTGTGGGTGAGTATCTAACCAGTGCCAGATATGGATGCAGATAAGTTGTTTGTTGGCTGTTTACTGGAACCATCTTCTCGTTTGTGGTGCAAGTTAGAGGCCGGAGCAGAGCCGCAGAGCGACCCCCTCTGTGGACATTATGCCTGTTACTTATCTGCGTCTCTTTGATTAAAAACTGCTTTTTACGAGACCAAAGCGCTTTGGTTAAACAGCAGTTATGCATGTGGTTTAATTTTCTGACCGAAGGACCTTGTCAGCTTTGAACTATTCTGCAAGATATAGTTACTGCACACTGGAGCGTGAAGGGCAATACCACATTACTGCAGGCCATTCTCAAAATAAGGTTGCAGTCGATGACAAACTGACGCTCAGTGCTGCACTTGGAAAGTAAAACGGTGTAAAAAAAAATCGAAATAAATGCAAAGGAAATTCAGAATTTTGCCAGGAAAATAAATAAGAACAAAAATGCGGACATATTATTGCCTTTGAAATAAAATGCTTTCCTTTTTTCCTCTTCTCTTCGTTTCCCTCGGTTTTCTCCTTCCTCGTGTCTCCTGTTTGTTTAGCCCTCTCTCTGGTGTAGGTGTTTACACTGGGCATAGCAGATCATGCTAAATCACCTGGCACACTTGAAGCTCATCTTCACACTAAGCTTGGAGCGTTTAAACCACAACTCTTCTCTCCGTTCTCCACCATGCAGTCATCTCCTCATCAGTGTGCCCACAACCTTGTTAAACCCTCCAAAGCCCAACCATCAGAGCCATGTGCCAGCTCCAGCCTCCATTCCTCACCAGCTACTGTACAAATTCCCCTTGTAGAAAGCAACTCTGCAACTCAGTTTATAATAAACCTCAGGGTCCAGCTTACATAGTCTTAACAGTTAACCTACACTCTACATTTGGTGATCTTCGTGGAAGACGAGATCGCTAATCAAAGTGGAAATCTAGATAAACAAAAACTACCTTAACTTTACTTTTCTTGTTTGTCTGGGTTGTTTTTTTTGTTGTTGTTTTTTTTAAATTTTATTTCAATTTTGACCACCATAAAACCACAAATATATACCAGAATTTAGAGCATTAAGCTTGAGTAGCATCCATCCATTTATTGTTGCTTATCTGGGTTTAGATCACAGTCTAAGGAGAGATGCCCGGACCTCCTGCACCTAGATCAACTCCTGCAGCTCAACCCGAGGGAGGGACACCGAGGTTTTCTCAGGCCAGCTGAGAGGCATAATCTCTCAGCATGCCCTGAGTCTGCTCCTGGGCCTCCTCCCAGTAAGATGTACCTGAAATATCTCACCTGTGAGGTGT
The DNA here is from genome assembly GCF_057381915.1 of Diplotaxodon limnothrissa. Classification (NCBI taxonomy): domain Eukaryota; kingdom Metazoa; phylum Chordata; class Actinopteri; order Cichliformes; family Cichlidae; genus Diplotaxodon; species Diplotaxodon limnothrissa. The sequence continues at coordinate 44,406,755 of NC_140610.1, forward strand.
TCTAGTCTAATCTGCAACATTAATGAAAATACACAAAACAGATTTTAAAAACAAATCTTATCTCCATCAGCAACAGGACGGATCAGGAGCTGAAGTCAACCAAGGCAGAGAAGGAGACCTGAAGATGGAGGGTTGACAGACGGTACCAGCAGACCTGCACGTCTCATTAGTCTTCATCATGTACACCTCGGGGGTTTGTGTAGGTTTGTGCAGATGGTGCAGGAACGCTTGAATGTTTGCTTTTAGGGATTTTTGTAGTTACCACAAAAAAGTCAAAGTGAAATTCCAGATAAAGGTCCAGCTGTCTGTGTTGTGAGTTTCAGTAAGTGGAATCTAAAAACTTAAGCAATGTAATAACTTGATTGTTGAAACGATACTACAACATGATTAGGTAAAAAGTAGTATGTCTTCAGCTCCTCAATTCATATTTAGCAGGCAAAGTGAAAAAATGAATAAAATAATCAAGTTAATTAATACTGTGAAATCATTTTGACAACTTGGCTCACCGGTGCACTGAATGTGACGACCTGTAGAAATGAACATTTTAAAATAGAAAAAGAAAAAGAAAGAAGAAAGAAAGTCAGAGTAAAACTGGCTGAAAGTGCAGCTTGTAAATTTAGCACTACTTTGCAGCCAAACTGTAAATGTCAGATGTTGAAATTCAGCTTTTTTTGGTGCCACTAAAAAGGTTTCAGCACTCAGGAATAAAATATAAGGATAACAGTTTATTTATAGGATTTAAAATAAACGGCTTTCTTTACAGCCACTGAATTTTGAACTTTCACAAATATATTAACAGTTTCATTGTGATTATGATTTTCTATTGACTTCCTTTTCTAGAGTTTTTCCACCCTTTATGTTCAGATTTTTTTTAACCTTGTTTTTTTTTATTCTTTGTGAGTTTAAATTGTTTTGTTGATTTCACGTGAAATGGTTTAAACCTCTTCGAAGTCATTGAAGTGATTGAACCAAAATATCTCTGCACAGCAGTCACACACATTACCTGGATCTGAGTTTTTTGTTTACGGGACAAATGACGAAGTCTGTTTTCTGATCCAGTGAGTCTCTTGGGATCCTCTCCATCTGGGTGTCCTCCAAGTGCCCATGTTGGCAGCTTTCAGACATCCAGGCTGTTCTTCACAGCCGATGTAGATGGTTCCAGTCCCAAGTCTCTTCCAAATGCACCCTTCATCCTCTCAAAGGTCCTACTTTATTTAAAGCTGTAAGTAGCATATGGCTTCTGATCTAACCATCATATAACAGACGTTCCTATTTTTGCCTGTGCTTTTTCTTTCTTCATCGGCAGTGAAAATACAGACATATCACTCCATTTTGTTACTGCATAGTCTTATAAATGTCTCTTTTCATAAAATAGCTTGTATTTATGTATACATAACATATAAGGTTACAGTGTTATTGTGTCACTTGCTGATTTGTTACATTTACATATGAAAACTACTTGGATATACTTAGTAAAAAAAAATGATTTGGGGTTTAAAGATGCACTTTTTCATAACTCTGCATGTAAAAAACTACATTCATGGTTAGCCAGTTTAAATAAGACACCAACAGTTAGTACACCTTGCATGTGCAGGATCTCACAAACACCCCGGCTTTCATAAAGTGGCAGTGATTAGCACTCTGGGAATGAGGAGAGGCTGGGCTTACTTTCACACAGGCTTCACTCCACTTTATTGTGCGTTGACCCTGAGACATCTCAGGACAGATTTGAGGGCGGGTTCTACTTTTGCATCATTTTTTTGTTTGCTTAAGTTGCATTGAGTTTGACCTCTCAGGTCCACCACATATTTGGACAGAAAAGATGATGGAAAAGTTGAGTGAAAAAAATAAGAACAGATTCTTGAAAGGGGGTCTTAGATCTTGCACGCTGTCCTGTTTTCAGCTTGAGAGATTAAGAAAACACCAGGAGCACCACTCTGATTCAGACTTTCAGGCAAAGGGATTTTCAGACGTTTACCGAGCATATCGTGATCAAACAAGTTCCTCAAACAAATTACAAGTGAAACATTCTTCAGGGCTGCTTGTCAGTCAACTTCCTCTTTCTGATGTAAAATTAGCCCCTGCAAAGTTGGATTGTTTTGGTCTCCCAACTGTCTCCCAGCTCTTCTTTTTCGTTTTAACAAGGCCCCTGGCCCTAATAGACAAACTTTATTAAATGTCTAATTGCATCTGTAGCACAAATGTGTTCGCCGCTGATCAACCTTAGGTAGGACTAATCTATCAATTCTTGATAAAGTTAGAGTTATTTACAACTTACAGTCATGGCTACTGTAAGCATCATCAATTGTGATTACATTTTAGGCTTTAAATAAGTTGCTGTCACGCATTGTGCAATAAGGAAAAGGGAATTTAAAGCAAAAACTGAATATTTAATTCAGCCGAATGTGTTTTCCAGAGTGGATGTATGTCTGTGATTTATTATCCCGACTATAACTACAGCCCTCTGATCCTCCTCTGTTCCAGACAGGCAGAGCATGTGCAGACTGCACCTTCAGGTGACATTACCCACACTGCAGGCTGTGTCAGCTCCAGCTGACTTGTGGGTAGAGCCTCAACTGCTGTAATACAGCTGTTTGTGTGTGTGCATGTATGTGTGTCTGTGTGTGTGGGGCGGTAGATCTGAAAAATTTATTATCGGAGATTCAGGGGAAAGATGGCATCAATTTCAATTACACATGTACGCATAAGTGATAAAAATAGCCTGTTTATGATTCAACAAACCCTTTTCCTTCTTAGAGACATCAGCTGAATTGATAGTTCTCCTCTGTGTGTTTGTGTGTTTGTGTGTGCGTGCCCTGCAGAAGAGTTATTGCACTCATCAATATTATGAAGGAACAAAGCCAATAAATTCACACGCACACAAGTATGGAGCACAAAACAACACACGTACGGGAACATCCTGCATCTACACACTTACCTGCACGTTTTTACCTTGAAACTGTCCGCTGTTATACCGAGAGCCAAGGCTCCCAGAGAGACTGTGACAGGAGTGATAACTCTGCCAAGACCCGATTCTGTGTGTGTGTGTGTGTGTGTGTGTGTGTGTGTGTGTGTGTGTGTGTGTGTGTGTGTGTGTGTGTGTGTGTTGGATTTTTGGGATGTTTCTTTTTTCATTTCTAAGTTTTCCCTTTTCTCTGCATCATGTTCAGTTTCTGGTGTCTTTTCTGATTGTTGGTTTTCTCATGCTTCTTCTTTTACTTTTTGCTTCCTCCCTGTCTGATTATCTTCTCCTGTGTGCACTGGTGTCTTATCCCCAATCAGTCCACAGTGTTTGTACTCCTGTGTTCCCCTTGGTCTTTAATTGTGCTCCTTTGTTGTGCAGCCCTGTTTTTCCTTCATTTTCTTCCTGGCTCCTTGTTTGTGTGTGAATTGTTTTTCAGTCATTTTTTTCTTCCTCTTGTTGTACATTTGAGTCTCCTACGAGTCCCGTGAGTTTTTCCGGTGTGTTTCCTTAGCGAGGACAGAAAAATTGGATCATGTGATTTACATTTTGGATTTATTGTCAACAGACAGCGAAGTCAAAAAGTTTATTACTACAAAATACAACAATGTTGAATGAAAATATGTCCGTTTGAGATGAAGCCCACGGATATCAAAGAATGAATTGTTTTGCTTTAATGATTGCACTGACACTGGAATGAATATTTGGGCCATATGTGGCCCACCCCTGCAGTTTTCTGTGAGCCATATTTGGTCTTGACTACATTGATGACTTAGACGGCCCAGATGTCAGGTGTGCAGAGACCATTCTTACTGTAAGACCACATTTGGCTCACATATTTGCCGGTTCCGTAACTGAGAAAATCTGAAGGCGTTATTGTAGCTAAGAAATGGTTTTATTGAAAATAAACTTCTCTAAAATTCCAACAATCGTTTGCACCATGAGATCTTTATGCAAAATAATGTTCATCGCTGTTATTTAATAATATGTGACATTTTTTGGGTTTGTTTTGGGGAATTTTATGCTGTTGTTTTTACATGATCTTCTTCACTCTGGTATATATTTGTCATTTTACTGAAATTGGTTTCAGAGCTTACGCCAATAAAAGGATTGAGAAAACAGAGTGACGTTTGAAGCAGGCAAATTATTTGCTGTCTGCTTGTAGTGTTTGGAAAATGGAAAACATAGCAAACACACGCACAGAGTTGGGTTTCGAGAACAAAAAATAAACCATGAACTTAATAAACTGTGGCTTGAGCATAAAAAAACATGAATATAAAATGTTTTATTCCACATACAGTAATTTGAGGGATGATTGGGACGTTATCTAAGCTTAAAGATGATGGCATTTCAAAAGTTAAAAATGAAACCGGTTGGTAGTTTTATTTTGTGTGTTTTTTTTATAATAATCTTTTTACAAAATGGGAAAATATGATGATTTTGCAGCACTAACCGAACTGGAAAAAAGGAAAGACAAATGTTTGGGAGGAAAGCTGGTGGCATTTATAATCCGAGTGACGCACAAGGTGTACTCCTTTCCCTCTGTCTTTGTGTGTGTCTGTGTGTGCATGTGTGTGTTATTCATAGTCCTGATTGGCGTCATCAGCTCTGACCAACCCACTGCTGCTTCAGAAAGTCACGCTGCGATGCAACATGTCAACCAGCAGCAAGCGTCATGGCTCTCACCCAAATACACACCGAGCTGAGCCAGTGTGTATGTGTCAGCCTATCTTTGTGAGGTCCGTGTGTCACTGAGGTTCCTTATAAAGATAGAAAACTGTTTGTTTGTCCATATGTGTGTGGAAGACAACTAATTGAATTTGTGAATAAAAGTGTTGTTCTGCAAACCTGATATTTCCACCAATACAAATCTGTTGGGATAATTAAGATAACAATCTAAAACCATATGGTTAGATATGACTTTTTTAACATGCAGTCTCCTGAGATATTTAAATATGTTTCTCATATTCCCATCACCTCTTTGTCATGGTTCTGGGTTGTTAGACGCAGCGTTTTGTGTTTAATATTGGTGGCATCTTATGTTTCGGGTTAATTTTTGTTTTCTTAGTTCCTAGGGTTTTGGTTCTTGTGTTTAGTGTTTTACTATTCCTCCCTGTGCTCCCCCCTTGTGCTCTGTTCATGTCCCTGAGTTTGTGTTGTTAAACAGTCTGTGAATTTCCTGTTTTACTTTGAAGGTCTGTGTCTCGTCATGCCCATTAGTTTCAGCTGTGTCCTTCCCTGTGTATCATTTCCTGATTACCTGGTGTGTCTGCCTCTGCTATGTAACTTGGTGAATATCCGCGTCTCTCTGCTCTCCATTCTCCGCTCTTCATCCCCTGTGTCACCTCCATATGTTTTTCCCTGAGTGTTATTCCGTGAGTTATGGTTTCGGGTTTTGTTTGTTATTAGTTTCCCCAGTTTGGGTTATATGTTTCGTTCTGTCCTTGCTTTTGTTATTTTCACCTTCTACAATAAAGCTCCCTTGCATCACAGCAGGTGCCTGCATTTTGGGTCCTTCTTCTCTACACCACACAGCTGCTGCCACAGCCGTGACACTCTTAGCTTTATTCTGTTTAACATCAAACTTACCGACTTTCAAATCTCTGACTTTGAAACCTTAGCTAGGTGCCCAGGGAAACACTCAAATGGGTTTTGCTTGCTGTAGTCCCTTGTCCCATCTATCCTCTGAGATCTAACTCACCACAGAGTTGCAGTGAGTACTTGGACAATCGTGCAATTTTATCATTTTCATACAATTGTTATGATGTTTTTGTCTCATTTGTCTTTTGTAGTGTCACTTCCATTAATTTCTATTCATGCATGGCTTCCAAGCATTCCTGTTAAACACCATTGTTTTTTGCATGTAAGCACATGTACACTGGTTGCATACACTTAATGTTTCACTCTGCATAGTCAAAGACCTATACAGTGACACAAATATAGCCCAGTTAACTGTTTTACCTCCCCTTCTTTATGATTTCTATACTGACTTGCACACAACATTGTTGCTTTTGTGTTTACTTAGTAGATCTCATGTGTGGACTCTTACATATCAACATATTATTTACCTTGAGCCTGTTTGCTATGTTTGGGGGCTCGTCCAGGATTGTTCAAACCATATGTTAAGATGTTGAACTGTTAAATTGAGTTTAATGGTTTTTGTTTGTTTAACCCTTTCAGACATAGTGGTCACTACAATGGGCAGCTATTCAAAGGCTGTTTTCTTGTATACGTGTCAGTGTTGATGCTATACTTGCACATAAACCACTACATTGGACACTAATGTGTCACTCCATACCCTGCCACCCACTGGTCATTTAATGTTATTATAGTTGTATGACGTGCTTCATTGTAATCATTGTTATTTAACCCTGTCATGCATGAATTATGACAACCTCAATCAGAATTTTTATTTAGTATTTTTATTATTTTAATGCCTAAAGATGAATAAAAATACTTAAAGGGTTAAGTACAAGTGAAGTGTTTTGGTTGACGGGGGATAACAGCAGCATCAGGTCCTATTTTATCTACAAACCCAGTTATTTTACAATTTAACACACGATAATCCAAAGAGAATTTTTTTATTTTTATATAGAATCCAATACTCAGAGACTGCTGCACTATCTTATACATAGACATTATATTTTAACCAATTTAAGTTTGATTGGCATTCCTTTTATTGTTTTCTGTCATAACCTCTTTTCAGAGTTTTTAGTGGCACAAAATTATTTTCAGTATTCATGTAAACTCCTATTTGTTTGCATCTTTTACGAGAATTTGAATACTTCAAATGAATAGAAACCAATGAATTCCCTTTTCATTTATCATTATTCCTCATCATTATTATCATTTGCTTGTCATAATTTTGCTGTTGTTGGGTTTTTTTGCACTAAACAAGCAAACTTCTGTGCCAAGTCTAAGTCTTATTCACACATTCACAACATAACATAATAACACTACATTCAAAAAGGGGGAAAACAGCACAGTAGGAAAAAAGTCATTTAAAAGTTACTAGTGTAAAAAAAACATTGGTTATATCATCTCTCCTCCCTTGTCCTAGAACAAACTCTCATAAAGGTTAAACTGGTCATGCCAAAACCAATAGGAAACCACCTGTCTCCATGTTACATGCAGATTGGCTATTTTCCCTGAACTGAGTGCCAGAAATCCCAGAGCCAAGTGTGTCTCAACATGTTTTCAGTGCGTCCTCTGATGCTTGGAAGCATGGCTGCAGGAACTCCCAGTGTCACCAACACAAATACAGAAAGAAGACACTGTAACTGCTACAAGTACATTTTTATATAGTCTGGGGATATTTAATGACTAAAAATAATAATAATTGGGAGAAAAATATTTTTGTTGGTTATTGTCCAATGCTTGATAGTGTTATTTTAACCCATTCACTGAGTGCTTTCTGTTTGGTTAGTAAAGAAGATTTACTGGAAAGATCCCAGAACAAAGTCTGTCAGTGCTGAAAGTCCAAAAACAAAATAGTCTTGATACTCTGATGTTTTAGGGCTTCAGCCCATTAGTCATATAATAAGGTCTTTCAGCAACTTGTAAAACTGTAGGATCTTTAGTCTACACTAAGCTCCTAAAATGCTGTATCCTAATTTAACTTAACTTTTTTTTGGGGACCACTGATCATAACAATTCAGGGTCACAGAGGCTAGGCTTTGTTAGCACAGTGGCATGGTGGTGCAGTGGTTAGCACACAGCCTTACAGTAAAAAGGTCCTGTGTTCTGTGCCTGTATGTTCTCCCTGTCCTCCACATTCCTCCCACAGTCCAGTCCAAAGACGTGTGGGGTTAATTCGTGATTCTAAACTGAGAAAATAGACGTGTTTCTTCTATATTTGTATAGATGAAGCTACCCGACAGTCTATAAGTGATTCAAACCATCTCCAGCTGCAACAGTTTTGCTGAACTCTGGTCTTCATTAATTAATATTTACATGTTTATTAATAATTACAAGCAAATAATACAATGTACATGATACCTACGTAACGAATAGTTTATGCTGGATCTTATCTTATACAGGTAAAATAAATGAAATAAAAAGCTATTACATGCTTACATTTGACCTCGGAACGGTTTTGTTGATCATGATGCAGTGATGACGTCTGTCCACTGGGTGGTGGTGTTGTAAAGGGATCAGATGGTTGTAAAAAAAGAAACGAGCTGGTATCATTAACTCCAGAGCAACTGTCCATATTTGAAGCCGAGTTTTCAGGGTATTCAAAATCATAACTGAGTCAGACGGTGTTCAGGGCAAACAATCATCTTACAACTGCTGCATATTTTATCAAAAACTAGATTTGCTCACAGCTTACACAGAGACATGGTGAACATGGACTTGAATGTACAGAGTAAAGCCAGCTAGGAGATTGGTCCATCAGGCCAAGCCACATACTCTGCTTATTTTAACACATTTTCTCACAGCAGATTTTAGTCTGTGCTTTCCATCATAAAATGTATAAATAATAATAAATAATAAAGCTAATTCTACTGTAAAATGTAATAGTCTATAAATAAATTCCTTATTACTGGCTGTGTGTAAGCATTATCTTATGCTGCACATACATTTCTCAGAAGCTTTTATTTTGGCATCAGTCTGTGTCGTTATCTGCCACTTGTACAGAATCGTAACACATTCTGGGTTTCGGAGCCAGTGTTTCCGTGTTTCCAGTTTTTGACTTTAAATTTCTCTTCAAAATTCTGTGTTTGATTTGAACCTGTTTTGAGTTTTGCTTAGATTATGTGTTTGTTCATATTCTGTATTCATAGTTATCATTTTTAGTCATTCAAGGTTTTCCTGTCCTATGCTCCCTGTGTCTACTCTGCGTTTCTGTTAGGTGTCCCATGTATAGTTGGTGGTTGTTTACCTTTTGTCTGTGTCTTCGTCTCAGTGTTTGTGTCCTGTCTTATTGTGATAGCCTCTGCTCCTGTGTGCATTGTGTTCAGGTTTTTGGCTCATGTGTTTTCTGTTTTGGATAACTTTTGAACCCTGTTTTCTTCAGCCACCTGGACATAAAGGTTAATTTTTGTTCATATAAACCTGCCTTGGAGTCTCCATTTTAGGACCAAATTCTCCATAAACATGGCACACTCTGAACACAGTAGGTCCAGAAGGAAGCCAAGTTTTCCTTTCCTGGTGGTGGACGTTCTTTCAGTCCTTTTGAATAGCTTAAAATAACAATATTATAATACTGGAATCATATGCATTCATAGCTTTTTTTCCACTTATTCATCACTTAATATCTGATATTTCACATCTAAACAGATGTGAAGAACAGATTTGCTGGATGAAAGAAATGTGAGCTTGGATTCAGATCAACTTTGTGTATTGTAATTTATTTCTTTGCAATAAGTAGTCAGTGCATTCTCCTCTAGATTGGTTTACCATACGAAAGAAGATCGGATGAATAAATGTGGGTGTCCCGTTGTATAAGGCAGGACTTGGAGCTGTGCAATCAAACAGAAATTTAGTTACAACACCAGGTGAGTTATATACATATATAAAGTGATAAGGGAATGAGGGCTCCAGGGATGCCAATGAGAAGAAGGTAAAGAGTAAAACCTATTTAGTATGAGAGACTATATAGAAGGATTTAATGCCAGCTTTAGGTCCACATACACTGCAACTGTTACTGCACTCCTGACCCCTATAAATCATTATCATTCAGGTCCAGCTCTCTGAGGAAAGAAGACTGGGAGCTCACAACCTTTCTCTGACAGGTTACAATCACCTAGCCTGAAGATAATGAGAATACTTTCTCATCAGCGCCAAACCAAGAAAAACAAAATAAAATAAAAAATTTAAAATAAAAAAACTTTGAATTTGTGCTTTGTTTTATTTGCTGTAAATTTGCTAAGAATGTCATATAAGATTAGAATTGTGTGTCTCAATATCATGTATCATAGCATCACCCTGTAGTTCAATTTGAAGTGGATGTCATAGTAATGTCTTTCTGTATGTGTGTATAAACTGGTGCTGAAAAAACACCGGAGACACTCAAAGTATGACCGGTGTTTGAAGTTAGCTGGTTACATTTGCTTAGATATTCTACTTTCCGTGTTCCAGATCCCCAGAATTGATATTTTCATTGAATGGTCTTTTCTGCCTGTCTGTGTGCCATGCAGTTTTCAAGATTAAAGACCTTGACAAAGAAAAAAAAAGCTCCCACTCCTGGAAATGCATCTAGCCTTCATAACAATATTATTTTCAGATAACAATGAATTATTTTCATTTTGAATAGTGAAATGCCAAACAGTGAAATGATTTAATGCACATCAGAAAGTGCATATTCAAATGAATCTCCACATTAAGATGAGTAATGCCTTCAGACATTATATCTGTGGCTAATCAGACAAAAGTTCGGAGTGCTACAAAACACAGCCACGTGATCTAGATTAAAACATTCTACATGACTCGGCCTCCTTCTAGTCGTCCTCTGGATGTAAAGTGCGCATCAGGAGTAGAAGTTCTCGGCCAGCTTCCTCATTCTTTTATTGCAGTGTGCTGATGGGGCAGATGGACAGTGGTCTGCCATGTTTTCTGCAGCTGCAAACATACGTAATCCCACCTCATCTTCAGGTTGCTGCTCTGTGCTGGCCCCTTACAGCTCGTCTTTGTCAGGGTTTGGATGGAAGATTTTATAATAAATAACTTTAAGTATTAGACATAGGACGTAAACAGAGGAATGGCTTATTTGAAGAGTTTCAGTCAGGTTTCAGAGCTCATCACAGCACAGAAACAGCTTTAGTGAAGGTTACAAATGATCTTATTATGACCTCTGACACTGGACTCATCTCTGTGCTTGTCCTGCTTGACCTCAGTGCAGCGTCGAAACTGTTGACCATAATATTCTATTAGAGCGATTAGAACATGCTGTAGGTATTACAGGTACTGCGGTGCAGTGGTTGGTATCCTATCTATTTAATAGACTCCAATTTGTTCATGGAAATTGAGAGTATTCTTCATACACTGAGGTTAATTATGTACTGTTTACATTATAACCAGCTTCAACAAAACAACGTTGGTGAAGTCTGGAGAGGCCTCAGAACCATCTCGGGCCACAAACAGCAGAACTCTCTGCCTGGGAGGGATGTGAGATGGGCAAATGAACTGAATCATTTCTTCAACAGATTTGACTCAGCCATGAGGCAGTCTGCAACATCGGCTGCAGACTCACCCACCCCCACTGCTGCTGTTCCACCTCAGACACTTCACACCTCCTCTATTCACCCTGCTCACTCCCCCCCACCCCCAACAACAGCATCCAATACACACTCAACACAAGGCTCCAGCCTGTCTCTCTCAACCACCCAGGTTAGGAGGGAACTGAGGAGGATTAATGGCAGGAAGGCAGCGGGTCCAGATGGCATCAGCTCGAGGGTCGTCAGGTCCTGCGCGGACCAACTGTGTGGGGTGATGGAGCACCTCTTCAACCTGAGCCTGAGGTTGGGAAGAGTCCCACAGCTCTGGAAAACCTCCTGTGTTGTACCAGTGCCAAAGACTTCACGCCCCAAGGACCTCAACAGCTACAGGCCGGTGGCTCTGACATCCCACCTGATGAAGACCCTGGAGCGGTTGGTCCTGGCTCAGCTTCGGCGCCTAATAAGCTCATCACTGGACCCACTTCAGTTTGCCTACCAGCCTGGCATTGGAGCGGATGATGCCGTCATTCACCTCCTACATCGTTCCCTCGCTCACCTGGAGACCGCTGGAAGCACTGTGAGAATCATGTTCTTTGATTTCTCCAGTGCCTTCAACACCATTCTTCCCTCGGTTCTAAAGGACAAGCTGGTGAACTCTGGAGTGGACCATCACCTCACTACCTGGATCCTGGACTACCTCACCGACCGACCACAGTATGTGAGGACTCAGGGCTGTGTGTCGGACAGGGTCGTCTGCAGTACGGGGGCCCCACAGGGAACGGTTCTGGCTCCGTTCCTCTTCACCATCTACACTGCAGACTTCTCCCACAATTCCACCCAGTGCTTCCTGCAGAAGTTCTCTGATGACTCTGCAATAGTCGGCCTCATCACTGATGGGGACGACAAGGAGTACAGAGGTCTGACCCAAGACTTTGTGGACTGGTGTCAGCTGAACTACCTCCAGATCAACGCCAGTAAAACCAAGGAACTGGTGGTAGACTTCCGCAGGCACAAGCATTCTCCACTGCAACCACTGAACATCCAAGGTATGGACATTGAGGCTGTGGACAGCTACAGGTACCTTGGTGTTCATCTGAACAATAGACTGGACTGGACTCATAACTCAGACGCCCTCTACAGGAAAGGGCAGAGCAGGCTGTACCTGCTGCGGAGACTCAGGTCGTTTGGAGTGGAGGGCCCACTCCTGAAGAAATTCTATGACTCTGTTGTGGCTTCTGCTATCTTTTATGGCGTGGTCTGCTGGGGCGGCAGCATCTCTGCTGGGGACAGGAAGAGACTGAACAGGGTGATCCGAAGGGCCAGCTCTGTTCTAGGATGCCCTCTGGACCCAGTGGAGGTGGTGAGTGACAGGAGAACGGCAGCTAAGCTGTCATCCCTGATGGACAACATCTCCCACCCCATGCAGCAGACTGTGACAGCACTGAGCAGCTCCTTCAGTGGGAGACTGCGGCACCCACGGTGTGGGACGGAGAGATTTCGCAGGTCTTTCCTCCCCACTGCTGTCAGACTCCACAACAAAGACTTTAACTGAACAAACACACACATCCATACATATGCAATAATACTAAGTGCAATAATCCTTTCTGTCATCGTTGTATTTTTACTCAGTTGTATATAGTATTTGTATTTGTATTCTATTTTTATCTTATTGTATATTTATTTTATTTTATTCTACTGTATATAGTATTTTATTTTATTCTATTCTGTACAGTTGTGTACTGTATTTATTCTTATTGTATTCTAATTTTTGCCTCATAACCTTTGCACTGTCCACTTCCTGCTGTGACAAAACAAATTTCCCACGTGTGGGACTAATAAAGGTTATCTTATCTTATCTTATCTATACATGCTTCCCTTGAGCAGTATCGTTAGAAATGAGTGAAAAACATGCTGTGAAGTTGAAGATTTATTAGCCTGTGTTTTGAGTTTTGTTTGAAAAAGAATAACTTAATATAAGAAAAAATATATATCACATATGCAGGACATTGTAAACTTTTTTTTTTTTTTATTAAGCAGCAAGGCAGAACAAAATCAGGCTGTATCAAGACACAGGGACTAAAACCCAATTCAACCAGACCCAGAACTGATCCATAATCAAAACAGGACTACAAGGTGAACTGGATGTCTGTTAAATCAACTAGAAACTTGTAAGGCGCTAATGTATAAAGACCTAAAGAAGATACTCTCAAAAGGGAACACTAAGTTTCTAGTACCTAAGTAAAATTTATCACACTGTTTTTTTGTTTGTTTTCGATGAAGTGACCCAAATGCTTAAGCAAATTAAAGCCCGTTTTGAAACATGAAAGGCAAGAGAATCGGGCCATGACGTCAGAAATTCTGACAGCCTGTTCTTTGTGGGCGTTACCTATTTTCAATCAGCCAATAGGGAGCGTTTCTGTGGGCGGGGTTAGTTTCAAAGATGAAAGGCAAGAGAATCCGGCTGTGACGTCACAGTCAACTCAACTCCTTAAAAGCAGGTGAAACCGCACACTGGACAAGCACGTTTCTTACTTACAGTCACGAGCGACTCATTGGATGAACTTTTGTTCTGCTTCCCTCAGTCTTATCTCAATATCTGTTTTTAGCTTTGTTAGCTTTGTTTCAAATGTCAGAAATGAGCAACCAAAAAGCAAAAGCAGAATTTGTGTGCACTGTGCCAAAAGGTGCACTGGACAACCTTATTCAGGACCAGTATGAGATCCAAGCTGGACAACTCACTGATGAATCAGTGTCATGCAAAGTGAAAATGAGCAGCACCACCAACGAAAAAGGGGATCAGACTTGTTGCGTTTTCATCTCAGGTCAGGAAAATACCATCACCTTTGACCTTGAGATGAACCATCTGAAACAGCAGCTTCAGCAGAGTGACAGCAAAATCCTGATCCTCAAACAGGAGAAGGAAAGTCTGTCTGCTGAGCTCGCACAACTTCAGAAATATGAGGCCTCTCTGGAAGAAACTCTGTCTAATGAGAAAACACACAGAGAGAATCTGGAGCAGGAGAAGAAAGTCCTGGAGGAAGAAAATAAGAAAGTCCTGGAAGAGCAGAAAATGGTGACGGACACAAATGAAATGCAGAAAAAAACGGATGAGCAGACAAAAGAATTAGCGGAGGCAAAGACAGAGACAGTAGAAACGGTAACCCCAGAGAGATACATCCTCCAGACGTATCTGAGCGCAGATGAGCTCAACCAAATACAGGAGACAAAGGCTGAAATATCACCATGGGAGAAAGCACTGAAAATGGAGGATAAGTTGTGTGTGAACAGACTGATCCAGTTGGTGGTTTCACAGGCCATAGAAAAAGTCTCCTCTAATTACAAGCTCTTCACAGAGCGCCTCACTCCTAACTGCATCAGCGATCGCCTCATTCAGAAAATCTGGCCTGAAATTGAAACAATGAAACATTTGGATCTGTCCCCAAAACGGCTGAAAAATCTTGACAGGGCCATTCTCAAGGATCTTTGCATAGCACACAACTGCAAGGACAAGTATTTGATTTTTAATTTGAGGGAACAGCTCGATAACTTTACTGTCCCAGCCTTCACAAAACACCTCTTTGCATTACCAAGAAGAGTACTCAGTGTCTCTAAAAACAGGCAAGAGTACAAGGAAGTGGTGAAAACTGTCATTGAAGATGTGGTAATGCACACTATGAACCAAAGAAAAAAGTCAGCAGATCCAGATATAGTTGAGTTTACTATACAGAGGCTTAACGGTAAGATGTGGAACAAAATTGTGTCCAAAAACTATAAAATGTCCTTGGAGAACATTGAACAACTCAGCCTGACAATATACACTGAACTCCAAGAAACGTGGCCTCCTTCAATACTAAGGTCAAGCAACTCATTGGTTGACAAACTAATCATGGCAACCTTCAAAAAACATGCCAAACTGAGGAGACCAAACATCATCTTTAGGGTTTTCTCGTGTGCACGCTAAAATTGAACTGACACGTGCATGTAATTATGTGACAGAACTCTTAAATTGGCTTAAAATATTCATGTAGATTGGGCATCTAAATGAACTTTTCAAACCAGAGTGGTTAAAAAGAAACTCTTCTCCCAACTTCCTTCCCTCATCACCAACTGGCCAAGGCAGATGGCCACCCCATCCCAGAGCCTTGGTCTGCCGGAGGTTTCTCTCTTTTAAAAGTGAGTTTTTCCTTCCCACTGTCGCCAAAGTGCGTGCTCTAGGGGGTTGGAGCTTTTCTGCATTATTGTAGGGTCTTGACCTTACAATATAAAGCACCATGAGGGAAGTGTTGTTGGGGTTTGCTGCTGTTTCTTACATCAAAATGTCCAATTACAACAGGACATTTGGAGTTCAGAAACAGCGCCAAACCAAGAAAAACAAAATAAAATAAAAAATTTAAAATAAAAAAAACTTTGAATTTGTGCTTTGTTTTATTTGCTGTAAATTTGCTAAGAATGTCATATAAGATTAGAATTGTGTGTCTCAATATCATGTATCATAGCATCACCCTGTAGTTCAATTTGAAGTGGATGTCATAGTAATGTCTTTCTGTATGTGTGTATAAACCGGTGCTGAAAAAACACCGGAGACACTCAAAGTATGACCGGTGTTTGAAGTTAGCTGGTTACATTTGCTTAGATATTCTATTTTCCGTGTTCCAGATCCCCAGAATTGATATTTTCATTGAATGGTCTTTTCTGCCTGTCTGTGTGCCATGCAGTTTTCAAGATTAAAGACCTTGACAAAGAAAAAAAAAAGCTCCCACTCCTGGAAATGCATCTAGCCTTCATAACAATATTATTTTCAGATAACAATGAATTATTTTCATTTTGAATAGTGAAATGCCAAACAGTGAAATGATTTAATGCACATCAGAAAGTGCATATTCAAATGAATCTCCACATTAAGATGAGTAATGCCTTCAGACATTATATCTGTGGCTAATCAGACAAAAGTTCGGAGTGCTACAAAACACAGCCACGTGATCTAGATTAAAACATTCTACATGACTCGGCCTCCTTCTAGTCGTCCTCTGGATGTAAAGTGCGCATCAGGAGTAGAAGTTCTCGGCCAGCTTCCTCATTCTTTTATTGCAGTGTGCTGATGGGGCAGATGGACAGTGGTCTGCCATGTTTTCTGCAGCTGCAAACATACGTAATCCCACCTCATCTTCAGGTTGCTGCTCTGTGCTGGCCCCTTACAGCTCGTCTTTGTCAGGGTTTGGATGGAAGATTTTATAATAAATAACTTTAAGTATTAGACATAGGACGTAAACAGAGGAATGGTTTATTTGAAGAGTTTCAGTCAGGTTTCAGAGCTCATCACAGCACAGAAACAGCTTTAGTGAAGGTTACAAATGATCTTATTATGACCTCTGACACTGGACTCATCTCTGTGCTTGTCCTGCTTGACCTCAGTGCAGCGTCGAAACTGTTGACCATAATATTCTATTAGAGCGATTAGAACATGCTGTAGGTATTACAGGTACTGCGGTGCAGTGGTTGGTATCCTATCTATTTAATAGACTCCAATTTGTTCATGGAAATTGAGAGTATTCTTCATACACTGAGGTTAATTATGTACTGTTTACATTATACATGCTTCCCTTGAGCAGTATCGTTAGAAATGAGTGAAAAACATGCTGTGAAGTTGAAGATTTATTAGCCTGTGTTTTGAGTTTTGTTTGAAAAAGAATAACTTAATATAAGAAAAAATATATATCACATATGCAGGACATTGTAAACTTTTTTTTTTTTTTATTAAGCAGCAAGGCAGAACAAAATCAGGCTGTATCAAGACACAGGGACTAAAACCCAATTCAACCAGACCCAGAACTGATCCATAATCAAAACAGGACTACAAGGTGAACTGGATGTCTGTTAAATCAACTAGAAACTTGTAAGGCGCTAATGTATAAAGACCTAAAGAAGATACTCTCAAAAGGGAACACTAAGTTTCTAGTACCTAAGTAAAATTTATCACACTGTTTTTTTTTGTTTGTTTTCGATGAAGTGACCCAAATGCTTAAGCAAATTAAAGCCCGTTTTGAAACATGAAAGGCAAGAGAATCGGGCCATGACGTCAGAAATTCTGACAGCCTGTTCTTTGTGGGCGTTACCTATTTTCAATCAGCCAATAGGGAGCGTTTCTGTGGGCGGGGTTAGTTTCAAAGATGAAAGGCAAGAGAATCCGGCTGTGACGTCACAGTCAACTCAACTCCTTAAAAGCAGGTGAAACCGCACACTGGACAAGCACGTTTCTTACTTACAGTCACGAGCGACTCATTGGATGAACTTTTGTTCTGCTTCCCTCAGTCTTATCTCAATATCTGTTTTTAGCTTTGTTAGCTTTGTTTCAAATGTCAGAAATGAGCAACCAAAAAGCAAAAGCAGAATTTGTGTGCACTGTGCCAAAAGGTGCACTGGACAACCTTATTCAGGACCAGTATGAGATCCAAGCTGGACAACTCACTGATGAATCAGTGTCATGCAAAGTGAAAATGAGCAGCACCACCAACGAAAAAGGGGATCAGACTTGTTGCGTTTTCATCTCAGGTCAGGAAAATACCATCACCTTTGACCTTGAGATGAACCATCTGAAACAGCAGCTTCAGCAGAGTGACAGCAAAATCCTGATCCTCAAACAGGAGAAGGAAAGTCTGTCTGCTGAGCTCGCACAACTTCAGAAATATGAGGCCTCTCTGGAAGAAACTCTGTCTAATGAGAAAACACACAGAGAGAATCTGGAGCAGGAGAAGAAAGTCCTGGAGGAAGAAAATAAGAAAGTCCTGGAAGAGCAGAAAATGGTGACGGACACAAATGAAATGCAGAAAAAAACGGATGAGCAGACAAAAGAATTAGCGGAGGCAAAGACAGAGACAGTAGAAACGGTAACCCCAGAGAGATACATCCTCCAGACGTATCTGAGCGCAGATGAGCTCAACCAAATACAGGAGACAAAGGCTGAAATATCACCATGGGAGAAAGCACTGAAAATGGAGGATAAGTTGTGTGTGAACAGACTGATCCAGTTGGTGGTTTCACAGGCCATAGAAAAAGTCTCCTCTAATTACAAGCTCTTCACAGAGCGCCTCACTCCTAACTGCATCAGCGATCGCCTCATTCAGAAAATCTGGCCTGAAATTGAAACAATGAAACATTTGGATCTGTCCCCAAAACGGCTGAAAAATCTTGACAGGGCCATTCTCAAGGATCTTTGCATAGCACACAACTGCAAGGACAAGTATTTGATTTTTAATTTGAGGGAACAGCTCGATAACTTTACTGTCCCAGCCTTCACAAAACACCTCTTTGCATTACCAAGAAGAGTACTCAGTGTCTCTAAAAACAGGCAAGAGTACAAGGAAGTGGTGAAAACTGTCATTGAAGATGTGGTAATGCACACTATGAACCAAAGAAAAAAGTCAGCAGATCCAGATATAGTTGAGTTTACTATACAGAGGCTTAACGGTAAGATGTGGAACAAAATTGTGTCCAAAAACTATAAAATGTCCTTGGAGAACATTGAACAACTCAGCCTGACAATATACACTGAACTCCAAGAAACGTGGCCTCCTTCAATACTGAGGTCAAGCAACTCATTGGTTGACAAACTAATCATGGCAACCTTCAAAAAACATGCCAAACTGAGGAGACCAAACATCATCTTTAGGGTTTTCTCGTGTGCACGCTAAAATTGAACTGACACGTGCATGTAATTATGTGACAGAACTCTTAAATTGGCTTAAAATATTCATGTAGATTGGGCATCTAAATGAACTTTTCAAACCAGAGTGGTTAAAAAGAAACTCTTCTCCCAACTTCCTTCCCTCATCACCAACTGGCCAAGGCAGATGGCCACCCCATCCCAGAGCCTTGGTCTGCCGGAGGTTTCTCTCTTTTAAAAGTGAGTTTTTCCTTCCCACTGTCGCCAAAGTGCTTGCTCTAGGGGGTTGGAGCTTTTCTGCATTATTGTAGGGTCTTGACCTTACAATATAAAGCACCATGAGGGAAGTGTTGTTGGGGTTTGCTGCTGTTTCTTACATCAAAATGTCCAATTATAACAGGACATTTGGAGTTCAGAAACAGCGCCAAACCAAGGAAAACAAAATAAAATAAAAAATTTAAAATAAAAAAACTTTGAATTTGTGCTTTGTTTTATTTGCTGTAAATTTGCTAAGAATGTCATATAAGATTAGAATTGTGTGTCTCAATATCATGTATCATAGCATCACCCTGTAGTTCAATTTGAAGTGGATGTCATAGTAATGTCTTTCTGTATGTGTGTATAAACCGGTGCTGAAAAAACACCGGAGACACTCAAAGTATGACCGGTGTTTGAAGTTAGCTGGTTACATTTGCTTAGATATTCTACTTTCCGTGTTCCAGATCCCCAGAATTGATATTTTCATTGAATGGTCTTTTCTGCCTGTCTGTGTGCCATGCAGTTTTCAAGATTAAAGACCTTGACAAAGAAAAAAAAAAGCTCCCACTCCTGGAAATGCATCTAGCCTTCATAACAATATTATTTTAAACACAAGAATTAACCATAAGGCCTTTGATGAGGTGTTTCAGAAAAGAGAATTGAGTAAGTGTAACCAGAGAGAAGAAAAGGTCAGGGGTCACAAAATTCACATATTTAAATCGTTTCAGCTGCTGGTGAAAGAAATGAGCCATCTCCTCAGGTTTATACAAGTTCATTTTTATTCATTACAGCATCTTGGAGGTGTGTTTCTAAATGAAAGTTCAAACCAAGATGAAAATATTCATATATCAGGACATAAACACTGATACAAACTCAAAATACAAAGAGGTAAAATATTTTACAGGAAATGTTCGTCAGTAAATAACTGTTATGTGTATTACAAGGCCTCCAGAATCTCTGCACTCATCTGCAGAATGGAGGCTCAGCAGCTCAATTCCCCCCAAAGTCTTTCATACAAAAATGAATCTCCAAACATCTGGGTTAAACTGTCCTCATCCACATCAGTTACATGAAACATGGTGCCAAATGATCCATAAATAAAGTCCCCATCATGCCAGGACTCAGCTGATGACGTTCAGCTGAATATCATTTAGCTGACAATTCATTTCTGGATCTTTCCAGTCAAAACCGTTTTCAGAAACGTTTTGCAGTTTCTGTTCATGCTTTCAAATTCCTTGTGCTGAACCCTGAAATCAGACGATAACTTCTGGAGATCAGCTGGTAGCTACGTGCTCTGTGTGGGACTCTGTGGAATCGAGGTCTCTGCAACAGCAACAACAGCACCATGACCATGAATTCAGACTACAAACATCAGCTGAGTTACATTTAGTGTTTATGCTCACCCATAAAAGAAACTGCAGAACCCAAGTGCAAAAACATACTCGAAGTCATTTAGAGAGTTCTATTACATAATCAAGCTTTCTGAGCGCACTGAGATCTGATCATGTTTATTGCTCCTGGCCCACTGCATTCACTGAAATGTTATTCAATCTAGTGCAGAGGCTCATGAGGAGGAAAGGGCTTTCCTGATGCATCCTCCATCAGAGGGGTATACTACGAAGCAAGTTTAACATATCCAAGCTTTGTTTATGTTAGCTGCTTTGACAAAACCTAAAACCTCAGTCAAAGATTTCATGCATCACAACGGTGGTTGTCGACATTCCGGTGACTCAGGCTTTCTGCTTTAGGACAACTTCGATGCATCACTTCATTCTTAAGAGGAAAATGGATAAACTGAGAGCCGCCTGTTTCTGTCAGACACATTTGTGATGTCATAATTGAATAGATTTACTACCGAGTGCTCCCATTTATTGTTGTAACAGATCAGCTGCACATTGGAGCTCTGAAACTTTAATGATGGACAGAAAGGCTTAACTTTAGTAATGCCAGTAAAGTACAGCTCAACAGGCTGCATGTCTAAATGGCACTTAAGGCATACTGAAAGTAAAAGAGGCGTGACTGGCTGACTTTAAATGGAAATGGAACATAACTTGATCCAGACAGGTTTATGTAATCGGCATAAGTTACCATGGTGATCTAGCTAGTAAAAGAGCCAATAATGTGACCCTAAAAGCTCAGACTTTAGGCTCAACATGCCTCACTAACCCACTGATCTCTCTTTAAAGTACACTCCACAGCTAAATATGTAGGTATAAAAACTAGTGACATAATAAACCCACTGGCCATGATAAATACAGGTCCTGATGGTCATCTGCACTGAGCTCATTTATACACGGTGTGTAGCTCAACACTAAACAGTCTCTCTGAACCAGTTGAGTTACTGAAACCTCAGGTTTTATCACCCTGTGTTACTCTGTTTTTTCCTTTTACCTCTGTGCAGTGTGGTCGTCTTTATCCGGCTTTCCTCCAGTGTCACAAAGCAGCCGCTCATCTCTTCTGTCACAGCTTCACCCGTCCCAATATCACAAGTCATCATCATGATGGGGCCTTTCCCCCCCTTCAAGTGGACCTGGATGCTGTCCTGCACCAACACACATGCATGAATGTACCCCGAGTTTCAGCGTATGTTTAGAAAAATTTATCATCAGGTTTTGAAAAACAACAAAAACAATGATTACTTTACACACTATTTTAATCATGCTACATTTATTGGAGTTGAACTCAGATAAAAGAGACCAGATCATCCTGAAAATGAACTTTATCCTAGTCTGTGATATTTTAGTATTTTTATGTTGTTTTACCTCTGTCGGTGCAGGAACCTCCAGTTTGGTTTCCTCTGGAGCTTTGACGACGATCACCGTCTGCTCCTGGAAAGCTTCGAGCCGGCTGATGTCCTCATGGGTCACGTAGGCCAATGTGCAGGAGGACAGTTAAAGAAAACTAGCTTCTATTCACTTAACAGTTATTACAGGGTGGTTTTAGACCTCACGGTTTCTTTTCATGCCAATGACGAAAGTGACATTTTAATCTTTATAGAGTGTCAGGAGTGATGCTCTCAGATGTGCAGCTAGAGTAAATCGTTGACAGATTTTCTGTTCTCTCATCTAACCTGCAGTAACTAATGTAATGGCCACAAGGGGGCAGTGGAAGCACAAATATGGAATTATAATAAGAATACAATTATAATTGAATAAAATAATACAATTATAATTGTATTCTTAAAATCTCGAAAGCAAACTCTGCAAACCAGGGGCTGTTTCTGTATCAGCAGGTGTGACATCAAGTGGCATTTAATTAAACTGCAGGTTTTTTCATGCATGAAGAGAGGACGTTTTGGTGCTCAGAGGTTTTACAGAAAGCCAGAGGAGTCTCAGCTCACTTGGAGTTTTGTTTACTCAAGCATAACGTACTTTTCTTTTTAAATAAAGAACATTTACATTAATTTCCATTCAAATTGGCAAAAACAAACTTCTTACCTTTACTGTAAATGACCTAGTCATGCAAATTGACTTGTTTTTAGGCTCATTCTGAAAAGGAAAACTTTGATGTGGTTAAATCATGTTTTACATTCAGGAGCATTGTTTTCATTACTTCTGTTCAAACTGTCCTGAGTCCCTGATAGAAATGCAGAAGGATATAGAGCGTTCTGCCACTCGTCAGTCATGTCAAACAGCTGCTGGGCGCAGCTTTTGATGAGGCTGTCAAGTGTGTCCTCCACCAGCTTCAGGTTCTCCAGCTCTCTCTGGAACTTCTGCCTGCTCTTTAGCAGAAAGCTGGAGATTGGACAGCTTCCTCTGGGCAGACAACAAGTTCACTGTTACACTGTGTTACACAGACAGCGCACAGGACCTTAAGTTTAATTAAAGAAAACAAAAACTAAACAAAACATCTTTAAGCAACCTCTTTCTACTGATAGAAACCCAAGAGATGACCCACAAAGAGACCAAAAAATTTATTTTGTCAGCGTTTAACATTAAACGCACAAAGTATTCAGAACTCAACAGTAAGAAATTAACTTTTGCTCACTCACATCCACTTAACCTTATTGGCCGTCTGCTTCTCAATGACGTTGAAGCCCTCCAGGACGTTGGTGATGTCATAAACTCGTCGCCTGCGGGTCTGCAGGCTTTTCGTCACCTCCCGGAGGTCGATCGTGCCATCGGGCGACATCAGCAGAAGCTCCAGGAAGCGCACTGTCAAAACTCCCAGAGACGCATCTGAAACCACCATGACACTCAGAGGCGGAACAAGGGGATAAAAACATTTTAAGTCTACATCTTTCTATGTTATCCACTAAAAGATGTTGCAAACACAGCACAGGTTAGGACTACACACCACGTGGCTGTTAAAGTCCCAATCCGTGAGTCTCCAGTTGGCTGGCTGAACATTTACTCGATCTTGTCCACTACTTCTCTGTATTTCAAATCTAACCTAACCCTAATAAAAAATCTGAATAAATAATAAATATCAAAGAAGGATGCACCTTGTCGGGTGGATATCCTGGTCTGTATCATCTCTTTTAAATGACTGAGGATTTCCCTGGAAAGAAAGATAAAAAATGAACTAAATTAACTTATCATTTATTGTTAAAATGTTTGAAAAGATAAGAAAAGGCAGTGGAATTACAACTTGACCGCCATTTGTAAAATGTAGCAAGAAAGCAAAAAAAAAAAAAAAAACATTTTGGGTTGTTTTGGGGTTTTTTACCTTTTTGTTCCTAAATTCGTCTTGGCATCTGGTTCCTCAAGTTCAAAAAGTGAAAACAAAGCAGATCAAAGTCAGAATGATTTCATGTCCACCAAAAAGTGATAAAACACCAACTTATTCACACCAAAACATAAGAATCAACCCAAAAAGAAACGATCAATTACAAGCTGATTGTTTAAATACATGTTTTCAAACACTGTGGTTAATAAATTAAACAATATTGTAACTACTTATACACTCAGTTATGTCTTCAACGTAAAATATATATTCAGTAAGTCACTAGTTTGGAACTGACAAGTAAACAAAATCAAAACAAAAAAGTTTTTAACTTAAAAAAATGCATCAACGTGACGTGACATCCCTTTATCCCCCCACTCAACTAAGGTCATAATCTGGTCAAAAATGACTCCAAAGTTCCTCACAGTGGTACCGGAGGCCAAATACATTCTAGTACTCTCACTCCCAAATCACAGGTCATCGAGGCCTTTATGTATTTAACAAAACTGGCAAACTTGGCACTTACAGACCGACGCTGTATGACTCTATACAGGGAACAGCAACCAGCTGTGAACTGGACCTTACTTTACATCACACAAAGAAATGTAGAGATAGACATTTTCTTACCTGCTTATGTGGAGTAGGTCTTCGTGCAAAAGGTATAACAGGAACATTAACGTCCTCCTCCTCCTCTTCCTCCTCCTCCTCACCCCCTCCTCCTCCAGCAGCCCACTGATCCTCCTCCTCGGACGACTCGGCCCCCCATTGACTGAGCAGACCCAGGGCTCCGTCCAGGCAGGGGGGCATTATGGGAATGGCGTCGCTGCTGACGCCCTCATCCGAGATGTCCTCTGGCAGGAAGTGGTCTTCACAGATTAGATGCTGCTCCACAGAGTCCTGCTTCTCCGTCTCCCTCAGCGCTGCAAGCCACACCTGAACACAGTTACAGTTAGTCTTTATTGATCTCTAGTTTGACTGGCTGGGGTTTTACTCCATCACAGATATTGTGATACAGGCCAAATTGGTAACCTGGTAGTTATTTGTGATTAAAACTGCATTTATCTGGTAGAAATAAAAAGAAAACAATATTTACTCGTCTACTGGCCAAACTAGCTTTAAATAGCGTAAACAGCATAGCTGATTCCATGTTTTGGAAATGGGTTCCTGTTCACTCCAGCTGTGTAGTAAATGAGCTAACACATGTCATCAGGGTTATTTAAACAGCAGCTGTTTAACTGGCATCATGTTAGCGTCATGTTAGCCGGTAGAATCAGATATAAGAGATGCTAACGATCGCTATTCAAACATGTAGCTTGTAAATATGTTGTAACTCTCAAAGTTTTTTGACCCTACCTGGACACGCGCAGGGTCCTGGGGGAAGTTGAAGAACCTCTTCTTGGGTCTGTTGAAGAGCCCCCGGCTAACATTAACCATGCGGTTCGGACACCCAGAGACGACACACTTCACCATGGTAATCGTCTCTTCACCGCCCAGCCTCAACACACCGAGCGGGCAAAGCGCACATCCGCAGCCCGTTTGTAACCGTTAGCACACGGGGAATAAAAACCCGCCACAGCACGACTGGTTTGTTTGTGTCGTCTTCCACGCCGGAAATGGACATGTTTTCACCCGGAAGTACAACAACGCAGGCCAACGATTGCGATAACGCATGTGCGCCCTCTACCGAACTTGTGGTTTTAGAATTATTTATGGATTTAATTTCTTTTTAAAGCTTTATTCACATATCACAGTTTGTTATTTACAATGTTTGTACAGCAAAAATTATGTCCAATTGTATTTAGACAAGCAGACATTGAACTTCAGCAGGCTGGTTTGAAACTTCATAAAAAAGTGACTTATGTGACTTTGAAAGTGGCATTGTTGTTGTTGCTAGACAGGCAATATGCAGATTTCTCAAACTGCTCAGTTTGCTCACACAACAATCTCTAAGGGAGGGGTCTCAAAGGGAGACAAGGCAGCCTACAGAGAGGAAATCCTGAAGCTGGCAGCATGGTGTTCAGAGAACAACCTGGCACTGAACAACAAGAAAACCAAAGAGGTCACTGTCGCCTTCAGGAGGCACAGCACAGACTTAGCCCCCTTATACATAAACGGGGAGTGTGTGTTCATATGTATAGTGCTGCAGAAACTGTGCACCTCACCCTCCTTTCTTCTCCCACATGTTCGCACTGAGTAGGAGATGCTCTGTATCTCATTGTACATCTGTATAGTGACAATAAAGGCATTCTATTCTATTTTATACTAAACAGCAATTCTGCCTTGTTGCTGGGGCAGCACCATCTCTGCTGTGGACAGAAAGTGACTGAACAGGCAAATCCATGGGGCCAGCTCTGTTCTAGGATGCCCTCTGGACCCAGTGGAGGTGGTGAGTGACCAGAGAATGGAGGCTAAGCTGTCATCCCTGTTGGACAACATCCCCTCTATTTGATCTTATCCTGTTCCTTGTTTTTCTTCATTTTTGCTGCTTGTAACTTGTACTGTCCACTTTCTGCCGTGACCTAACAAATTTCCCACGTGTAATAAAGGTTTATCTTATCTTGATGCCAGAGGAGAACAGCCAGACTGCTTTGAGCTTGTAGGAAAGCATCAGAAGCTCAAATAATAAGTACTTACAACCAAGGTATGCAGAAGACCATGTTCAACCTTGAAGGAGATGGACTACAGCAGGAGAAGACCACACCAAGTACCACTCCTTTCAGCTAATAACAAGAAACTGAGGCTAGAATTCACACAGGCTCACCAAACTGGAGAATCACAAGACTGGAAGAACATTAGCAGGTCTGACGAGTCAATTTCTGCTGACATTCAGAAGGTAGGGTCAACAACATGAAAGCTTGGCTCTATTCTGCCCTCTATCAGTGGTTCAGGATAGTGTTATTGGTGTGATGGCATGGGGGACATTTTCTTCCAAACTTTGGGCCCCTAAGTGTCGCTTGAGTATCCTTTAAATGTTACAGCTTACCTGAGTATTTTTGCTGACCATGTTCATTCCTGTATGAACAGTGTACCCATCTCTGATGGCAACTTCCAGCAGGGTAATACACCATGTCAGAAAGTTGGTTTCAAACTGGTTGATTGATCATGGCAATGAGTTTGCTGCAAAAAAATGTGCGATGCTATCACGTCAATATGGACAAAAATCACAGAGGATTGTTTTCAGCACCCTGTTGAAACTGTGCCATGAAGAACTAAGGCAGCTCTCAAGACAAAAGGGATCCAACCTGGTACTAGTAAGGTATTAGTAACCTGAAGAAAATCACTGGTTCAGATCAAACACTTACGTGCTTGTAGGTGCCACCAGTAGTAGATAGTAAGATCCTGACCAGCTGCAGAAGCTGTGTATGCTATCCCATTTCTGTTAAGTCCATCAATAAACTACCTAGGACTCAGAGTTAGGGATTGGGTCGATTTAATGTCCACCCCTCCTTACAGAATTCTTGCCCACCTAAACCAAATAAAATTTAAAATATGCTTATCTAGAATGTGGCTAAAACAAAAACCCAGCCTTAACTCTAATGCGTTTCATCAGTACCCAGGTAGATATCCCTGAACTACTTTAGGTACTGAAACTAGCCAGTGCATCCTGGGAAGGCTTGCTTTACTGGAGATGGTCTCAGACTCAAACTACCATTTGTCAAGGTCACACAGATCCTTACATTTTCCTTTTTCCTACATCATAGTGGTTTTAATGGTTTGGCAAATTGGTGTATATTCTATTTTTCAGTCACAAAGGTAACTGGGCAACTGGATCTCTTTTCATTGGTGTATAAATAATAAAAATCCCTAAATGTCTGCCGACTGCACACTATTAACATAACTAACTGTCAGCTTTAAAAATGACAAACAAAGTGAAGGTTATAATCAGTGTTGCAACACAAGATTTATTCAGAGCAAGAGATGCCAACACCAGCATGATAAAAATTGTACAAACTTCACAAGTCAAATTAAAATATCACATAGCAACTCATGACCTTAAACATACAGCAAAAATATCAACAGAAACCCATGCCATGTGGTAAGAAAACTGCTGTCGAAAGTTTTGCAAGTAACAGAGAAAAAGGGGTAAAAGGAGAGAAAATGAATGTTGTATAAAAACCCCTTATCTGTGCACTGCTGAAAAGAAACGATCATCTTCATAAATTGATGATTTCACAAATATTCATATGGATTTTCTTTTGCATTCTAGCGTGTCACATGTTAGTGTTGAGATTCTCTATGTAAATAGTTACAGTTTAGCTTTTACATCTGTTATTACAATATCTAGTCTATCGACTGTCTTTAAATGGCAGAATTGTGCTTTTACTCCCATTTCCTTTGTTATCAGTAAGAATAACTGACTAAATAAAAAATACAAGCTGTCAGTCTATCTAACGCAGAAGTTTACTGGCAGGAAGCTGCAGACGCCAAGTTCTGGACGAAGATGTAAAAGTCAGGGAATGAGACTTTGCAGTAAATGTCCAAAGAAGTCTTAAAAGAAAACTCCCCCCTTTGCAGTTTGTTTCTCCCTTGTGTGGAAAAAAAAATACATAAAAAATGTATTTTAGTATGATGAGACAATTTGTAGTTTTTTTACACAAGTAAATATTTTCCCCTCATTTATATTCATATCTAGACGAGCTGGTTATTTGTGCAGGTTTAAATATATCAGCACATACTGCTGCACCTGATTACACAGAAATGCAGTTTAGTTTCCATAAAAGATTTATCAACATTTCTGTACTTTGAAGTTTCAGCTTTCATTAGTACCGCTTGTCTAAAAACTTTCATATGGATACCAGCTGTATCAAGTGTTTCTGCTGGTAATTATGGTGGCGTAATTATGTATTATTTAGAAACAATCCAATAAATTGCTTTCCTTTAAAACATTAAATTGAACTTTTATGCTTGTATAAGTGAGGAAAATTTCACCCTTTCATCACTTTAACTGTCTAACTGCTATAACTAAGCTGTATAGTGCAAGTTTCAAAATTTGTCTTTATCCATGTATTACAATTTCAAACAAATATATTTTAAAAATATACTCAAACATTTCCATCCTAGATTCTCACGAGGCTCCTGGATCATATACAGTGATACTATTCATGTCTTAATTTGGTCCAGAGTGGCTTTACAGTAATATATCAGTCAGCATATGCAGAGAAGCCCATCAGATGTGCAAATGTTTAAACATTTTGCATTGCATAAACACAGTTTCCCATCATATTATCTGTTTCTATAAAGAATTAGGTTTGATTTATACTTGTTGTTAGTGTTATTAGTGGGTAACCTAAAGTTACACTTGGTTGAATTAATCTTCTGGAAACATTGGGGCTTGTAATCGGCTTACAACATATAATCACGTTTTTATGTACACACAGAAAACATATGTGATTTTTTCAACTCATTTTGGAACCACACACCCTCCTTCCATTCTAACCAACACAGGCCTGTTACATCCCAAGTAACCCAAACATGAGCCCAGGTCTCAGGAGGTTAAGTCCTCCAGGAGTCATCTTACAATGTCTATGCAGAAAATAAAAGGGCACTACAGTTTTCCACTCTGTTGACACCATATTTTGGAAAAGATGGCAGACATATTAAAAAATGATTATTGTCTTATTATCCAGTGCAAACACGTTTTAGAATGTGTCTGCATACCAAAGAAGAGATCCTGAACTGTGATGTTTCAGACAAAAGCTTGACCGTGAAGACGTTTTCTTCTGCTAAATCTTGGACTGTGAAATAAAGGAGACTGGGGAGAGACCACAGGGGGAGTTTTCCCTTAAATAAATCAACTCAGTGAAATTTGCTTCAAGTTGCTTTCCAACAGGCATCTCCAGCGCAAAGTCTTATCAAAGTCAGTTTCCACAAACTCGCTGTACAGTTTTTGCTTCATTTACCACGTGATAATACTTTAACATACTCCAATAAAGTGCATGCATGATCGACGGTGTTGAGAAAACATGTTCCATCAGTACTGTGATTTCAGACCGAATGTCATCAGTAAGGCCGATTCAGATCAAATACTCAGTCGGTAAATTCAGTGCACAGACGTCACGACTGCTGGCTCTAGTTTTCATTCATCTTTTTCAATTACAAAGACTTAAAAAAGAAAAAAAGAAAAGCGGTGCTTGGTCATCACGTCGTCTGGCATCATGTCTCATTGTGGCTCAGACAACAAGATGCATGACTGGAAAGACGTTTTCTACAGAACGAGTGCAATATACAATGAAGGATGGGAACTTTGACCCTGTTAGTCCAGCGGAGCCGTCAGCCTCGAGAAAGAAAAGTCATATCTACAGATCCGTTTGCCTGCTAAGTGCCTCTTAACGGGCAATAAAAACATCAAAACATGGAAACAAAGGTGTCCCTGTGCAAAGTCGAACATGACAGAACCAAAGTCCTCTCACCCGTGTCAGATTCCTAAAACATGATTGTAGTAAAAGGTTTATACAAAACGCAATACATTTATAGTTAGTAAAAAGATCTATCAGCTCTTTTCTAGTTTTATTCATAAGAAATTGCATATACCCAAACAACTTTTTTTCATATAGATTGCATCCCATATCTAAACAAACGCTTTAATATTATCATACCAATATTGCTGACACGTTGTTCTATTAGCTAGTCGAGGTTGATGATTTCAAATAAATTCACAATGGCAGATTGTCTCCTATATTTTCTGCAGCCATTGGTCTTTCCACTGGCACTCCCTCCCACGAACAAAGAAAAAGCGGGCCGCGGAACAGGACAGCTTTGAAACGGAACAACTCCGAAGGGGATGATGGGATTTTGCACCAAAAAGTTTCCGTGTCGTGATGTTTGAAATCTTCTTGCTCATAGCATCGCTTCTTCTCATCATTGCTAAAGATTTACATTAGTGTCCGCTTCCAGACATTAAGAGGAAAACAAAAAGAATTAATGAGCAACTTCCAAGCTCGTGAGAAGCTTTTCAGAAGTGGTTGCTCTTCATGTTCCAGTCGCCGCTCTGCTCCCTGTTAAACCCGTGACGCCCAGTTTGTATTTTTTTTTTTCTGATGTATGAAAAAAATCGCATTAAAATCAAAAAATGATTCAAGCTTACAATAAATAAATACATACATATACACTAGAATGTGCATACATTAGCAGCTATAAACAGTACATCACATTATATTAGGTCATATGAAAATGTACAAAACGTGAATGTTCATTTAAAACCTTTTTTTCAAAGCAAGGCAACAACAATCAACATAATAAAAAAAGAGATACCCATGGAGTTGAGAGCATTACCGCAGAAGAAATTAAAGAACTAATGATAGATTACAGCAGCAAAAAACAACCCACTCCGTGCTTTTTCCACTTTTTTTCCCCCCATTTGTTGCTTTTGCTTTGCATTTGTTGTTCCGGCCTCAGTCAAAGTTAAACCTGGATGCCCTGCACGGCCTGTTTGATGTTCTCCAGCAGCGCCTTGTTCTCCGGGCTCTGGTACTGGTCCTGGTGGGTGTACATGTCTGTCAGTGTACTCACATAAGTGTCAAAGTTCTGTTCATTCATTGGTTCCTGTGAGGGGAAAGAAACCCATGTAGACACAATCAGGTGGGATAAAGGTGGTGGTTTATTTTCACTCAGACACTGGGGGGAGGTTTGGAAGACAGGCGGGCGGCAGGGGGAGGAAGGGACACCATTGGGAAAGCATGGCTTCACTAAAATACTCCCTTTCTAAAAAGTAAATGTACGATATTTGATGTAATATCAGCCGATTATCTACAAAAATGCAACTCCAAACCATGCAAAAACCAGGTGAGAGATGGTTAGCTGGTGGGTATATGAAAGGTTAATGTTTAGCACATGGAGACAAAATTGTGATGATAAAAACTAATGGGATGCTAATGAGCAGATGGGAAAGACATAACTGGAAAGTCATGTTTGCCAACTGGGAGTTTTGGTGGTTCAAGTACTTCTCTGGGAGAGTGCAGCTTTGGCTTCAGGAATTTTAGTGGGTTATTTGATGATTGCCCACCTTAAATGTCACATTATGTTATAGAGTCACTATAGTCTTTGAGGTCTTCACTGACCTCCATTTAATACTTGGCATTTATAGGTTTTAAGGGACACTAATACAAATGACTATTTCGGTGCCTGAGCCAGTTGCCCTGCACTTAACTGCACTGCTGTCATTGCATCCTGCTAACTTCACACTGACTCAGCCAATCAAAGAATTTGAGTCCAGAGCCTCAAAAAGCCAATGATCCGTCTTTAATTGGCACATAAAAGTCAAATATCCACGTCTCAAGTTAAATGATTCACACACTTTCATTGTTATTAGCCTCTTTAATGGTCATGATTGGTCATAATACCCCCATTAGATGCCCTCCTGTACTAAGAGGAGACAGGAAGGTTGTTATCATCCATTCTAATCACTGATCATTGTAATCCTTAAATGAAGCGATCAACTGAGCCCACTAAGAGGTCTTTCTATTGTTCATTTAAAGGGCTTTAAATGGACAATAAAAAGATTTCAGTTATGTATGCTCTTTAATTAATAAGTCAATTTAGATCTTAGACAACCTACCTTTAATACTAGTATGCCAGAAGACTGTTATCACCCACTGTAATCAGTAGGATAAAAAAAAATCCCAGTGACATGCCCACCGTTAAATGAGGTGATAATAGACTACTGAGCTTACTAGTTGATGGAAGAGGCTGCCTGCGGGCAAATCTATGGGACTGACAGGAGTCGTTTAATGGACTGAAAACAGTTAAAAGATGTGTGTGAATCTGGTTTCAGTGTATGTGCCCACCGAATAATGCTCATTTTAGCTTCTCAGTGCTGGTGCAATAGCAAAGCAGATAATGCCATTCGACTATAGACACCATAAAAAGCAGGACTTGGCTTCTGGGACTGAAAGAAAGAAGCGTAAACCAACTTTCTTTTTACTGGCCACCAGGGGGCGATACCTATGTTTACAGACATACTTCAGTTCATAAAGTAGTCAAGGGGATTTTACCTCTCTAAGTACTTTCCTGATGAGTTTATAGGTTTAGTTTATAGGTAAGCGAAAAAAACAAAAAACATTACGTCATTAAGGCGCAGAATTGCAGTTAATGTCACGTTATCTAATGATCGATCTATCTAATGATTTCAGCATTTCAGTGCAGTCAGAAAAAACAAAGCAGGAGAATTTCTCACACTCTCTGCTGGGGCTAAATTTGATTTAAAGATAGATTTAGCTTCTCAATATATTTTTTGTCATAAAGAGGAAAAGCGGTTATCTACAGTTGATGTCACTATCAACATGGCTGAGTTGAAAGCTGCAGGATAAATGGATAGCTAGGATGTGCCTATGCCACAGTGAGCTACAGGAATTATAGGAAGGGGGGATGACAGTGCAGAAGAGAAGGA
This sequence comes from Diplotaxodon limnothrissa, assembly GCF_057381915.1. Lineage (NCBI taxonomy): Eukaryota > Metazoa > Chordata > Actinopteri > Cichliformes > Cichlidae > Diplotaxodon > Diplotaxodon limnothrissa. The sequence goes on from NC_140610.1 coordinate 44,439,844, forward strand.
TAATTGGATAAAGGATAAATGGATCTCTTACTCTGGGAGGCATCTGTAAACAGCAGTTATGCTTTACTGGGGCCTCTTTCTGTGGCAGCGGTCTCTACAGGAGAGGGTGTACAGAGAAGTCTATTAGCCCGCTAGACACACAGCGGCGGTCACAAAGCTTCATAAGCTACACCGAGGAGTGAAAAAAACATAATGTCCACCTTAACAAGTCTTTTCGCCCTGCAGCTCTGTTCAGACTGCAGCAAGCTTCCAGTTTCTGAATAATTTTAAAGTCAGAACGAACTGAAAGAGGTATAAAATGCCAAAAATAAAGAGACAACTGAGAGAACTAACTGTTACACTGCGAGCTAAATTAGAATCAAAGATTTTAAGTCCTGCAGTGTGAACAGAACTTTGGATTCAGTTCAGTATTTTTCTGGTAATGAGATCGCGTCTTTCTGAGAATTCCTTGTTAAGGCGAATATTTTTCTTACAGTGTGATATGAAGCATTCCCGCCCATTAAAGGAAGAAGGAAAGGAAGCAGAGAGTCCAGTTATCAAGCACCTCCTGTTTTTACTGCTTTAAGAGATTATCCAATTAGCCCCAGTCTTCTTCCGACACTGAGACAACATGACGTTAAAACAGCCATGAGCAACTTCACTGAAAGTCAACCAAAAACAAAAAAGCAACAACAAAAGAAAGAAAACAACGGGCCGTTTCTTTATGTGAAAATCTGTGAGGCGTTTCAAAGCACAGGAGAAGCACAGCATGAACTGCTGGGAGGAAAAAAAAGAAGAAGAAGGTGGAGAACAGAAAGAAGCAGATGAAGAAAAACCTGAGTGTTGCTAAGGGGGGAAGAAGCTGGAGAAGGCTTTTTAAAAATCCCTGGGTCGAAATCATGAACAGCTGGCCTCAGATCTACATTTCATTTACAACACGTGAAACAGAAAAGCCTCCAACAAACACTCAAAACACAATCATAACATTTCCTAAGTGGCATTACACAAACTGTAACAGATATAGTAGGTCATGTCAGACAAAGAACATAGAAATAAATACATAGATTTGCATTTCAGTCCATTTTGATTGGATAATGCATGCTGGTTTATGCATGCTGGTTTTAGGCTTTACTACACTCTCACTGCTCTAAAAACTCAGCTTCAGACAGTTGTTTTTTCTAGTCTTGGGTCTGCATGATGTCGGATAGTGGAGATATCCCAAATATGGTCATCTCAGGCACAGAAGCCCCACCCACCTGGTCTTAAAACCTTCTGTTATGAGGGGAATTTTTTTAACTGTGACACATTCAAAGTAAAGTCCAAGAATAAAAATAAGATCCACTTTAAACTGCTAAGAAAGCCAACACTGCTCTAAAACTGCTGTATATTTGTTCTGAGATGTAATTATTTATATTTGTCTTTGTATTTAAAGCATGTTGTATACTGATGTTAAACATACAAGATTTTCAAACCAGTAAATTCAAAATTTTAAATATTTAACTGACATTTATAAGTCTCTAGATATTTAAATTACACGTTACGGAAGCTTATATTTGTGGTAAAAGAATACTTGTCACATTATTAGTCATCCTAGGTTTACTTCTTCATGCCACAGATGATTTTTTTTCTTACCATGTGTGGAAGCTGGATGTTAGCTAGGCTGTTGATGAGCGACTGGCTGAGGTTAGCCAGCTCGTGCAGCAGGGAGTCGTTCTGCTGCTCGATCACCTTGTTCTCCTCCTCGATGGACTTCAGGTTGGTCTCCATAGTGGTTATCTACCGGATGAGGAAATAAATTAGTAGGAGACCTTTTAAAGCTTTTGTATTAATAGTGACATTAGCAAAAAGGCTGGGAAGAGTGCAAACAATCAACCAACATTAACTTCAGACAATTTTAGGAGAACTGAGTCAGCATATTGCCCACAGATGTCCTCTCTCCCATGTAGCACACAGCACTTGCATTTGCACTACTGGAGCTGGTTTAGGGAGCCTCCGTGAAAACCCACGATGCCCACCCTAAATGCACTGACTGACTATTAGCTGAAAGATCACACGGATTGTTGTACTCAAAGATGGCAGATTAAACACTGTGTCCAACCCATTGCATTGGACACGTGCACATCTGTCAGGTAAAGTAGGAAAGTCTTGCAGATGAAGGAAAATGCAGATGTTATGTCCGTGCAGGTTCTCAGTCATCCAAGTCACATAACATCTGCATCTTCCTTCATCTTAGGATTTTAAAATGGACCAAGAGGCTTCTTCAATTCTAAACATTTTTTAGAACTAACATTGATCTTCAACAAACTTAAAGAAGTTCTCTTCAACCTCTTAAAAAGCATGTGAAACCAAGCAAGATGGCTGATGAGGGCAGGATTTTCTTATGAAAGTATTTTTTAAGAATGCCAAAAGTTCCTCTAACCCTTTCAGATTAAAAGTCTGAGTGCAGTTAAGGTGCAAGATTTATTCTTCTTATTAGAAGAAAAAGAAAACATTGAAGGTTTTCATGAACTTAAAAAACAGCATCATTTTCAAATAATCAAATAATTAAAATATCGAGTAGAAATTTTTTTTGTCAAATAATGTGACAAAAACATTTCTACTGGAAATAGCAGCTTACTGGGACACCTTTATCTCTGTCTATTACAGGACAGTCTAGTTTCTTACCCAACTAGTGTCTTACATATTTGTATTTATGTTACATTAACAAACAGAGACCATCTTACTTGTGTCCTCAGTTTTATCATGTCTGACTCCACTTGACTGTTGGACTCATTCAGATCTTTGATTTCTTCATCCAGCTGTTTGATTTCTTCATCGTTCTCGATACCTGAAACAAAAAACCCCAAAAAGATCCATCTCCCCTGACTTAGCAGTCAAAGCAGCATTACCGCATTTTATCACATGTAAAATGTCTAATATAAGGAAATTAGGTTTTTTTCACTCTTTCAGATATATAATAATATATATAATAATTCACTTAAAGCTTCTTCTGTTTCTTGAGCTCTGACCTTTGCTTGCTCTTTGTTTGATTGTCAACATTTCCACGCCACTCATCCTGGCTTTCTTCATGGCTGAGGTGGCGCGGGGACAACCGGAGAGACTGAAAAAAAAACATAAACCAAATGTTTCTCCAAGTTAAAAAATCTATCTTATTTTTGCATAGATAACGTCATACAAATCGCTGCCTTATTTGAAAAACGGTGACCAAAAGCCAACAGCATGTACAGCAGGAGGAGAGGACCTGAATATTGGTCATTATTTACCCCCAAAATTGTATAAAAAAAGTTGGAACTGATGACAAACTTTGTTTAAAGTAAGAAAGATCTTACCTCCGGTGGGTCAGGAAGCTCCCACTGACGTGCCCTGAGCCATCACAGCCTGGGGTCGGGCAGGTCATGCCATCTGTCTTGCCAGATTTCCAGACAAACTGCGAGCCATTGACGTAGCTGTCCTTTTGCCTCTTTGCCGCAAGGGGGCAGCCTGATGCGCTGCGATGAGAAGCGTACTTCCCTGTCACATGACCCTGACCATCACAACCTGGCACTGGACACCTGAGAAACAAGTGTAAAGGTCTCCGTTTGCTTTTCAAAAAAAAAAATTAAAACACTCCACTTAAAGTAGTCCAGACGCTTTTCTTTGCAAGCTCCTTTGAAAACACTCCACAGTTCTAACCTGAAGTGAAGTCTTGTCACCTCCAAAAAGCTTTAGTTTAAGAAAAGACTAACGCAGCCAGCCACACTAACCATCATCAGCTCTTTGATCAGCTGGACAGAAACACTTTGCTTTAGAAACTGTCCACAGCACTCCATAGGACTCTTGATGAATGGGGGAGGACATTGAGTCACGACTCACTTCCTCATCTACAATCCTCCCCCACCCTTCCAAGGCCTCAAGGCCACAGCAGCGTAACGATGAGCAGGACAAACGCCTATCACCTCCTCAGCTTCCAGACACTCAGCTCTGCCTCCTGCATCCCAAAACGCCCTTCGCTGTGACATTTGGGCTGATTAGAATGAGCCGAGCGTCCACAGGCCGCTCCCCAGCCGAGCTCAGGTTAAGCTTAATTATGATTCTACTGTTAATGATGATGGTGGATGGAACAGAGGCGGCGGCGGCAGCTGGCTACAGACTGACACAAGCTGAACTTTAGATTATTCACAAGGTCGTATTGGCTTAGCATTATGGCTCAGCTTTAACACAAATGTCAAAGGCTCACTAGCGCTAACCTTTATTGGACTTGGTCTGCTGGGAGCCGGAGGTGGAGTGCAGCACTGACCGCGGCTCCCCGCTTTTGCAATATTCTTTGCAAAAGTTAGAAAGGTCAGTCTACATAGGCAGCATTTTAAGAGAGGGATGATGGATGAACCTGTCATTAACAAAGTGCTTTGACCTTGATGCAAAAAAAATGCATAATAATGGGACCTGGAATGTGCTTTTAAGAGGCAACGAAACAAGCCAGTCCTTCCTCCTTGCTGATGATTTGAAAAGTCTAACTGATGCACCTTCTCTCTTTTCTCTAAAAAAGTTGTCAGAAGATGAGAATCCTGTTCTACCTGTTTAAAATACACGGCAACAGTTTAACCTGTTATTTTAATTCTTCATATATCCATTAGCATGTGCAGCAATCCTCCACAACACCTCCAAAGTCCCCAGATTCCAATCCCACTGACCTCACCAACAAGCCTGCACAACCCAAAGAATGCCCCCCTCAGAGTTTGACATCACTAAATGTTTTGTTCTCTCTGACTTATTGTATTTTTTGGCAAGGTGTTGTTTCAAAGATTTATTCTCTTAAAATCCAATATCTGCCTTAAAATAATTATTTTACATTTAAGAGAGGAACATAAAGATGCTGATGAGCATGAATAAAACCAACAGCAGCAAAAAAACTTTTAAGAGAAACTAGAATTTGCTTTTCTAAAGCGCTGTTATTGTTCTATAAGCTTTAATATAGTGGTAAGATCTAAAAAACAGGACACCTAAGCCCTGTATTTGTGGACCTTACATAAAATCTATGAGCAACATCTCAGTTACTGGTCTGAAATCTGTTTTTTTTTACTTGTTCTTTGCTTTGTCTCAGACAGTTTAACAACACCAGGGAAGAAGCTGATAAAATATGGCAAAAACTGCCTCATACATCATAGGAAAATATTTAAGAAGTGCATTCACTTTAAATGAATGCACAACCTTGAATCTATCCAGATATTTAAATGTCTCAATGACAGAGCTTTGGTAGTTTTTTGAGTGGCACTGTCTTTGCCCCTCATTTTGCTTGGGTTTACTTTTAAGCTTAGATCTGACACTTTCCAATATTCTCAATATTAAGGCTGTGACATATCTCCAAAATATCTCCTTACTTGATTGGCTCCTGATCGTCTTTGTCCTCTTTGCTGTGGAGGATTTTTATGCCACTTTTCTTGGCTCGTGGACAACCGGAGAGACTGCAGAACAGAAAATTACTTAAAACATGTGCGTTCAGTGAAGCATGGTTTACTGTTGCTGTTTGTTTGTCTGTGATTTCATGCACGCAGTTGTATATTATAATCTTTACGAATGTACCTCCTGTGGGAGGCATAGTTTCCAGTGATGTGTCCAGATCCATCACAGCCGGGCGTTGGACACCTGAGGAGTAAATACAAGATCAAACAACTGTATTATCACATAATGGTTCCTGTGTCGAAAAAAAAAAAAGAAAGACTACATCCAGAAAAATGTTTTCTTTTTCCGTGAATGTCTGACATCAGACACTCGCAGTTCTCACAAATCAATTACAGTAACACATTAGAGTGGTACCCAAAGCATCATAGACAGGAAGAAATGGTTTTAGGAAAACCGATGACGGATGAACCAGAGAAGAGCGGGCTCTAAATCCAACCATAGAAAAAGTTACACACTTTTAAATGAAAGGACACTGAATGGACAGCAGTCGATATTTTTAACATTCTTTCCTTCCCACACTTTCCACTCTGCTGAGAACAACACACCAGTGATACACTGATCCTGTTGACTCACTTGAGTTCTTGTGAGTTAGTGGTCATCATCCCGCGGATGTTCTTGTCGGCCAGCTGACAGCTTGACAACCTGCAGGAGGAGAAGAGCCACTATTACTTTAACACCACCGACAGTTTTACAAACATGCTCTCATCCCAGGGCCACACATAATGTGGTTTTCTCCGACGATGGCTGTGTCTCACTGTTACACACAAGAGTTATTTTTCTTTTCTTTTTAGCAACAGTGCCTTGTTGGACTGGCTGCAGGAACATTGGCCACTGTGACATAAAGATCCTGTTTTACAGACCTATGGCAAGCACCTAGGTGGTGCTGGTGAAACTCACCACCAGCATTGTGGCAGCACTGTGCTACTCGCGCCAGGTGTCGTTAACATTTGTCATCTTTTGTATTTTGTGTCTGTCCTGCTTATTGTTTGTGGGTTCCTCTGGTTGCTCCACTAAATCTGGGGTCTCTTCCTGTTAAAGGGCAGTTCTTCCTCACTACTGTTGCCAATCAGTCACTTACAGGGGATTGCCTGACTGATGAGCTTCTCACTATACTGTAAGGCCTTTACTTGGAAAAATGAACTCCATAAGCCAAAGGCTTACTAGCCAAGATACCAAGATTTGTGCTTCCTTTAGAAATTTGAGTTTTACAGTTTGTTTGATTTCTAAGTCATTAGTTGGGTTTAAGTTCAACTATTTGGTTACAAAAACAGCACACAAAAGCACAAGAAAAAGGACTTGGATCTGACAAACACCTTCCTTCCCAAAGACCAAACACCTTCTGCTGAAGACGTTTGATTACTTGATTATTTGATTTGATGACTCTTCTCACTGTTGAGGTCTGGGAAGCACTTCCACTCCCTTAAGGCCAAAACAGAGAGAATGAGGAGGAGCTTCTTCCCCCAGGCTATTCGGACCCTGAACCAGGCGTAGGACTGGACTCTCCCACACACATTACATCACTATAAGACTGGACTCTCACACACATCACATCACCACACGCACTCTGGTTTTTCTTTATGCACACTTCCTATAATTTATAATCTTTATAATCTCTTTCTGCTATTTGCACATTTTTTACTGTAAATTTCTAAGTTAATTTGTAAATTTTTGTAGTAACCTGTAAATTGTAAATACTGTAAAATCACTGTCATTCAATGGTCGGGCATTGCACAGCTACAAGCATTTCACCCCCATGTCATACTGTGTATGGTTGTGTGTGTGTGAGACAAATAAAATTTGAATTTGATTGCAAGGAACAAGAAGAAAGTGCATCATTTGTTTGGAAAACAATAGCCTTACTTATGGTCAGTGAACAAAACAGTGGAGCTAACATACACTTCATAGATAGAAGTCCTCTTTCTTGACGGTGTTATGTTAACTGATGGCTGATGATTTTTTTTTGATGATGAAGTAACTGGTTTAGGAAAAAGATCGGGATTTGGGACAAAACACTATTCTTCACACCAAACATGATGAGTCAGGAGTAACAGCCAAATTGTGTCCCAAATTCTGAATGAAAGTAATCTGATTACATGTAGTTTTATACTATGGGTTAAGCTGTTCAGCCTTTTGAAGATGCCAATGTTCACATTTTTGACGGGAAGCCAGATGGTTTGAAAGCAGGGTAAAAGAGACCATCCATGTCCACTGTGATTGTCCATCACTGAACAGAGGAGGTGGCTCACGACACCAACTGTGGAGTCTTAAGATCCTTTCCCAGGTGTCAGGTGACCTCTATAGGTCACATGGTAGAATGAGGTTAGGTCTCAAAGTAGTTTCACCCTAAACCCTGGTGGTAATGACCCATGCCGTTTTTCACACCTTGGCTCATCTGCTCCCCACTATGGTTTACATACCTGCGACTCTTAACTTAAAGAAGTCCAGTCGCTTCCGTCCAAGCTCCTTAGACTCTGATGACAAAGAATCTTTTTTTTTTGAGTGTATCATGTTTCCACATTTCACAATCCAAAGTGTGGAAATACTAAAATCTCTACGAGAATTAATTTTTTTCTTTAAAATTTTTGAAATGAAAGAAACTTGAAGTTGCTGAAACAGGTCAAATAACATCTAAGCAGAAGTAAAACGTAAACTTTGCAGCGCAGAAGTGATGAGCCTCTGTAGGGAACGATTAGGCTAAACACGCATAACAGAGATTTTCTCTGTCCTCACATGAATCCTGCTTCACTCATGCAAAAAATTCACAGCCTGAAGTCTTACTTATTTTGTTTGTTGGTTGTTATGCAGTCTTCAAAGTAATTAACCAGATCAATTAAGGGAAACTGCTCTGGGATGATTTTGATGTCTGACCCTCCTCCAACTCAGACGCCTGCCTCATAGTCAAGAGTTTCAGATTTTATTTGCTTACACGAGCGCCCGTGACACAAGCTGATGAAAGTAAAAACAATTTGGCCAGTTGCCCAAACCCCAAAGAAAAGGCTCGATCAGGACACATGCTATGCATAGCAAAGAAGCGAAGCAAGCTCCTCCACAGTTACTTGTTTATATCACACACATCTCCTGATACGTGTGCGCTGTGAAGTGTCTGCACTTATTGAGCTACAGTGAGGGGAAAAGCAATATATCAATAAAAAATGATGAAAACTATTTTTTTTTCTTTTGGCCTGTGAATTCCTGTCATTAATAATCCTGAGCTGTTAGCCTTTGTCTTATTGGCTCTTCGGCAGCTGGCGACAGAAGATGGTGCGAACGCCTGTGTCACATCTGATGAAGCCTCTCAACGAGATCAGAAACACCACGGAGACTAAAACACGTACTGATGTGCCGATCTCCGTTTCTAAATTTACAAGGTTGCTAATTAGTTTCGTTCCCGCTTCAAACTCGTGCTGTTTGTCTTTGCTATCTGCTGATGTTTCAGGGTTATGTCTATATTTATGTACTTTTGTAAGACTGCTGCACCATCAATTTAATGAGACAGGAAAGTGAAGTGACATATAGCGCATAGTGAACCTCAGCTGCCTTTGACTGAGGGTTTCTCGCCATCCTTCGACCTGAATGTGAGAGTGTTTGGCTCAGAGGCTGCTGGGTAACAGCGTGCAGCAGTCGGATTACTTACGTGATGAGCTCCTTCTTGCTCTCCTTGCAGGGCAGGTATTTGTGGTGTTTGGGGCTGGGCATGGTCACCTCGGCCGGGTAGTGCTGCTCGTCCAGCAGCTCCTGGAAGGGATCCAGCTCGTCGCTCTGGTGTAAGGACGAGAAATAAGCCGACTACAGCGCGTCACTAAAAGCTCTTCGTTTGCAAATTTACACAAACTTCACAACACATTCCCATTTCAAACACAGGAGACAACAAGGTTATGTGAAAACAGCATTATCAGGTAATGTTAGGTTTTCCTTAGTCAAAGATAATGTTATCCTCAGTGAAACAGTCGTTAGATTCCCTGTAACATTAATTAGACATTCCTCATGTCTGAACACATCGCTATGATATAGTAAATTAATTTGTGTTCCATAACAACTTTAGAAGTAATTAAAATAAATTAAAAAGTCAGAATTAAAAGAACATTTTAATTTACTGAAATAAAAAATAACTACAGATGCAAACGAAGAGGGTAATATGTAAAGAAATAACATTAAAAAGTCAGACATTAAGTTTGTGAATTTAATGTCAGAATGTATAAATCTTCTATGTCATCTCACAGAATATGTGCTATTGTCATTCATACGTGTACGTTTCCTGCCGTAAGTAAGAATATTACCCTCCACTGTAGTTTAGCTGATTTTAACCCACAACAGGGCTTCATCTCATTTATGTAAAAAAAAAAAATCAATATGTCACAAAGTGAAAACTTTTTAGGTGTCATCCAAAATGTTACAATCTGAAAGTTTTAAAGGCTAACTTATAAAAATGTGCAGATTACAACATGTGCGTTATATATAAAACAGTTAAAAGCAGGATTAGGAGAGAAAAAAATGACTGGAACGATTCTCACATTAGTTACACACAACACATTTATCTCAAAAATTCAGAAGAAAACCTGATTCATTCTACATGAGTTGAATAAAATATGGAGTGTTTCCTTACATTAAGTTTAAAAAAAATATTCTAGAATCCTCAGGAATGTATTTGGTATATAGATCTAAAAAAGTGCATTATAATCAGTGTTTTAGAAAACATTTGGCCTTTTTTAGATCAGCGTAGTGTGTCAGTGCCCAGAGAGCTACCAAGCATAAGGTCTGAAAACATACATATAGGCTGTTTACACATAAACAGCCTATATGTACCTACAGGTTTGTTATATAGCTGTGCTTTATGTATATTATGTTTTTTTCTCTGTGTGGTGGAACATTTTAAACATATTTATATAAATTTAATTTTAAGAAACAAATTATAAACATACCAGGGAATTATTGTGGACATAAATCGAGTGCTATGGCATTTATGTGTGTACGAATAACTAATAAGAAGAGCCTGATTTATAGCATTTAGGCCCTTTTTTAATGTAGCTGTATGAGTCATATCAATTTAGTGTCCCTGAAGTTCTGGTCATAATAAGCAGATCTGTACTGGTTGCCAGATGATTTCCAGGTAAATGTGTTCCCAGCACAGGTGTCAGAGGCGTGTCTCTCTGCTTGTTAACCAGGTCGAGCTTCTTTCTGCAGCAGTTTGTGAACAAAAAGCTTTTGTGGCTCTAAGAACACTGCAGTCTGCTCTGCAGTCCACACATCACACCTCCTCAGTCGGGAGCAGAAATCGTTGTGGACTGTCTGGAGAAAATCCCATCAGACGCCTCGCTCTGGGCTCCGGCCTCCTCTGCAATGTCGTGCTTCATTAACAAACGCAATTACTCTCCTGATTAAAACCTTTCACTCCAGCGCTCTAAATCCAACGAGGCAAATGTAGCAATTTGCTGCATGGGTTGCTCTGTGTGATATCAGATCTGTGAGGATTGAAAGCGTGCCGATGATCTATCGTGTTTTACTTATGTATTAGTGCTGTAATTCAGTATTTTAATGCACCGTGTGTGAGCTCCTGAAGCGTTCATTTAGTCTGAACCATGCAGTGCTGCTTCTGGCCACATGGGAGCGCACTGAGCCTTCCGGAGAGCCTGTCTGCATCCACCCTATCAGCCAGGGTTATTTATCAAACTGCACAGAGAAATTTGAACTTGCATGAGATAAAAATGGAAATTCTTGACTTTTACTCCCCAGAAACTTTAGATTAAAACCCATTTATCAAACTTATTTTGTCTCTGTTCACTTAGATCTTAGATTAGTGTTGCAGTGCACTGACAACGTGGATGGACTGTAACGGCTGTGATGAAGAGCTGTAACCCTATTTATGCTTATATTGCATCACAACTTTTTGTTCTAAAAGACTAAAGCCGATTGATCCTTTTGTTCCGTGCCACATTGTAAGATTTTCTCTGATCTATCGCATCTCCGCAGCACGAGCGACTTCCCTTTTATGTGTGTAATATAAAGTTAATTTCACAGTAGTGTATTAAAGACTGGTAACACAATAACAACAATCTTCATAAATGGAAAGTGGATAATTAATTCAACAGGTTTTTAATATTTAATATATCTAATATTATAGATATTAGATTATATATTAGATGCTGACTTGCTTAAAATAGTCAGATCTTGTTTTTTTATTTACTTATTTTTTAGGAGGCTACACCAAGGAGCTGGATAAAAAAAAAAAAGAAGTATCTTTTCAAAATAAAAGACCCAGTTTCTGCAGACCAAGCAGTAACCTCCAGAGCTGAAAAACGAAGCCAGTGCAGAGGCACTAAAACTGCAGTTCTTCTAATGGCCACTTGAGGCTGACTCTGAAAGTGTATAATTCCTCAGACTCTCATGTTAATATCTCCAACTTTACAGCAGAAATAAGTATCTTTCCCCCTCCATATCAGTGCTTTAAAAAAAAAAATCATTCATCCAACTGTATAACGGAGTTAGGGGCGTCGCCATCTTCAGTGACAGGTGCTCTGACACAGCTGCCAGGCCATTACTCAGATCAATAAATTGGACTTCTCTGCCATGTTTAACAATAAAGTCCATTTTGTTTCTATATAACATTTTAAAAAGGAGTTTTATTTTGAAAGTTTAACTTATTCTTTATCCCATTCTTGTGTCTGACTTTCTGTCCTCCTCATCTGCTCTTCGCATGTCAAAGATTCACCAAAATAAGACACATGATTATAAGAACAGCAACACAAACTAAACAACATTTGATGCCCCGAGAAATACAAATGAAACTTTTATCACCAAAAATAATGTCTAAAAAAACTGATGCATTGTGCAATATCTACTTTAAAAAAAAACGAAATAATTACTTATTAATGTTTTATTAACGATTACAGTTTATATGTGATGGTTACTATAAAGTGTTATTTAAAGGCTTAAAAAAAGATACAGCTCGACTTTAAAGTTTAAATTACTTATGCTTTGGCAGAATAACATCACTGAGGTAACTCAGCAACTAACAGCAATAAAGCTCTGTTTCTTTGTTTTCACTCATACACTCGGCTGTAAGTCTCTTGTGTGAGATGTGTGATGGCGTTTCTTCTTTTATATGATTTTGCAATCTCTCTCTTCAGCGGTCTTTCTTTATTATTCTTTTGTTGAACTGTGTCTGTTTGGTGGCTCCAGGGTGAGGGGTGAACAGCAGAAACTGAGCGGCGATGTACAATTTTGGCAAGCACCATCGTTCTGTGCCATTTCAATGCCTTGGGTTGGTGAAGAAGTGCATGCAAACATAATAAACCCTTCCAAACTCACAAAATTTCCTCTTGCGTATGTAAAGTGATGCAAAAATTATGCGTAACAATCGGCAACCAGAAGTACACCCTCGCAAAAAATAAGCCCAGAACTTCTCTATGGCCCTTTCTGCTTTGCACCGCAGAATAAGGATTCCCTTCTAACAGCTTATAAACTATGATCATCTTCTAATCTATGCATGAACACATAATATAAACTCTGGGTTCCTTAAATCTCTCAATTTCATGCTTGAAATTATCCTTACTTTGCACGATTAGGGGCCTAAATAAATCTTAAATCAAGTGCTTAAAACCCTTAATCATAACTGTAAGGGCAGAGAGTGCAGCAAGAGCAACATTTAGAGCTTTAGCGTGGCCTAAAAATATTTAACTTCCACCTCTTCAGGTTACTTATTCAAAGCACTTGTCACCTTAATCCTAAAATGAAAAATTCAAGGTGTCTCTGCCTCCATATCATTAAATATTTTAAGTTTTAATCAAGCATACTGTAGTACAGAAATTACTCTCTACATTAGTTTGTGTCAGTGTAAATATTAATCTGCTCCCTGCTGCGTTTCTATATAAACTACTTAGAGTGGTGCAGAACCTCCTGTAAAGACGAGTCCTGCAAGCTGTGTAATAATCTGCCGCAACACTAAATACACCAAACTCTAGTCTTCTTTGCTGCATTTAAATCAGTAGATTTTAAATATGTAGTGTAGATGCTGCTAATGTGATCAGCGATTCTGAAAAGTATTTTGCAGAACTTCAGATAACAGTTGATTTGAAAGCCAGAAAATTCCTCATAACTGGTTTATAATTTCAAATGAAGGCTCTTTGAACGACGTATATCAGTTGCTACAAATAAATAATTGTTTATTTCCTACAAGTCACATAATTTCAAATGAGTTGCTTAAGTAATTTGGTCTGTAAGTCAGTGCACAGCAGGTCAGCTCAACATCTACAACAAGCTAACAAAGTTTTAACAAAGGCTGCATTTTTTATTTGAGTTTATTAAAGTTAACCTATATATATATATATATATATAAAACCTACGCCCATTTTACACATGGCCAAAGTTTGAAATGATGATGTCAGTGTATGTGCAAGTAGTCCCTTTGAGCTGAAAGCTCAGGATTTCTACTGCTCTAAACACCCAGTTTCAAATTTTTTTTCTACTCTTGGCTCTGTATGATGTCATTGGGAGGGGTTATCCTTATATGGGCATCTAATGGCAAAGGCACACTAGTAAACCTCCTTGTGATTGTAAGTATTTCTTTGCCACAGCTACTACAGAGCCTCAGGGTGTTGCACACTCAACCTCTAGGTGACCACTTTCAACTGCAAGCAGATGTCACAGATGCAGTATCGTTTAATCACCATACTACACTACGTCACTATTTGTAGAGGAATATCTGAATTTGCATCCACCCATCGATTTTATTCCACTATTCCACCGCAGCGAAGGCTAAAGGAAGGAGCTAAAAGCGCTTTTTTCATAGAGGCTATGAAAAAAAGCTAGAAAAAGGCTGTAAGGCTCATTTTGATCTGTGACTTATGCAAAGCTACTCTAAAAAGTAAAATAATAAACAGCATCAAGTTGTAAAAGGGCATCATAGTCTATTTAACGATATCAGTGAATCGGGAGACCTCTTGTGAGGAAACAATAACAGAAAATAAACTCAACAGTGTCAGGACTTTTTAATCGCCCTATGATAAAAAGTCAGTATTTATAGGAAACTTTCAAATACCTACAAAAACACGGATGATCTGATATCCTCGTGTTGGTGTTGTTCCCAGACCATCATGAAAATGTTGTTCCAGGTTCAACATTGCAAGTGACCAATCACATTGTTGTGACGTTATTCCTTTGCGCGCCAAGCCATTCGTGCATTTATAAAATTCCAATGTTGCAAGGACAATATCAATTCTGCTTACTGTTTATTAAAGGGTTACGGTTAGGGTTAGGGTCAGGGTCCGTTGATCGGCGGACAGAGGCGGTTTCACGCAGCTTTAGTACAGTTTTTTGTTTTACGCCGGTTTTTCCCGAAGTCGCAAAAGTATGACGTCACAACATTCTGATTGGTCACTTGCAATGTTGATCCTGGAACATTTAGTATGATGATCTGGGAACAACACCAACACGAGGATATCAGATCAACCACAAAAACACACCTTCTACCAAGGCCCATGATCTATTTTAATGAAATATGTTTAGACGTGCTTTGTCAGTGCTCTTCTTTTCAACCAAGTTTCATGAAATTTCACTTGGCAGATTTTGAAAAACCTTGCAGGCAGACAAACAGCATCAAAAACACACATTCGAACAGCACTGCAAATAAAATTTTTAAATTGAACGCATCCCAAAAAAAAAAAAAATAATAATAATTTCTGGAAACATCGTCATAACAGAAATGTATTCTAACTATGAACATTTAGGTGTTAATGTGCTTTTATATTATATTTATATTATATTGTGTTGTATTAAATATTGTATTTTATATTATAGTAGCTTTATAATATGTGCAAACTGTGATTTCTGAGGTTTTGTTCATAACATCCAAATGATAAGTTCTAGAAGTAAAAGTATCATGTCAGAGTTGTTTGTATGTATAATTAATGCATTCATTAACTATATAAGCTGTAATAACATCATGTTGTATTTAACCTCATTCCCATAATGCTCATTCTAAGCTCTGTAAGTGTTGCACAGTGTAGACCTTCCCGTTACCTCTTTGTGGTCTTGCTCGTCTCCCAAACGTTTGATCTTGTTGCAGTCGACGGGCAGGTCCCAGCAGTCGGTGTCGCTCAGCTGGTAGCAGCGGCTGCTGAGCAGAGCCTGCCGCTGGGGAGACATCGGCTGCAGCGGGGTTAACACCGTCCCGCTGCCCTCAGGGCCACCTGGCTGACCAGCCACATCCACCGCCCCGCTGTCATCCAGATCGCCAACTGGACTCTGAAGAGCAAAGGAATCTGAATACTGGTGAGGTATTCAGAGGGCTTATTTTTGTTATGTGATTATTGTTGCTTTTTTTCAAAAAAGCTTATTTTATCATTTCTAACAAGTTCTCAGGAGGTTACAGGCTAGTATACACACAGTCTCAGTCACAGAGGTTTTAAATGTTTTCAGTCTTCAGGTCATTCAAAAAGCTGCTGCCAAACCAGAAGACCTGTATAAACCCTTCTCCATACTAAACTCCTGCTCTGCTGGCATCCAGTTACATTTCCTAGACTTCCAGGTGATGCTTAAATGTGATGCTACTTTTCTACTACTTTTGATTTGTTTCTTTTTTGCACCTTTACTTTTACTATCACTGCAATCTAACTGTTATCTTACTATATGCTAGCCTAAATGATTTTATTCTATTTGTATCAACAGTAATGCCCATAATTATTCGTACTCCTGTGAAATCTTTTACATGAAAGCTCAGGGGTGAAATTTTACTTTATTCAGTTTATTGTAGTTGTGATAGAATGTTCCAGATGCATGTTGATTTTACACAATGGGCATAACAATAAAAATACTAATACTTATAATAATTTGTACATGCTGTCCAAAATGATTCATACTCTTCACCTGCCTCAATATTAGGATTATTGTTTCTTTACAGTGTAGGTATTTTAGGTATTTTCAGCAATGTTAGGCAAGAAATCCATGTCAATTTCTAGAAAAGTCCAGAAGCCGAGAAGCTGAGGGGAGCTGGTAAAAATGCTGCCAGTTCATGGTCAGCACTAGAATGTGCTATGAGTAAGAACTAAGTGAGGAGCTCTGGTCACATATTTTGATTGTTGTCAAGGATGCCATGGACTCCAAAGCCATATCCAAATGATTCCAGGTCCCTGTACCCACAGAGCATCATTAACAAGAACAAGATATTCCACACAGTCAAGAACCTGAAGAGACATCGTAGAAAGCCCAAAGTTACACGCCATCTGGGAAGAAGTGTGTTATGGGAGGCCAGCAGTAACCCACACATCACAACTAAGACTATTCTACAAAATCTGAGCAACACCAGAACACAGATTTCAAGAAGATACAGCAGCAAACACTATCCAAGGGGGCTTTTCATGGACAGTGACCACTCCTCCAACACAGGCACACACAAGCTCATCTAGTTTCTGTAGCTCTGACAGAGCTACGATTTTGGTTGCCAGTGTTATGGTCAGATGGGAACTCTTCAGCCACAGAGATGTGGCTTTTGTTTGGTGAAAGAAATGTGAAGCATTCACCCAGAAAACACAGTCTCACTGGTCAAACACTAAGGCGGGATGGACCCAGATGAACCTTTTAAAAGCTGAAGGAATCATTAAAATCATTCATCCAGCATTCTTGGGCAGCATGGACCATCTAACCAGATTACAGTCCAAAAACATATGGCCTAATTAGTAAAGGAACAATTTGCAGACAACAATCTAAATATTTTGGAGTGGCCAAGCCAGCGCACCGGCCTGAGCCCGGTTAGAATTTCTGGAGAGAACTAAAGACCAAGATCATGGCAAAGAAACCCTCAAACTTTGAGGACCTGGAGAAGTTCACCAAAATCATTGTGGAGACGTGTAGAAATATATTCAACTGCATAAAGTACTTGGAGGCTGCAGCTACAAATAAAGGCTACAGAGAAAGAGTATGAATAATTCTGGAGATGAGATTTTTTGGGAAATCAGTCAAATATAATCATACAAATAGTTAAAAATATCGAACATCGATTTGAATGTTCTTCTCATAGCCTTATGTCACCTTTTTTATAAAATGGTGAAAGAATAAATTTGATGTGTCAATAATATATCTTAAAACCCAAAAGTCCGACACGAGTATGAAGAATTTTAGGCAAAATTACATTTAGATATGTTTTCCTAATGCTCGTCTCTGAGTTGCGCTCTCTAGACAAAGCTGCCTTGTCTTATTTTTCCCCCACTCCTGCCATTGTTTAGGGATGTGATGTAATAAGGCAGGCATCCCATTTTTACTTGCAGCGCCTCAGATTACCTGTGTCAGCAGGTCCTGGGGTTTCCCTCCCAGAGCGTGCGGGAGCTCCCGGCACCGTGTCGACAAGTTAAGGATGGCCGTGGCCGCCATGTGGGCCGCCTCCATGTCGTGGGTGTAGTCAAAGCTACTCTTACTGCAGGTGCTGCTGGCGCTGCTTCCACCTCCACCGCCTCCCCCTCCTCCTCCACCTCCTCCACAGCTCAGGCTGCTGCTGCTGCTGGGAGCGTAGCTGCTGGTCGTACTGCTGGCCGGGCTGGACGTCTTACAGTAGCGCTTAGCTGCAGGGGTGCACACAAGTATGGCTGATTTGTTAGGCTGATGCTGGCTTTTGGCCAAGCTGTTCAGCAGATGGGTTTTTTGCACGGGGTTTAAAATTGCAGAGAGATCCTCTAGCTTTTAAGAATATGCAATAAAAAAGACAGACTGGTGAGGGGAAAGAGCGAGAGAAACTGATTGAAATTTAAGGCTTTCTAGGATTAAGTGGGGAAACAATGAATTGACCAGAACAAGAATCCACTCCAAACTAAAATTCAAACAAGCTCAGTGCCTGAGATTGTTGAAGTTGTTCAACTTTTTTGGTCACTTTGCCAAAATCAGAGCTCGTAAATCAAGATAACATATCTTAAGACTGTTCCTGCCTCAGAACTGAATTGAAAATGCTTTGGACTGGATGTCTACATCTGATTTTTATTTGGAACAAATTCTAAGAACTGCAGCATTTCCTTCTTTGTGAGTAACATTTGCTAAAAAAAAGAAAGAATACAATGCCCAGCTGTCCCAGAAAATAACTGACCTTTTTTTTAAAAAGTAACTACTTACAATATTTGTATCTTCAGTATGTAAAAATGGACCCACAGGAACAATAAGCAAAGTATTTAGAGGCCATTTTTGGTCTGTTTAAAGGATTTGCTGCCAGATAGAAAACATATATGAACACCAGCCTTATGCGCTAAGTAGGGAGACATAGAGTCATTCAACATAAGACAGAGAAACAGATGTTTGGGCAAAGCCAGAGAAAGACGCTGCGTGGTGGTGAATCCGGCCTCGGCAGGCCGGAACGATGCTGATGGAGGGAAGAATGGTGGAAAGGAGGGAGGCAGGGAGGGAGTCGTGACAGAGGGGAGCTCAGACACCTCGTCTAAAAATCTCCCTCCTGCCTGCTTCTCACTAATGGCTCCCAGCCAAAGAAACAGGGCTCGCCTCCATTATCTCTCCTGTTTCACAATCCCTCCATCTGTACCTCCTCCCTCCCTCCATCCCTCCATCCTCTGCTCAGAGGAGGCAGGCTCTTAGCTTGGCATTTCCATAACTCTGCTCCAGCCATGTGGAGAGGCCGAAAACATCAGTGTTTTTAGCTCTATAACAAAGAGAAGACAAGCAGCACAGAGCATGTGTCGTTGTGCACGTTATAATGCTTTTAACATCGGATACAAAATGTTCTCCTCAGAACAGGAAAATGAATAGTAATCCCTAAGAGTGGGATCATCTGGAAGGATTCTTTTTCCTTTCAAACAAACAAAAAAAGGAATCACAATAAGCCTGACCATGGTTTTTACGGTGATTTTGAATTTACCTATAATAAATTTTTTAGACACATGGATCCATCATTAACTCAAATAAATATCTCCAATATTCTTCAAAAGGTAAGAAGAATGTCAGACCCCGTACAAACAAAAGACGCAAATCACCAATCAAAATATACGATAAATTGTTGTCACAGGATCTAAATGTGGGACCGATGATTTGCAATTGTGTATGTTCATTCTTCTCACCGTCGAATCCCTTCGGGGAGGTGTCTCGTCCGTGGTGGTGGGACTTGGTCGTCAGACCTCTCTTTCCGTAGCTGCCGTGTTGGGCATCATAGCCGCCATAGTCATAGCTGGTCTTGGAGTATTTCTCCAGCTCCTTCGCCAAGTTGGATCGTGGCGTGCTGGTGGGAACATTGTTTTTGTAGCCATACTCAGGAATCTCCAGCTGCTTCACAAAACACATTGGTCTGAAAGGCAGCCAGAGGGTAAATAAGGCTGGGATCGAACTTCACTGCACCATTTAGCATCCCTACTTCGGATTAAAAAGTGGATTTTTTTTTATATTTGTTTTGTTTTTTCAAAGAACTAATAACAGTCTGTGTTATTTACCTTTACGCCAAAAAATTGGCTGCACCATTCAGCATCCCTAAAAAACTTCGAATGGTAATTAGTGGAAGAAGATGGTGAGTTTCTGTTTTGTGGAAGAATATTTAAGCCCAGCTTTTTATTTAGTTGCTAGCTGACATCCTTTCAGCTTTCAGTACATTCTGTTTAAAAAAGGCAACATATATTCCCAGATTGCCTTACAACTCAGAAATATACCAGGAAATTGTTAAACCATTTTGCATCATCAAATAGAAAACAATGAAGGTTTTCTTTGTTATGGAATATTTTGCAAGTCTCAAGCTTAAAGACACTATTAAGCTTGCCCCGATCATTTAAGGTGGTGCGAGATGCTCTCCATCAAAATAAGTGCAAACTTTTAGTAATAAAATTTTTTGTTTGTGTTTGCTAATTATTCACAGGATAGTTTTTGATTCCGGAATTCCCACCATATCTGAACTAGTCACACATGTGGTTGAATGTACAGTACTAGTGACCTGCACCTAGATATAATGAGGATTACTAGTTGTTCTGCATCCCCAGTTCCTTATGTTTGATATGATCTGGAGCTGTATGTGTGGGAATTTCATTGCACCATTCAACATCCCAGATATAAAAAACCCCAAAGAAAAAAAATGCTTCCATAACATACCATATTCAGAGTTCAGTGAGCAATTCGGCATCCCTTGCTAAGCTATCAGAATTCAAAATATGCTGCTTTACTGTACTGAAGTGGGCGGTACCTGAGGACACGGTCTGACGCCTGATTGGTCTTACTGCCGCTGTCAGTTGAGTGAGTCTTCTCGTGGACCTTCGCCATCTTCTCTGCAGCAGCGATGGGACAGCCGGACAGACTGAAGGATTAGGGAGGGGGAGACAGCACACGGCCTGGTTACACACTGTACCAACACACGCACACACACATGCAGCATCTGGCTCTCAATGAAGAGCGGTTCAGCTGTCAGTACCAGCAGTTCAAAATGAATTATGGATTTAAAAATGGCCTACTTTGTGTTGACTTTATGACTTGCTTTCCAGAAGACAAACTGGTTTATCAGTTGACTTTCTGTGTGACTTTTTTCTAAACAGGTATTGCTTAAATTTACAGACAGACATGTTTGTGACTCCTGCTTCTGTACATCAGCGGTCCCCAACCCCCGGGCCTCGGACCGGTACCGGTCCGTGAGTCGTTTGGTACCGGGCCGCGAGAGTTGAGGCTCAGGTGTGAAATGTATAGTTTTCAGGGTTTTTATCGGTTTTCAGAGTTATTTTGTTATCGTTTTTATCATTTACTCGGTTTTCCTTGGTCTTTTCACGTGTGTTATGAATAAATTTTCTTTTTTTCGGTACTGGTACTAGTTTTATTTTTGTTGTATTTATCCGCAACACCTTAAAGGCCGGTCCATGAAAATATTGTCGGGCATAAACCGGTCCGTGCCGCAAAAAAGGTTGGGGACCGCTGCTGTACATCACTCAAACTGCAAAATTCTAGGCTGAAAATGAAGCCAGTGCAAAACTGGCATTCAGCTAATGTCCACCTGAGGCTGGCTCAAAAAGTTAGTCACTAGTCCACTCCCACATCAATGTACAACTTCAGCCATGAAAGCAGAATGTTTACAGCTTCATATAAGAACAGGCCTCTTGCCTGTGGTTGTGCTGTTGGTACCTTTTAAATAAGCTGTAGTTTGGAAATGGCAAGAAAATAAATTGTCCTGTTTTATTGGGCTGTTATTTAGCACTAGCTATGACCGGGTATCTTTGTCTATGCATTCTTTGATGTCCTCGCTCCAAAAACATCAACATAGTGATGCCCAAAACAATAATGTGAGGCTAGTAAAAGTGGAGACTAGAAACTAAGTGAGGGTATGTAAATGACCAGGTGACAGCATTCTTGTATCTCTTTACTGTCCTCCCATTTCACATATTTACAAAACTGACTAAACAACTAATCATCAAAGATGATTAGCTGACAGAACAGCAGCACAGATTTGGCATATTTTTCCTTCACACATCACCGGCAAAACCTCTAACCTTGAACCATTTTAATGGAGATAGACAGAATATCAAAAATACAGAAAAAACATTCATAAAAGTTATGAATTGATTTGCATGCAAAGCTCCAAACCGAGCGTAACTGATGATCTTTCTTTTATCAACCAATTCAGACTCCCTCACAGCCTTAATGACATGTTCCAAAACGGGCCTTTGTCTTTATTTCGTTGGTCACTCTATCTCATCCTCTTTAAAGTTTAAGATAAGATAAGATAACCTTTATTAGTCCCACACGTGGGAAATTTGTTTTGTTACAGTGTTTGTATCTGGATCTACTCCCATGACTCTTTATACAGCAACTGAATACTTGGTTGAATAAGTGACTAAATTAATAGTTCTTGGCAGATGCCTCTTTACTAACAACACACACACACACACACACGGAGTATTCTCCAGTTATTTGGGAGAGTTTGGTTATCTGTCCCACAAGACACTTCCACTTAACAAAACTGTCACTTCCCACCAACTCCCAGTGATAAGTGTTAAAAGGTAACACCTTCTCCGTTTTTAATCATTAAATTTGTTTTTCTTCCGTAACCAAGTGCAACCTCACAGGAAGCAGAAACACAAATCTAATCCTGCTCATCGGCCGCTGCAGTGATTGACTGATTGTGTGATAGATTAGATCACATTCATTAAGCAGCTGCTTTTGGTCTTCTGGGGAAAATAATTAAATGTCATCAACAATGATAAGTGAATTTCTTTAAAAACAAATTAAAATTGGAATAAACAGAAGAAAATTTTTGATGTCGGACGGAAAATCCTGTGTACTTCTGAGATGTACCAGTCATTAAAATGTGTGACTTGCTGACCCTCATGTGGCGCAAACAGGGGTAAAGGAGAAGCTGATTGGTTGGGGATGTGGCTTCTCCCTCCTGCCACTTTGGGCTTTTCCTAATTGCTTCATACCCACAGAGGCTATGAAACATCATTAGTACACACACACACACACGCACACACACACTCGTTTTAAAGCATGGCAGGGCTACTGTGTGAGTAGTGTGTGACAGATCAGCACGGCAGTGCCTGCTACTGCTGCTGCTATGAAGGCGTTTCCATGGTGACTGCCAGACATGAAAGCTGGTGGCTAACAGTAGCTAAGCTAGCTAGCTAGTGCTTTGTTTCCTTTCCCAGTGGAGCTGTGCTACATAACACACCCTGCAGCCATGTCTGAGTGTGTATGTGTGTGTGTGAGTGTATTCTGTCTGCCAGCACACGTGTGCTGCTGTCTGTGAGCTCATTTGTAAGTGTCTGACTGTGTGTGTGTGTGTGTGTGTGTGTGTGTGTGTGTGTGTGTGTGTCAGGCTGTGTGCAAATGAAACAGCGTGTCATCTAAAGCTCTACGTATGTGTGAGCAAATCACTTTACATAATTCAAAAGTATGTATATGTGTGTGTGTGTGCGTGTGTGTGTGTGTGTGTGTGCATATATGTGCTGCCTGCACTTCATGCTCTGCTCTGCCTGTTAAACAGCTGAACTGCTGATGTGATGCAGGTTCTCCTTCTCCAGTCCCTTCTCCACAATTCCACCTAAACGGGAATACATTACAACATTTTGCATGCTGTTGAAAGAAAATGTGACTTTTTTTGTGCCAGAGTTGAGTTAAAACCAAAACTGATTTTGCAAACTGTTCTTGTTTAGAGGAAAACTCCCACAGTGGCAGGTAAAACACAGAAACACTATTTATGATTTCACATTCTACGATGATTTAGAGCACTTATTTATATTTCTGCAGTTTTAAGGACAAAGCAATACCCAACCAGAAGCATCCAGAAATGAGAACTGAAACCACCACGTCAAAAAGCTGCAGTTCCCCTAATGGCCACTTGAGGTTGCCCCCCAAAATTATTTCAATCCCCACAACCTCCCATGTTAAAATGTCCATGTTTACAGCCAGCTACAAAAACTGGGTTTGTTCTTTCTAGCAGTTTTCTCCCTTTAAATCAACTCTACAAAGTTCGAATCTTTTAATGTTTTTTTACACTTAAAGTTTTGTCTTATTCTGGTTGTTTCTGCTCTGAGCGACAGGTAAGGACTCGCTCAACTGGACCTCATGATGATGGTTGTGCTATTAGTGCTTTCTGAAGCATTTATAACACATGACAAACAATATAACCCACTAACAATTAAATAATAAGAAACACTTCAAAAAGTTTGTGAGAGACTTTCTTTAATTTTAATAGTCTGCAACTGAAGATATCTGTGTCTCCACCTTTGGATGCACCTGATCAAGTCTGGAGTAATACTGAAAACTCCTGGTCAACAATATCATCATCATCATCATCATCATAACAGTAACCAAATGTAATCAAATGTAAATTCTGCTTTACTACAGTGGGGCAAAAAAGTATTTAGTCAGCCACCGATTGTGCAAGTTCCCCCACTTAAAATGAAGACAGAGGTCAGTAATTTGCACCAGAGGTACACTTCAACTGTGAGAGACAAAATGTGAAAAAAAAATCCATGAATTCACATGGTAGGATTTGTAAAGAATTTATTTGTAAATTAGGGTGGAAAATAAGTATTTGGTCACCTCAAACAAGGAAAATCTCTGGCTCTCACAGACCTGTAACGTCTTCTGTAAGAAGCTTTTCTGTCCCCCACTCGTTACCTGTATGAATGGCACGTGTTTGAACTCATCATCTGTATAAAAGACACCTGTCCACAGCCTCAAACAGTCAGACTCCAAACTCCGCCATGGCCAAGACCAAAGAGCTTTCGAAGGACACCAGGAAAAGTATTGTAGACCTGCACCAGACTGGGAAGAGTGAATCTACAATAGGCAAGCAGCTTGGTGTGAAAAAATCAACTGTGGGAGCAATCATCAGAAAATGGAAGACATACAAGACCACTGATAATCTCCCTCGATCTGGGGCTCCACGCAAGATCTCATCCCGTGGTGTCAAAATGATCATGAGAATGGTGAGCAAAGATCCCAGAACCACACGGGGGGACCTGGTGAATGACCTGCAGAGAGCTGGGACCAAAGTAACAAAGGTCACCATCAGTAACACACTACAACGGCAGGGAATCAAATCCCGCACTGTCAGACGTGTTCCGCTGCTGAAGCCAGTGCATGTCCAGGCCCGTCTGAAGTTTGCCAGAGAGCACATGGATGATACAGCAGAGGATTGGGAGAATGTCATGTGGTCAGATGAAACCAAAGTAGAACTTTTTGGTATAAACTCAACTCGTCGTGTTTGGAGGAAGAAGAATACTGAGTTGCATCCCAAGAACACCATACCTACCGTGAAGCATGGGGGTGGAAACATCATGCTATGGGGCTGTTTTTCTGCCAAGGGGACAGGACGACTGATCCGTGTTAAGGACAGAATGAATGGGGCCATGTATCGTGAGATTTTGAGCCAAAACCTCCTTCCATCAGTGAGAACTTTGAAGATGAAACGAGGCTGGGTCTTCCAACATGACAATGATCCAAAACACACCGCCCGGGCAACAAAGGAGTGGCTCCGTAAGAAGCATTTGAAAGTCCTGGAGTGGCCTAGCCAGTCTCCAGACCTCAACCCCATAGAAAATCTGTGGCGGGAGTTGAAAGTCCGTGTTGCTCGGCGACAGCCCCAAAACATCACTGCTCTCGAGAAGATCTGCATGGAGGAATGGGCCAAAATACCAGCTACTGTGTGTGCAAACCTGGTAAAGACCTATAGTAAACGTTTGACCTCTGTTATTGCCAACAAAGGTTATGTTACAAAGTATTGAGTTGTATTTTTGTTATTGACCAAATACTTATTTTCCACCCTGATTTACGAATAAATTCTTTACAAATCCTACCATGTGGATTCATGGATTTTTTTTTCACATTCTGTCTCTCACAGTTGAAGTGTACCTCTGGTGCAAATTACTGACCTCTGTCATCATTTTAAGTGGGGGAACTTGCACAATCGGTGGCTGACTAAATACTTTTTTGCCCCACTGTAAATTCCCTGCATTATATTAAAATAAATAAAAAAATATTAAATTCTATATTCAGGTTTCTAAAATGGGTGAAAAAACCCTAAGCCAGGAATTTGTTATACTTATAAATACAATTTATTATAGCCCTTTGCTTTCTGACTGTAGCATCAAGACCAAGAATGTGCTCATTTCGTTATTTTGATTTGTAATTCATTCATTTTTATGTGTTTCATTTACTTTTTTCTACATTTTGGGCATACATGTTGCAAACAGAGTTAATAATCCGTTTAGGAGGTGTAATTCTGGACTGTACTGTACTAAAGTACTTATGTACTTTCTTCCATTCTTTATAAATAAAGTTGTTAATATTAAAGTCTAGAAGAAGAATTATAAGGACTCTGAGGACCAAGCTAGCAAATAACAAAGTCTCAGTTCAATTTTATTTATATAGCACCAAACAGTCAACAACAGCAATCCAACAGCTTGAAAGAGTCAGTAAAGCCCCAGATTAGCACTTTATAAACAAGTGGGTGATGTCACAGAAGCTCTGTCCTTCTTTTATATACAGTTGTGGCGGAGGCGTGGCCCCGGGCGCAGCTGCAGGGGAGGAGTGGAGCGGAAGGCTCAACGGGGCGGCGCTGCGAGGCCGGTAAGAACAGCTGATATTGTTTATGGACTGATGATGGTCTGCTCCGCTGTGTTTATAGTGAGACGAGGAGGAGCGGCCAAGGGAGATCAGCTGGGCTCGAGCTGTCAGACGGTGCGACTGAGTCAGCTGTCAAAATACAAATATATCAATAAATGTGGAAGTTGGCTATACCTGCCTGTGTGTGCGTGTGTCTGTGCTTGGTGTACTCCACAAGTGGTGCCGAAACCCGGGAGTGTGCCGGTGGGGAAATGTCCGACCCACAGGCCACGCCACCCGCCCAGCCTCTGCAATTCTTGGCGCAGATGCTGGCGGAGATGGCGACGATGAGCCGGGATCAGGCGGCCGACCAGCGTGCCCACCTGGCCGCGCTGCGGGAGCAGACGGACCGACAGACGCAAGTTCTGGAACGGCTGGTCGGGGCCGCTGCCACGCCGAAGCCCTCGCCGCTGTCGGTGTCGGTGCCCCGGATGGGGGACGGGGACGACCCACAAGTTTTTTTGGAGACCTTCCGTGCCACGGCGGAGGCTTGCCAATGGCCGCGGGAGGAGTGGGCTCCGCGGCTGCTCCCCCTGCTGTCTGGGGAGGCACAAACAGCGGCCCTGAGTCTGCCTCCGGCGTCGAGGAGCAGCTTCCCGGACGTGAGCCGGGCGGTGGTGGACAGGCTGGGGCTCACCGCCGAAGACCATCGCCGGCGGTTCCGGGCCTGTCGGCTGGCTACAACGGACCGACCATTCGCCTGGGCCCGGCAGCCGTGCGACGCGGCGGTGCGCTGGCTGCAACCGGGAGCATCGGAGGGCGAGACGAAGCTGGTGGACAAGGTGGTGCTGGAGCAGTTCACGGAGGGATTGCCAGCGGAGACGACGAGATGGGTCCGGTGCCACCGGCCCGCAAGCCTGGAGGTAGCGGTGACGCTAGCGGAAGACCACCTTGCCGCTGGAGCAGGGGAACCCGGGGACGCCGGACGGAGGCCGAACAAACAGGCCCCAGTGCCGGCCCCAAGACGCCGTGTGCCGGCACCAGGGCAGGCAGAGCGGCTGCCGGCGCTGAGCCCCACTAACCCTTTCGCGGCGTTGGTGCCGTCCAGGGTAGCCGAGCCAAGTGGAGCCGCCCCCGAGCCACGGAGGGCCGCACAGACGCTGGGGCCGGAGTGTTGGAAGTGCGGGCAGCCGGGGCACCTGAGGAGGGATTGTCCGCTTATGGAAGTGGGGCAGGTGTTTCGCGTTGCTGGCGCCCCAGCACCCTCCCCCGGTCCAGGAGGGACATACAGTATTCCGGTAAGGACTCGAGGGGGTATACGCCAGGCGTTGGTGGACACGGGCTGCACGCAGACCCTCGTACACCAAAGCTTGGTTCGCCCCGGGGCATTGCTGGAGGCAGAATGGGTGGAGGTGAGGTGTGTGCATGGTGATGTTCACAGGTATCCCATTGTGCCGCTGCTGTTAAAATATAAGGGCAAAACACATAGAGTAACGGCGGCGGTTAGCCCGCGCCTGTCGCACCCCCTGATTCTGGGTACCAATTGGCCGGGGTTTCATCAGCTACTGGGGCAGTACGCGGGGGTGCGATCACGACCAGAAGCGGGGTGTAGCGTGTGCGCGGCATTCAGCGGTGACGCGGGGTCGTCCGACACCGACTCCGGGGGGGAGGAGCTGGCGGGTCCCTCACGGGACGTCCCGCCGGCCCCGGAAGTGTCCCCCATGGGTGATTTCCCACTGGAGCAGTCTCGTGACGACACCCTACGCTCAGCCTTTGACCAAGTGATGGCTATTGATGGTCACGTGGTGCGCCCTGAGGCCGCGCAGACCTACCCGCGTTTCGTCTTATTAAACGACCGATTATATCGAGTGAGTCGTGACACTCAGACAGAGGAAACACACACCCAGTTGTTGGTGCCGCAGGGCCGCCGGGAAACGCTTTTCCAGGCGGCCCACTATAACCCCATGGCACGGCATATGGGCTATGAGAAAACTCTGGAGCGAATAACGGCCCGATTTTATTGGCCGGGCATCCGAGCGGATGTGCGCCGCTGGTGCGCGTCCTGCCCGGACTGCCAACTTGTTAACCAGCCGGCCATACCGAAGGCGCCGCTGCGCCCTCTCCCCCTCATTGAGGTCCCGTTTGAGCGCATCGGCATGGACCTCATCGGGCCGTTTCACCGGAGTGCACGCGGCTACCGCTTTGTGTTAGTCCTGGTGGATTACGCAACGCGGTACCCGGAAGCAGTTCCGCTGCGCACCATCTCTGCAAAGAGTGTGGCGCAGGCACTGTTTCAGGTCATCTCCCGAGTCGGAATCCCGAAAGAGATACTGACTGACCAGGGCACGTCGTTTATGTCTCGTACACTGCGGGAACTGTACGAATTACTGGGCATTAAATCTATTCGGACCAGCGTCTACCACCCTCAGACTGACGGGCTGGTGGAGCGGCTGAATAAGACTTTAAAGTCCATGATTCGGAAGTTCATTAACGAGGATGAACGCAATTGGGATCACTGGCTAGACCCTCTGTTATTCGCAGTGCGGGAGGTGCCCCAGGCCTCCACGGGATTTTCTCCCTTTGAACTGCTGTTCGGCAGGAGGCCACGTGGGGTGCTCGACCTGATTAAAGAAAGCTGGGAGGACGGTCCGAGCCCCGCCAAAAATGAGATTCAGTACGTGTTGGACCTGAGAGCAAAACTCCACACTTTGGGGAGGTTGTCACGGGAGAATTTGCTCCAGGCTCAGCAGCGTCAGCAACGCCTGTATGACAGAGGGGCTAGGCTCAGGCAATTTTCACCGGGAGATAAAGTGCTTGTGTTACTCCCTACTTCCAGCTCGAAGTTGCTCGCCAAGTGGCAAGGACCCTTTGTGGTCACACGGCGAGTCGGGGACGTGGACTATGAGGTCGCTCGGTCGGACAGGGGAGGGGCCACGCAGATTTATCACCTCAATCTCCTCAAACTGTGGCGAGAGGTTGAAACCGCTTCTCTGGTGAGCTTGGTGAAGGAGAGAGATGAGTTGGGGCCTGAGGTGCCAAATTCCATCATCCCCGCCTCCCTCCCTTGTGATGACCATCTCACACAGGCCCAGAGAGCGGATGTTGTCGCGTTGCAACAGCGTTTTGCGGACGTGTTCTCCCCCCTGCCCGGCCGGACGTCCCTCATCGAGCACCATTTCGTGACGCAGCCTGGCGTGACGGTGCGTTCACGGCCCTACAGGCTCCCGGAGCACAAGCGAAAAATCGTGCAGAGGGAATTGGCGGAAATGCTGAGGATGGGAGTAATAGAAGAGTCGCACAGCGCCTGGTGTAGCCCCATCGTTCTGGTGGCGAAGAAGGATGGGTCTATACGGTTCTGTGTCGACTATCGCAGGGTGAACGAAGTGTCACGCTTTGATGCCTACCCCATGCCTCGGGTCGACGAGCTCCTGGACCGGTTAGGCACGGCCCGCTTTTTCACGACACTGGACTTAACCAAGGGCTATTGGCAGATTCCCTTGTCTGCCGAGGCCAGGGAGAAAACGGCCTTCTCCACTCCGTACGGTTTGTACCAGTTCGTGACACTTCCGTTTGGCCTGTTCGGGGCCCCGGCCACTTTCCAGCGTCTCATGGACCGGGTACTGCGTCCGCACGCAGCGTATGCTGCCGCCTACCTGGATGACGTGATCATCCACAGCGACACCTGGGCGGAGCATGTGCTGCGGGTGGCCGCGGTCCTGGAGTCCCTGAGGGGGGCGGGGCTCACGGCCAATCCGAAGAAGTGCGCGGTTGGACGGAGGGAGGTGCAGTATCTGGGGTACCACCTGGGGGGCGGGCAGGTGCGTCCACAGGTGGAGAAGACGGCGGCTATCGCATCCTGCCCGCGCCCCAGGACGAAAAAGGAGGTGAGACGGTTCTTGGGGTTGGCGGGTTACTATCGTCGCTTTGTGCCGGGGTTTGCGCAGCTAACCAGCCCCCTGACCGATCTCACTCGAAAGGGTGCCCCGGATCTGGTCCAGTGGACGGGGCCGTGCCAGGCGGCGTTTGTGCAGGTGAAAAAGGCTCTCTGTGGGGAGCCGCTGCTTCACACTCCTAACTTTTCCCTCCCTTTTGTTCTGCAGACTGACGCCTCGGACAGAGGGCTGGGAGCCGTTTTGTCCCAGCAGGTGAGGGGGGCCGACCGCCCTGTCCTGTTCATCAGCCGGAAGCTGCCGGAGCGGAGCGCGAGCGCCGGTACAGCACTGTGGAGAAGGAGTGCCTGGCCATCCGGTGGGCGGTCGGCTCCCTGCGCTATTACCTCCTGGGACGCTCATTCACCCTCTGTTCGGACCACGCCCCGCTGCAGTGGCTCCACCGCATGAAGGATGCCAACGCCCGGATCACCCGGTGGTATCTGGCGTTGCAGCCCTTTAAGTTCAAGGTGATCCATAGGCCGGGGGCGCTGATGGCAGTGGCCGATTTCCTCTCTCGCTCGCGGGGGGGGGGGGGGGGGAGTTGGCTCGGCCGGACGGCTCCCCGGCCTTGAACGGGCGGTGGGGGTGTGTGGCGGAGGCGTGGCCCCGGGCGCAGCTGCAGGGGAGGAGTGGAGCGGAAGGCTCAACGGGGCGGCGCTGCGAGGCCGGTAAGAACAGCTGATATTGTTTATGGACTGATGATGGTCTGCTCCGCTGTGTTTATAGTGAGACGAGGAGGAGCGGCCAAGGGAGATCAGCTGGGCTCGAGCTGTCAGACGGTGCGACTGAGTCAGCTGTCAAAATACAAATATATCAATAAATGTGGAAGTTGGCTATACCTGCCTGTGTGTGCGTGTGTCTGTGCTTGGTGTACTCCACAACAGTCTACAAGTGAAATTGAGCAGCAGTTTTTAATGCTGGACTTTTAACACATTTTTATTTTTCAAAACCTGAAATACTTATTTATAACTTGAGTTTCACTTGCACTCAGGCATTTAGGACTTTGATACTTCCATCCATCTGTTAGCTACATCTTCTTACCCTGTAGTGTGTTGTGTGGGTGGTGGAGCCAAACTCAGCTTATACTAGGAGAGGGGTGGGGTGACCCAGTCAATCAGAGAGCTATTTTTAATAACCACACAGACAACCAATCAGACTCACATTCACGCCTAGGGGTGATTTAGAGTTACCAGTCATCATAACTTCCAAGTTTTTGGACTATGTGAACCACACAGAGGGAACACTGAAGTTTACTTACATAGATTATGTTATCTATACTTTTTTCCTTCATACTGAGAAGTAAAGTTGCACATACTTGTGTTTTTATTCATTTACATACTTACTTTTTATAAGCAACGAACACTTCTGCAGAGGCAATTTAGTGTTGTGACTATTATTTAACTTATGCTGTGGTTAGACTTTGATTCTTAGTTTCCAGTATTTCTGTTAGGGTTTAGCTAACAGCAGGGGTCCATGACCAAACCCCCTGTAGCGATTAATGATGCCCAGTCTGTGGACTTGTTCAGAAATGCTGGTCAAATGCTGATAAAACCAATGTTTCTATAAGTGTGTGGTGTATGGGGCACAGAAATGTAATGTAAAAATTTATGTTTTTAACTTTCCACAGAATTAAGGCCATTCATATCATACCATTAACTATAAGTTACCAGTTCCTACTTAAATCCCTGTTTCTTCGTAAATGCTTCTTACATATTGCACACTAACAAATGATAATAATAAACAAAAATAAAAATGAGTAATACTTCATGTTATGAGTTTGCAGAATCCTTTCAGCCAAAGCAAACATATCAGAGTTTATGGAGTACAGGACCTAAGCATCAGCAAGTAGTTTGACTGGAGATGTGCTCCTGAAACCACACACACACTGACGATATCTGTACGATGGAGGTGTGGATCAGCTGATAGCGGCCCGGCGAAAGGCCACTCACTCACCTGCGATGCGAGTTCCTGTTGCTATTGACATGACCCCGTCCAGAGCAGCCAGGAGTAGGGCACTTTAAAACATTTTCATACATGGCAAGGACTTTGACAGAGAGGAAAAGGTGAGAAAGACAGCCAGGGTTAGGAGCAGACAGGAGAGTTAACGGGTGTTCAGCTCGACGGTTAGGCATGCACAGATTACAGCTGCACGACTGATGTGACAGTGGGCAAGAATTTCACAAAACGGGCATGAACGCTAAGACAAAGTGCGTCAACAGCAGGAAGTCGCCAGTTCTCCTCTTTGTTTCCCTTGTAGCCACCTCAGATTCAGCTGTGCTTCATGTTTTGCATCGGTTTAAGAAACATGCCTCCTCAAGGGGGTTATTTTGTCACAAAAATCATTAAAGATTAAGGTAAATGTGCTGTGTTTTTTGCCTTTTTCCCCACGAACTTTCCTCTAAACTGCTCTCCGTTTGTAGTTATGATTGCCCCAAGTATTCCCTTCCTACTGAGGAAACACAGCTCTCATTTGCCTTTTGATCACTGCGGTCATGTCATGAAATTTCATGAGATGAGACTGTACTGGATGCAGTAGTTCGTCATGCACTGTTAAGGATGGCTGATGACTCCGCAGGAGGAAGAGGAATGTGTCTGGTAATAAATGAAGGTTTAAAATTCTGTTTCAGATCGTTTCTTTCAAATATGTATAATCTTCATATACAGTTTAAGTTTCTAGATATTGAAAAGCCCAGCAAGCTTTTACCTGTATGTCTGAATATCTTTCTGTATTGTCCATGCAGGTATTTCTTTTTGTCATTTTTACCTTGTTGCATACAGAAGATAAGCTATATGTAAAAAAGGATGTGAAGTCTCATTTGGAAGGCTGAATGTTTTTGCTGCCAATACATTTTTCTTTTTGTTTTATATACCAGACTGACTTACAACTCGAAAAATAGGCAGGATGATAAAGCGGGGCATGGTTTACAGAAGGGCTCACTTGTGATTGACAGATCAAATACGGTCCTCTCCCACCATGCCTGGTCTCAAAACAACACGATGCTAAAAGCCAAAATGTTCAGCGCAAGACTTCTGAACAGGCCTCGTTCACAGAGGACAAGAGACTGCTTGGCAACCACCTGGCAACCACCGTTCGCTAGGGACAAATGAGTATTCTGATTGGCTCAGTCGCTGTCAGTGGTTCCTGCTAGTCACTGTGAAATTGACTGCTGAGACCCAGTCATGCAGGCCTCGAAAATGTGTATTCCCCTATGACGAGTGGCTGGTCAAGATAGCTGGATGTTGCTGGGTGAATATTATTATTATATATTATTCATTTTTCTTTCCTTAGAGGTATATAGTGCCATACTGAAAACCTCCTTCTGATTGCTAATTTATCTGCAAGCCTTCCCCAACTAATCGCTAAATGTTGGGAAATTGTAAAAAACAAAACAAAAAAAAAAAACCAAACAAACTGTGATTAAAACTGGAAACAGAGAAAATTCACCTTCAGAGTAAAAGTTGCACATTGTGAAATGTGTTGATTTCAGCAGTAAGACATGAAATGGTCTTTGTCTCCAGTTTGCATCACACATTTTTGAGTTTCAGTTTCAGTTTTGAGTGTTTGCAGACTTGCCATCTTTCATTCAAACTGTGGGTGAATGTGGTACTCTGCAAATAGCCAAAGCAAGAAGGTTTTTGGTGCAGCACCTTCTTTGCATCCTTTTCACTTTGCTACAGCCAGCAAACTCCAGCATCCACTTCCCAAAAAGCTTTGGGAATATCTTTTTTTTCCTCCTAGTGACCGTTAGGTACTAGAGGGTCACTGACCGGTCTCTGGGCATGCATGACTGACGACTAACAAACTGCTGATGTCTTATCGATCTTTTGTACAGTCTATGTGTTCAATTGTTCCACCAGGGTGAATGAAGCCTCATCTAAACTAATGTAATGTTTTACCTGTGAGTTCAGTGAGCATGCTTCAAGCAGGCTTAGATGGTTGGAAGTAATTTCATGTAGGTCTTTTTTTGAGGTTTTTTAGTCAGCAGGTTGATCAAACTGATTCTTCATGCTGTTCACGTTACAACAGCGACACAGAAATCAAAACAAGACTTCAGGCAGACGCGATGAGGAGAATGAAAAGAAAGTAAAGCAGTTCACAAAATTGAACCAAAAAAAGAAAAATAATACTATTTCTGGTGCCACAGTAAACATGAGTATGAACAGAAGCAGCTTTGTGTCCACAACAGCACTACAGTATGTTTGCTTTAGATAATTAAGATACTTTAGTAGAGACTTCCTAACAGACAGAAGTGAAATTACATTAATATATATATATATATATATATATATATATATATATAAATAAACATTTAAAGCGCAGTTGGTTTTGAAACTCAAAACCCTTGATAAAGTTTGGCAGCAATCAAGGTCTACCTTCTCAGTTGATCAAACATGTGTTAAACAAGCTCATTCGCGCATGATGATTAGACAAGACGTTCACAAGTTCTCGTGATCATAACAAAGTTAAAACCAGATTATCTAGCACGTCCAACACGACAGAACACAAATGCAGACTCATGCAGGACAGATGCATGATGGTGAACAGCCAACACTGCCAGCACTGTCCGACTTTAACTGTGATACAATCCATCTAACAAGTCATTTGAAGTCAGCATTTATTCCTTAAATCTCCTCAAATTGGAAGTACAACTAAACAAAAACAGTTCTGACCAGTAAATTATTTCCATTTGGTCCCAAAGACAAATTTTGGGGGTAGATGTCTGATGTGAAATGTTTTTTGTGCTCTCAGTCTTATATAACTCTCAGAGGCAGAAATGATCTGACTGCATGAGTAAAACCTCAAAGTGCGCAGCTAAATAAACACGATTCAGCTCACTCGTTAATGTAACACAACAGAAAAAAGAGGTTTGTGACACTGAAGTGCAGCTCCCTTTATCGCCAACTTTGTAGTCATTTCAAGCATCAAACAAACTAGAACTCATTATCCATGTTGTATTACAAATATGTGGCAGTGAATAGCAGACGCAAGTTATTATGGGATAACCGTTGGTCACTGTTGACGCCTCAGTAGTTCATTTTAGACTAGAAAAATATTGTAACTACATCTTAACACAGAAGGATGACAAATTACAGATTTATGTAGTGCTTACATGTGGTTATTTATACATTTATACACATTAATTTAGAAATACTACAGAATATTTATTCATTAATAACTGTGTTTATTATTCTGGAGAACCCTTTTCTGCAGATAGCTTGTGTTTAGTGAATCTTATTGTCTACGGTTACCGGAGTTGCTGACCTCTCCTGTCATCATGTGTGTAGTTCATCCTCTTATGAGCCAAAGTGTGACTAATATCATCAGATTAATTACTTGGGACTCCATTGTATGTTAAGACACCTCTCTGGAAAACGGTGAGATGTCTTTGTGAAGTTGAAAAGAAGTCCAACTGCCTTAAAGTCCAGGTTTAAGACCACTGTGGCCTGGATGATGAGCATCTACACAGACATTTGAGGTTATGACGATATTTCAGTGCTTCTGATGTAGCCAAGAATGTTTTGATCAGATTTCAGGATTTTAAGGAAAACCTTCTTTTTATAGAGCAGAGCATTAAAAACGTACTGCATAAAAGTACCTTTTATTATTCAGGCCACGGTTTGGAGATTCAGCAAACGTGTCCTTGTCATCTGATGTTTTACTCAACCAATAAGGTGATTCCTGCCTCCAGAGCGCTTTGAGAAATGTCTGCACATATAAAACTGCCACCCCCACCAAAAGACTGAAATACCGCTCTGGGTGAAATGACTTGTCAGAGTGCTACTGAGTTTGTGTTGTCAATGCAGCACAACATGCAAACAGAGGGACCTACTCTCAGGTGGGACACGATCTTTGTGGGGACACCCAGAAAGGCTGCGGTGATGCGGGTACAGCCCCGTCACATGACCGGTTCCGTCACAGCCTGGAGTCGGACACTTGCTCTCCTTCTTCTCTCCCCTGGAAGAGTCTGTGAAGACAAGGGGCAGCGAAAATTAGACGGAGGTGGAGTTGAGTCAACAGGTAATCGGCGTCCAAGTGTCGGAGCAGTTTTTGGCCATGAAAGGACTGAACACGGACCGTATATGGCTCATGGATTTGGCCAGTAGCCTGGTTCTTAAAAACCACCCACAACTCAGATTTGTTTAGCAAGGCAAACACTGTAGGTGTGATATTGGATCCACTGATGGCTGCTTCATTTGGTTCAAGAAACAATTGATCAATCAGAGCTTATCATGCCGAATTAAGCATCATCCTCCTACATAGATAACTCATTACCTCAGCTAGCAAGCACGGATGAGATTCACTTGGGTGTGCATGCTGCAAATCACTGACAAGTCGGGACAAACAGAACAAAATAGGCCCCCTCCCAACAAGAAACCACAATATCAGGCTGAATAGGTGAAGCTGTCCTTGCACAGATGCAGACATCATAATAAAAGCCTTCCTTTGGACTAATAACAGCTTCTTATGGGTTAACAAAGACTCTCTCTGTGCTAATGAAACAGTCTGAAGCCCATCTGAGTCTGTAGTGAGGACGATAACCGCACAGTGCCGACTCCCTACCAGTGGTAGTGGGGTTGTATATGAGTGGATTTGGAGAAATAGGCCGCAGATAGCGTCCCACAGATGAGATTTGCTCTTCTAACGGGCCGTGCAGATTGCCATTACTCATGCCTGACAAGCTGGCCGTCTGATGTTCCCACACCGGCCTATTTTAACAACATAAGCTGCTGTCAGTGGAAAACCATGCATCTGCAAAATAAAAAAAACCCCAAATTGTGTATAGCCCTGAATGCAGAAAATGAGTGCCCATTACCTCGTCTGCAGCCATGTACAACATTTCTGAAATAACACAGCCGGATTTTAACCAAGCCCAGAGGTCAGAAAACTCATTCAGTCCAGCAGTGTCCGTAAAAATGCTCAAATCAGGGAGGAAAAGACATTAAAGTTACTTTTATGTATTATTTTTTTCCTGCTGCAGCACTAATAGCCCCTGGCTGCTGCTGTACTGAGGGTTTCAATAAGTCAGACAGACAAGATAAACTCCCTCTCTGCTGACCCGGGGTCAACATTTTTGAGTTAAATATGGCTATGATTAAATATGATGTGAAAAGGTGATGGGAAACTGGCAGAATTTAAAGAGAAGCATGATTATTTGACAACTTTGTGAATATAGTAATAGGTTAGAAGAAGCAGGAATGCAAGCAATATCTATTTCTCAGACAGGAGCTACAAAGTGCTTACACACATACACGGCATATAAGCTTACTGTAGGACAAAGAGCAAAACAGCAATTTTACAAAAGTAAAAGAGGAAACATGGAAGTAAAACCACTACATAATGAATCCTGTTCATTACCATCACATTTAACCTTTACTGCTGAATTAAAGGCACATTTCTTTTAGGAAGTTTATTTTGATCAGATGCAGCGTGATCGTGTCGAGCTACAGAGGGCTGACTGAACTAAATTCGTTTCTCAGTGTCCAGGCTTTTGTGGTAAAAATAGTCCTGGCATGAAAAACCAGATGCAGGACCGTGTGAATGAAGAAAAGACTCCTCGTGGACATGAAGGAACGTTTCCAATTTAAACATGTTACGCAACATCTTACACTGGAAGTCGAAACAGCAATGACGCCTAAAAGATCCTTAAGTTGGCTCCAAACTACTTAACAGACCTGACACATGGAACATGGAAAATCGACATATGCTACAGTATAATTTTCCAAGTTTGCAGAGTGTAGATCGATAATAACACAGACAGGGTCAGTGTGTGGGTTTTTCCTTGCCTACCTTTAGGGTAGTACGCCCTCTTCAACCCATCCTGCTGCATCCTGGACCTGCGCTCCTCTGCAGCGCTACTCAGCCTTGGGCTGTGCTCGCCGTGGCCGCGATGATGATGGTGGTGGTGATCCCGACGGGGCATCGCGTGCTCCGAGGCCATCCGGTCCCTCATGACCTTTGCCCTCTCCGATTCCAGTGCGATGGCCTTCTCCAGCAGCGACAGGTTTCCCTTGGCCATGTCGAAGGTCTCGTCCGAGCGGTCGGAGGCCACAGATGTGGTGTCCTCGTCGCCCTCCTGGCTGCAGCTGGTCGGGTAGCCTCGGGACGCCGGGCTCAGCTGCTCCTCCAGCTTCATTAAGTTCACCATGTCGGAGTAGCTGCGCTCCAGAGACCGGGGCTCGTCTTGTGCACCCTGCTGGCAGCTGTCATACCTGAATGTTTGAAGTCAAGATGCGAATATGTGGAAAGGTTATCAAAAGGATGTTTTATATTTCCTAACTTATTCAACTAAATGAACTTGAATGAAGGGTCACAATTTTGCCAGTTCAGCTGTATTCTACAAAAAAGTTTATTACAGTTTTGATTTATTAAAAAAACTTTCTGAAATAATTTAGGAACTGTTGTTGTTGGAGCTACCTTGAAGTTTAAGAAGCAAGGCTACCTATACAATGTATGCTCAACAGTCAAAGTAAAAAATGTTATCAAATATTAAAAAGGATAAAGTTATGTTTTAAAAGTAGATCCTGCAACCTTACAAATGAAACCTGTAATTGAATGTTTAATAATTATAAAAATGTAATACTTAATAGGTTTGTGAAAGTACATTTTCACATTTAAAAAGGACTAATATAAAGATAAATCAAAGGTCTTCTGACCGTGCCCACAAAAAACTGATTAAGATGTCTGACCTCCCCTTCAAGGCTGTCTCTTTGTGCACCTCTGGACCATGCAGAGCATTATATTCAGAATGAGCACCTGCAGATGCACGTTTCATACTTCACTGTCTGACTTCTGTATCACCTTGAGTTTTATTTTGCAGATCATCATTATAAATGAGAGCCGGTGTGAGGCTATAGCTCAGAATGCAAACAACGATTTTCATTTTTCAGTATAGCATAGTCTGAAATTTTGGAGGAGTAGTGCTTTAGTTTGCTTTATCCTACACACCCAAAACCCAAGCTACCCACAAGCTCCCTGTGGTTTGTCCTTTGCATCATAATGGAATTAAACTTAAAAGTTCGCATTTAGAGTCAGTGGAGGACAAGCAGCATGACAGCTGCAAGGGCAAAGAATTAAAGGAATACAGGAAGAGATCCAGAAATGCACAGGAGGACAGCCTTCAAGGGGGAGACAGGCCAAACTGAAAACAAAACATTTTTTCCATTGCACTGTTTATGCAAATCCTCACACTTCATGCATTACTGATAGTAAATGGTTAATAAACTGGTTCTTTTATGGCGTTTTTCTACTGTGAGCACTCAGAGCACTTTATGCAACTTGCCTCATTCACCCAGTGATGGAAGCACTTTTATCTATGCTTTCTTTGCTAGTGATATCTCTGTCCCGCCATTCATGAACAGAAACACGCATCAGAAGGACTACAAGTTTTAGTTTGCCGTTGGCTATGGAAGAAAAGAAGAGTGCCCTCTACCCTTTCCATGCGTGCATGCTTGCATAAGAACTACTGCGTTACTGCTGTATTAAGTACCATCAGTACCATCTATGTAGTTTTGAAAAGCTACCTACTATGTTTTTCCTCGTTTACTTGTAGATGCTCATGTTAAACATGACCAAAGGTTTCAATAATGAGGTCAACATATTTCAAAGGCAGACAGAGGTAATGCGCATATTATTTTAATCTTAAAATCATATCTGTGAACTCTTAAGAGATTATCTACCTGTTCAGGTGGTGCACCCCCTGGTGGTCTGCTGGATTTTGGAGTTGGTGGTGGAGAACGTGGTGGACAGGACGATCAGACGGCTGAGTCTCACTCAGCTTCCGGGCCAGATCAAAGCACTGATTCCTCAGACACTCTAGGCTACTGAGACACACCTCCTCCTCGCTCTCCTCAGTCTGACCCCTGACTCCCATGCCGGGCCGCCCGTTTGTATGGCTGCCGTCGTTCACCATGGTGTCTTCGGGGTAGCCGTCTTCAGGCAGCATGGCGCCGTGACCCTGCGCCAGAAGCTTCAGGGAGTCCACCGTCTCCCTGACCACGTCGCTGTCCAAGTCCACGCTCAGCTCACCCTTCCTCTCGCCCTGCTCGCTGCCGTCGTCCTCTTCGTCATCGTCGTCTTCCCCGGCGCTGTTGGAGGAGTTGCTGTTCATCTCGGACTCGGTCATGGCCTGGTAGGCAGCATCCTCGGCGATCTTGCCAAGGTTGAGAAGTGACTTGGCAACCAGCTCGTCGTAGTTCTCGTACTCCTCTCCGGTCCCGTTACCGGCGCTGATGGTACAGCTGTTGTTGTTGTTGTCGTCCTTCTGAATTGGAATGAGCTTTGATTGTCCACCGGGTTTGTAGTGGTTCTCTGCAATCAGGAAAGCAAGAAACAAATCCCTTTGTCTTGATACTGTTCAGGAATCTCACAATGCAGCCAAGAAACGTTTCCCGCAATAACCCACGCTATACGCAACATAAACAGCAGGTAATTTGTGAAAAATGTGAGGGAAAGTGATTTGTTTTGCAGGTAACACAACTATCAGTCCATTTATAGAATCAAAATCCTGCAGATGAAGTGGAAATGAAACCCTTATCCTCTAATCATGTCAGCAGTGCTGATGAACTCTTTTTTTCCCCCTGTTATATTCTCGCCTGTATTATCTTCATCCCTCCCAATTATGATCCACTGTTTACTCACAAAAAACATACAACCCAGAGCGGTGCGCGGCAGTGTCGCTCTCTCCGATAAGCCTCGCTGTTGATTTTGGGGACAGAGGCGGCGAATGAGAGCAGAGAAATTGAAAAGGGAGGCGTGTGAGGTGCTCCGATTCAGGAGCCATAAATATCCTCAGGAGGAGAAACCGAGGCAGAGCACATGTGACACGTCCGCCGAGACGAGGAGGCAAACGAGGAGGGGAGGGAGGGAGTTAATAACTCAGCAGAGCTCCTCTCCCATTTATTCGTGAGGCACTGTCAGAAGCGATTGAGGACACGGGGGGTGTTTGGGGGGAGAGAAGGAAGCGAGGTGGGAGGGAGAGCGCAGAGCATCTGGTCTACCAAACCCTCCTCAGCAGCACTCATCACTTAGTCCTCTCCTTCTGCAAACCGCATGCAAAAGTGGACATCAGCGCGACACAGAACAAGACCTGAATATCTGCGACATTGCTGCGTTTATCCATCTGTTAATTCGACAGCTTTTTGGCATCTTTACGTGTTGTAGGTTGGAAAAGTTCCACGAATCTGCACAAACACGGTGGCCCCGTCACGGATCGAGCTGCAGTGCTCGCAGAATATCTGGCACACAACACTGAAGGCATGTCCCGGCCAGAAGCACCGGTTTCATGAAAAGTGCAACAACAACAAATGTTTACAGCATTTGTTTAGCAAGCCCATGTGTTCTTTCTGTTGCTTTGTTCTAAGCTTAGTTATAATGTTGAGCCTGTCTTTTCCTTCCATGTGCTCTCTGGGTTTTTCTACCTTTTTTTTAACTTACTTCCTGTTTTATTTTAAAGGTTCTCCTTCTTTGCCTTCTCCTTTGTTCCTTCTCCTATAATCATTATAATCTTGACTTCACCTGTGTCTTACTGTCTTTCACTCCCCTGTATGTGTCTTTAGTCTGCAGCTTGTCAGTCTTTGTCTACTCGACATCTGAATCAGTTCTTGCAGTTTTTGATTAATACAAAAAGTTGCTCTTCCCCTAACTGCAAATTTTTATTCTTTTGTCTTTTAATTTCTTTTATCTGCATTGTCTCGTTTTGCTTGTTTTACACCAAGGCCTTTTGTATGCTATGTAAAGCAATTTGAATTTCCCTGTTGTTGAAATGTGCTATACTGATAAACCATGCATCAGCAGTGGTTCAGTTATTCACTACAGTACTTTTTCATTTAACCACCTGCCACTCCACCTTGATTTTCAGTTCACTTTATGAATTTAACTGCTAGCATGACACTGTTGTACATTCCTTTTTTAAAAATGACTCAAGTGTTGATTATTCTCCAACCCTATTTCCAAAGGTGTAAGGACGAAGTGTTAAAATAAAGAGAGAAAGTCGTGATTTGAAAATCATTTTTAAGTCCTATATTTAATTGAAAAGAGCACAAGGACAACCCATCAGCTGTTGAATGTGAAAAAGTTCACAGCGTTTTTACAAATATAAACTCATTTTGTCATTTTGAAACAGGCAATGTGTTTTATAGAGGTTGGAACAAAGGACTGGAAAAGCTGTGTAATACTAAAAGGATTTTAGTATTACACAGGATTTTTGAGTTTGGGATTTTGAATTCTTTTTGTGTTTTTATGATCAGTTTGGTTCTTGACTTTCATGTATTTTTGAATTTTTATTTGTATTTGAGTTTAACTATTCCTCAAGGTTTGATTTCTCTCTTTTACTAGTCTCGACAGTTTCCTAGGTGTTATTTATAATTTGTGGATTTTGTACGTTTTCTGTGTGTTAGGTGTTTGTGTTAGTTATAGACTTTCTCCTTGAGTATTCTTCTCTCCTCCTCTGTGTCTTCCCACTTCTCTGATTACCCTTAGAGTCTATATAGACATGTCTACACTCTGTTGGTTGTCTGTTTGTTCCGTGATCTAGTCTTTGTCCACATTTGCTATTCATGGATTTAAGCCTGTGGACTTTTGTGGACTTTTGCATTCAACCTAAAAAAATTCACTTTTAGTTATTTTAACTGTGTCCTGTATTGTGTCCTGTACTATTACCTGAAATTTTAACAAATTCTCTAGAATTTTGGAAATTTTATCACATAATGTACTCAAGGCTTTTAAAAGATTCAGAGGATCAAAAATCACTGTGTGGCAATGCTGTAGTTTTTGAATGGCCGCGACCTTCAGACCATTTGGCAGTTAGGCAGTCTCGACCCGTCACTAAATGGAAACATTTGGCAGATTGTGAAATGAAAAACACAACAATGAAGGCCTCAAACTGATGAACAGCTGAAGTCATACATTAGGCTACGTGGCTGCTGAAACAATAAACTCTTCTTCCTGATTGGAGCTCCAGATCCTGAAAAGCAACTCGTTTAATCTGCATGAACCAAAGCAAAACTATGACGTGGCTCGTGTCCTTCATCTTTTTCTCATCCAAGCAACTAAAGTAACAAACCGCACACTCACCCTGTTGACGACGCTGCTCTTCCTCTTCCTCTTCTTCCTCGTCTTCCTCTCCCTCATCATCTTGCTCCTCCTCGTCATAGCCGTCTTCCTCCTCTTCCTCATCCATCCCGTCTTCCTCTTCCTCCACCTGCTCACCCTCCATTGCTGTATCTGTTCTCTCCACCTCTATCTC
Organism: Diplotaxodon limnothrissa; assembly: GCF_057381915.1. Classification (NCBI taxonomy): domain Eukaryota; kingdom Metazoa; phylum Chordata; class Actinopteri; order Cichliformes; family Cichlidae; genus Diplotaxodon; species Diplotaxodon limnothrissa. The sequence continues at coordinate 44,483,432 of NC_140610.1, forward strand.
CTCTTCTTCCTCTTCCTCCTCCTCTTCTTCTCCCTGCTCCTCGTTGTCCTCCGAGAACTCGTCTTCCACCTCGCCATCTTCTTCTTCTTCATCTCCTTCCCTCTCCCCTTCATCCTCCTCCTCGTCCTCTTCAACTACCTCCCCTTGCTCCTTCCCCTCCTGCCCCACCTCCATGGCTTCGTTCCCATAGCTGCCATAGCTGCCAGCATCCTCCTCCAACTCACCCGGGCAGGAGGTGAGGAAGGGCCTCCTCTTGGCAGCCGGTTCCAGCGGTTGTTTTTCCAGAGCCTTCCTCTTCTTGGCCAGCGGGCAGCCGTAGATGCTGAGATGGGACAGAGGGCACACACATGATCAGTAACCATCTTTGCTCTCCTATTTACTCTTTGATCGTTTGCCCTTTTGCTGCAAACTGCAACAGATTCAGAGGATAAATAAGTTTAAAAACAGCCAAATCTGACAAACACATTTGATCCTGCTGAGCCAGAACACATACCGGCACTTAGCCATAATCAGCTCAGTTTGGCCAGAGAGAGCGCTCGTATTTGGCCTCTCATACCAATGAAGCAGGTAAACTTCCAAATTTACCATGAAATATGAATCCAGAAGAGTAATACCGATCATACTGTAAATGAAGGGGACGGGGTGCAGGAGGCAGGTGTGTTATTTATAATTAATACCACCTGATTTCCTCTTAGAGAAATTTAAGAGTAATTCTTAACATTCTTGTTTGTGCCTCTTGCCTTTTTGTCAGAAGCGTTTGTTTTACAAGTATGACCTCTGTCTGACTTAACCCTTGTGTGGTGTTCGTATTTTTGTTACTCAGCCAGTGTTCATGGGTCTGGTGGACCCGCTAGAGTTTTGGCTTTCCAAATTAACACTATCAAACAATTTTATGTTAAATTACTCAACAGATGTTTACTTCATCCCAATTACAAGACATATGAACAGCAAACATGGTTAATTTTTTCCCTTTACCTTTGTTAGATCACATTTATGAATTAATGTGCTTCTTGTTTTTCTTTTATATAAAATGTTATAAATAAATCAGTTATAATCAAGTGGAGTGAGTGGAAAGACACAACACATTTACACGTGAAAAAATAATTAATTGTTTAATTTTTCTTTTGAAAAAAACTGAACACGGGTCTCACAGACCCGAACACCATACAAGGGTTAAAGACAGTTTAACTGTGCACATAAGATGTTTACAAGTATAACAGGCAAAACCCAACTATATTTATGTGCTTCCTCAAAATCAAAAGCTTTTGACCATATTAATTATTGTAAATTATTGACTAAGTTACAAGAGCACGGGCTCATATCTGGAAAGGATGTTAAATATTACTGGTATCCTTATCAAACTCTGTAAGTCCAGGGTGGCAGGAGTAAAAAGCAGGGTTTGAAAAGGTGGGACCTTGTTCTGTTCAGTTGGTATGATGAACTTTCTAAAACATTAAAGAAGCAGAACACTGAATGTATGAATGCAGAGAGCATTATTAATCATATGATGCATGCTGATCATTTGTCTCCTTATAGTGGCAGCTGCAGCAGCTGCTCAAGTTGTGGATGTCGACGTGTGATACTGAGTTCAAATCTAAGCGTCCCGTAATATTGATCGCTTTGACCACATTGTTCCCTCATTCTGTTTCAATATCAAGTTTTAAATGTGGTAACTAAAGTCAGATATTAAAGTCACATGATCAGGAATGTTCTGTTATATATGTGTAGCATATAGCTTGATGCACAAGCTTCAAAGATGGGCAAGTGCAACTCAGATACCTGTGATGAGTAATGTTCCTACCTTTCACACTGTGCTGAGAAACTTTAGGTATAAATTTATGTTTCAATTAATTCCTTTTTATAATGTGCTTCTAAACAAAACAGAAACATTCCTCTAGCATCTCAAAAAAACAGGAACCACTGCTTACTTGTGCTGTTGTTACTGATGATTGCTGTTTTGTCTTTTGGATTGAAATTGATTATACGTAGGGCTGGGCTATATCATACCGTTCACGGTAATACCGGTGTAATTTTGGGCAACGATAGGAAAATGAAATATCACGATAGAATATGGGTAAAACGCGCATGTGCAGTGCCTTTGTTTACATACACACATGCGCGGCGATGCAGAATGAGAAGAGCGTAAGCGGATCGTTGATTGAAACGGATGAACCAGAATTGGTTTGTAAAAAAGCTGCAACTTCAGTGGTGTGGAACTGGTTTGGCTTTCGTCCGTCAGATACACAACAAAGCACTATTTTTGGTAGAGCATGCTAGCGGGCCGTCGTTATTACCGTGTTGTTTGGAAAATACGGCACACTTAAAAATCAATCCTTTGATTCTTCTGAAAATCGACAGTGCCCCTTATAATCCGTGTGCCTCATGTATGAATTCTGGTTGTGTTTACTGACCTCGAAACGATTGCGTGGCGCTCGAAAATCTGTCAAATGTTTCAGTACGACTTTGCTAAGCTACGAAGCCGCACTGCTTGATGGATTGTCAGCACATTACGGCTACCGTAGGCAGGAGCCTGGCGGAGTGATACGTACTGTGCTTCAACATAATATTACCGTATTGTGCGTGTATAACCTCTTTTTAAGTTTTGTGGATATTAAACATGGTTATGCTGAGGATATGTCGGCCAATTTCCACTGGAAATGCCTTTTGGTTAAACTGTCAGCAAGGAATTTGCACTGTTACATTTTTATATAACTTTAATGCACATAAAAAAAAGCTGCTTGTTTAAGTGAAAATACATTGATGAGGGTTTTTTTGCACTAATAAAGTTGTGGAGTTGTAAAGTATTTTGTCTAGTGTCAATTATATCGTCAGTTATCGCAAATTTTCAAATGTATATCGTGATAAATATTTTTGGTCATATCGCCCTGCTCTAATTATACGTCTACTGTAAAGTTTCGTCCGCTTTATGCGTCTTGCATTTGGATCCTTCCTCCTCTCTCTGAAATCTGTGATGGAGGCTTTTCACACATTTCTGCTCCCGTGAGATAACATATGACTGAATGAATGAGTTCTTTGTGTTTTGGCCTTGAAGAGTTGCTGTCTGCAATAGCACACACCTCCTTCATCCCCTTCCTGACAATACACTGCGTTGGTTTTTGTTGTGAACCTCTCCACAGACAAATTATACATGCGTGTACAGTAGGCATGAACACATCCGCACAGTATTTAGGAAAAGCTATTATCACAAAAAGTTATTATACTGTCGATAACAAGTGAGCGCAAACAAAAACATTCAAAAAAAGTAGAAAACAATTTTAATAAAATGTTTAGTGTTTGTTAGTAAGGTGAACAGCACGAGGAGTCTTCAGGTGAATGTTTTAACACACTGAGCAACATACCAACATTTACTTCGTTCCAAGACCTTTTCAAAGGATATAGTATTAAAATATATATATAAATATATGCTGTTAAAAACGTATTGCCATCTCACTCATTTTACCAAATCTTCCCCACATGTCACATTACAGTGTGAAGTCAGATTTTCCCTGAAAACTGTTTCTTTTTAGCTCAAACAAGCAGAGAAACCAAGAGTGTGATGTGTGCAGACATTGTGAGGGTCATGAGTGTGAATGGCTTTGTGTGCACCAGGTTCAAAGGTCAAAGAGCTGTGACTCCCACTGCTGTGTGCTCATGTGTTAAGACACTGGAGTGGATTTCCTCTCGCTGAGGCCCAGAATCTGCTGCGAGAAAAAAAAAACCCAAACAAAGCTTATTCAAGCGGGGCCTCAATTACGCAAATCCCATAATAGTCATTAACTGTTGGGAAAATTCTGCTTTAATTGCTCCAAAACAGTGAGCACAATTATACACGGCTTTAATGTGGATTTTAGGAAATCAATTAGTCCATTTCCATATGAAAGAGCTTATTTTATGTTTGGAGGGCGAGATGGAGGAGGTGGCTGTGTCTTTCTGACAAAAACCGCTGCGTGTTTTTTGCACAAACCTGCACAAAAGACTTTCTTCTTTTAATTTCACCGGCTCAACAACAATGTAGGAAAGTGCCTATTGGCGTTGGTCTATATTACTGAACTCACTGCTAAATCATTGCCCATGAAGAAACCGTCCCAGGAATTTTCTGAGATCATTCTGAAACCTTCCTAAAGCAGTAAAGTGCAAGCAGCTCATTAAGAGAGTTTCTTAACCTAGAAAGAACACATCTGTAGTGTTCCTGTGATCCCTCTGCATTTTCCAAAGGGATGATTTGAATTTAGAATTTAGAATTTAGGTTTTGTTGCTACCGAAGCCAAAAAATCCCAGTTTGAGAAATGAGGGATCGTGCGTGGGTGATGCAAACAAGCAGCAACTGCTACAACAACAAAAATCTACCCCTCCTTAAGCATATTTATCTCCCTAATGATAAAAATAACAACAATAAATGTGACATTTCATATCTTCTTCCTCTACTTGGCGGTTCCCTTTAGAGTTCACCACAGACCCCTAAAGAAAGCGGCAACCCAGCCACAGCGGGCAACAAGCCGCTTCCCAAGCCGGGATAAATGGTGAGGGTCAGGTAGGGAAGGGCAGCTGAGCAACATGCGAATCACAAAGAAAGAATCAAAGAATGACGCTAAATATGTGTAACATTTATTATATTCAGGCAAAGTATCTAAAACAGTTTTTAATTTTTAACCTTTCTTGATTGAAATGGTTCAAAACCCAGGTGCTAGGCTTTTCACTGTACTGTCAAAAAATAGGTATAGTAAAAGTCCATTTTTGGCCCTACAGATACAAACACACAAACTCTGTAGGGCTAAATATTGGCCCTCAAGTTACTATATGAACCTTTTTTGAGGGTCAAGTAACTAAATATGTACTCTATGTAGTAAAAGGTACATAGATCCTAGATTTTAGAGTGATACATTTAAAGACATGCATGAACAAATTATAAGTTATATAAGTTTAATTCTATTTTAGTCTTGTACATTGGCAGCAAGGTGCAGAATTGAGATCTTTTTCAGCAAATAGGCTTCAGGTTCAGCTCGTTCCGTTCTTCTTCTTGTTTCCCCCCACAGTCAAATGACATGCATGTTAGGGTAAGTGGCGACAGTAAGACTAAAACATTGCAGCACAAATGGCAATTTTAAGTGTGTGAATAATAATAATAATAATAATAATAATAATAATAATAATAATAATAATGGGTACACCCCTACCACCGCCAAGAATGTCAGATTTTGAAGTTTTGGGGGTTTTTTTAATATCATTTTTTGTACCATAATATTAAGGTTGTACAAAATCTGTCACCACAGGTACACAACAAGGGTACAAAAAAGTACTTATGAGAAGTCATACTTTAAATGGATAAGTAACACAGTGATGATATTACAGATGTACTGACTATACGTTCTGCTTCCAGGTCTCTTAGGTCATCCTCCCACCAACATTTCTCAGTCCTCATCTCTCCAAAGTGGCCATGCTTTCTCTGTGCTTGCCCCCAGGCTCTGCAATAGTCTGCATACAGTCCACATAAAGTCCAGTCCAGGTGTTAAAAATGCTAAATTAGGTCTTAAAAGCCATCTATTTTTACTTAGTTCATGTTACTCTGTTAAGTTACTGGACTCTGTTTACATTTAACTTACATTTAGTAAGTTACACTGTTAAAAAAACAAAAAAAACAAATGCTTGTAATTTTCTTCTAACAAAGGTTTTCCTAAATGGTACAATTAAATGTGTGGTTAAAATGTATAGAAGAATAGATAAATAAATGAAATACTGTAAATTTCTTTATCTTAAAACAGTTCACTGAACTGTAGTTTTAAAGATTTCTTTTACTTTACACTTAGTTACATATAACGATTCTTTTTTTTTCTTTTTGCTTTGAAATGCACATAAACTACTGTTCAGAAAAGAAAAGAAAGAAACTTACCGGGACATATTTGTACCGATTTTGTTTTATAGTGTATTCCTTTATTTACGCTATTTGCCACCATGTTTTTGTGGCTTTTACATTTTGTGGTTGTCATGTTTCTCTTGTCGTTTCTTTCAAAGTCTTTAGCACTAGCTATTCGGTGCTGTCACTATCTATTCTGTATGCTTCTTTTGTACAATCAGCTGGAAAGCATTTTGGGTTAACTCCTGCTGTTTTGCAAAACAGCTACACAAATAAAAGTGACTTTGTTTGACTTGACTACATATATTTTGTTTCTCAAGCAGGAGTAAGTAGCTTCCTATTATCTTATAATCTGAAGAACAAGAAGTAAATCTGTTATGCTAAAAGAAACATTCAGAAGTGACCAAATGAGTGTACAAAATTGCTGAAAATAGACCTGAGTGACATCAATCATCTGATTAAAGCAGATAAAATCCATAAATGGTGTAGTGACACACATTTGTAGCTTGCAAAACTCTTAGCACATTGTAGTGCGTCTGTCTGCTACACTTCCTAGCTGAATGAAAATACGAGGCCAAGAGTCAGTCAGACAGTTTTTGAAGGAATCAGCCTCATTAGGCGATAATGAGCTCATTTTATCACAAGCAGTCTATTAAAAAATGGGTTTGTTTACTTCTTTGCTTTTCTGTCTCTTTTCATCTGGCAACATGAATAAAGACATTTGAAACAGTCCCACATGCAAACACTGTTTTCTACCAAATTGAGTCAGAGTCATGCTAGTTCTGAAACATCTCACCAGTAGTATGCTTATTAGCATTAACACAACAGATGCAGTCTGTCTCTGCTGGCACAGGTTTCTGATGCACTGACCTCAGACCAGTGTTCATAACCTTAACCCAATGCTCTCCAATCTGCGGTCTGTTTATATGAGCTGCCAGAACGGTCTGAAACTCAAACTCTGACGGTGGAAAAACAAAACAGGCAGCTGAATCTGAATCTCCTGCTGTAGCTTCAGCCAATTTTTCCTCTCAAAAAGCTGACAAAGAGGGAAAATCTGTAGAGGTAGGTGTGTACCGTCAGCCTGTCCTTAAAAGCACCATGAAAATGCCAAATCCAATCTTTCTGAAAGTACACAAGAACGTGACCTGTCCCTTTTTCCTTTTGTTACATTCAGGGAAACTTTGAATAAATGTTTCAACAATACATGTTTTAAAGCATCCTCTGCCGTAACTGATGTTCAACAGTGAAGCCTGAGCTTGACTTTGTATTGGCCATATCCAAAGTTACCCAGATAAATGATGTTTCTAATTTCAGAGATATTGTGGAAATGCAACAAAACAGTCTTACATATTTGTTTAATATGTGTATTGAAGGACATACCTGGTCAGAAACGACACCAAGGTTCCTCACAGTTTTACTGAAGGTAATGTTATCCAGAGCAAGCATCTTGTTAGACACCATATTTCTAAGATTTTTAGGACCGAGTACAATAACCTCAGTTTTATCTGAATTTAGAAGCAGGAAATTAAGGGTCATCCAGGTCTTTATGTCTTTAAGCCATTCCTGCAGTTTAACTAATTGGTTTGTGTTATCTGGCTTCATGGATAGATAGAGTTGGGTGTCATCTGCAAAGCAATGAAAATGTATAATGTTATAATGCTATTAGCTAAGGGATCCATTCGCATGAATAAAATGGAGTCTATTGGATAGATATGATGCAAACCACTAAACCACTAATAAAGCATGCTCTAATCACTGTAATAAAATATTATTGTCAACAGCATAAAACACTGAACTCAGGGCTTTTAGGACTGTTCATGAAATGTGATGAATTCTGAATCAACTGCCGTCAGTTGGCTGTTGTATGACTGCTGATTTTTTTTAGATAGATGTCTGTAGATTGGTCTACAATTAAATAAGATGCCTGAGTCATGTGACAGCTTTTCAAGTAATGGTTTAATTACCATCATTTTAAAAGTTAATATGGCTTAATATACAGATGAATCTATGTCTAGTCTGCAAGAAATTATGTATAAAATTGCATCATTATATTTCATTATATATAATCACTGATTTGGGAAATAAAAGGCATCTATTATTTTATTCTTTATTTACTAAATGCTTTGCATAAATATTTCAACAACATTGGATTTTTTTTAAAACTCAGATTTGAGTGTAGAAGGAGAACAGAGCGAGCACAGTGATTAAAAGCTGCTCATTCACCACAAACCACTGCAGTGAATATTCCTTCAAGATGACACGCGCACACATGCAAACACGCTTCTCCTCAAATGATCCCTTCGTCTTTTACCTTATAGGCTGTCAGGCTGCCAACTTTCCTTCCTGCCTGTGCATGTGTGCAAGTGTGACCTCGGCCACCTTGCTGTCTCCCGCCAATTAAAATTCCAGTGGTAATTAAAGCAGATCAGAAACGAGGGAACACTGCAGACAAGGGCGAGAGACTACGCATGGTAATTACGGGGAGGAAAAGAGAGCGAGAGAGAGAGGGAACAAGAGAGGGTGGGTTTACACACTACATTTTTTCTTCATTCTAAACTGGTGTGCTGCAGTCTTGAAGCATTATGATTGAATACATACTGTGGGCTGAATCACTTAATAATTTATTGGTTATCTATATGAGGATCTGGATCTTGGTGCAGTTTAGAATATCCAACATCAGATATTGTTTTTATAAAATAAAGAATGCAACGCAACAGCGAACTCTACACAGTGTTGCATGACAGCTTATCCATTACTGTGTCTAAGTGGACACTCTGTGTGTTTTTTGGACAGCCAGAGTCCATTACTGCCTCTGTGACACAAACTGCAGTCCATTTTTGTGGCTATGAGGACAAGTGGAGGTGCCTAACAAAGACACCCACATATTTATCATCATTTCTATGAGGACTTCTGTAGATTATCAATTGTTTACAGGGCATTATTTTTCTGTATGGAAAGGAACAGTGTATTCTGGTCTCTTAAAGTTACACCTGATATTCCTTTTTGTCTCAGTGTCTTTTTAATGGCCAGCAGGTGGCGATTTGCAAATAGAGGTAACATTGTGTAGCAGTCTGTGAGAAAAAATTGATAGTTTGCTCTTGATTATGTATTTAATTAAACACCTTTCTGAGGAGTTTATGTCTCAATCTCTAGTTTAATGTCTTATTAAATTCCTCATGTTATTCACTGTCTAAGTTTCTGCCCTATTTAAAGTCAAATAGACATTAAAGGGTTCGCTTTAGGATTTAACTCTCATGCCATCGAGTTGCTATAGCAAATGAACATGCAGTGTTGTTTTCGAAGCAGTAAAATAAAATGCCAATGGCCAAAAAGCTCAGAATGGGAAGACTCAAACAAAAGCTGGAGTGCTTTATATTGTCTGTGTGTGACAACTAGCAGTTGTCTTTAAGCACACCTTGAATTTACACATTTTTATATCTACATCACGATCAATGACTAGATGGCTGAAAATTCAAAATATTTTCCATTATTCGATTTAGAGAGTATTCTCATTCAGCTCTTAAACCTCTGATCCACCAAAGTAATGCAGGTACACAGTCTTGAAATGGATTCATGCAAAACTGGCCAATAAAACGCTGAATCTGTCAAAATCAATTCATCAATAAATAACAGATGGATCCAACAAGATTCTGCTTGCCATAATTTTCTTCAAACTAAACCTGCTGGTTCCCGAGGCACCAAGGGAGAACTGGGCTCCAACCAGCATTGACACCAAGTGTTGGTGTGAAACAAGTACAAGAGTCACTTTTTTTTCCACTGAGGACACCTGTGAGGGATTTACTGTCTCTACATGAACACGCTGACTTACCAAAGTAACAAAGAGAGTCCGTTTATTTCAGTTTACCCTGCAGTCAGTCTATCTGAGCTTAAAGCATCAGCGTTAGCTTCAGTTTAATCGTACATATTAACACCTGTCTGCAAAATCAGAAATCATTATAACATGACTGCGGTTCATTTATTATTAAACATTGCTAAGGTGAGACTAACAGTTATATATTTTCCCCATTAAGAGGATAAATTATTGTTTATTAAAATCAGCTTTCCATTTGCTATTACTTATGTTAATAAACCGGCAGCTGTGTGATAATTATATCCAAGCATGTGTGGGATTAGTGCCCTCAGCTCTGGTGCCAGAGGTGACAGAGGAGATCTATAAGAGACTGGGTGGTGACAGTGATACAAGGAGTTGGTGGGGGGGAGGTGGTGTGGGCGACACAATGTTCACATCGTATACTAGCAGTTGCCATGGGAGACAGGCTGCATCCCTCCTGGTCCTCATACTGCAGCATCCGCACAGTGCTGTCGCCATGGTGACATCCTCCAGAGAGAAAGCGAGAGAGGTAAAGAGAGAGAGAAAGAGAGGTAGGGGAAGGAGGGAGAATCAGAAGCATGGAGAAAGGGAGAGAGACAGTGACTCTGAACCTGACTGTCTCCTCCCCAAACTCATTCAGCAGCACTGAAAGCACTAACTGCGTCTCTGCCTCAAGGAGTTATTGATCCCAGCAGAACAATAGGGAGAAATAGGGAGAAATTGTGAATGGATCCTCAAAGCAGGAGGTTGGGTTTGGGGAATAAGACGAGACAAAGGGATAAAGCTTACTGCCAACAAATCCCATATAAACACACAAAATCTTCCACATGGGAAACTCAAACTGCACATAAACAGCACACTAATGTAACACATTGTGGTATGTAGTATTCTCTAGAGTGATATACACTCCAGGGTTTCTCATGCACACTGTACTTGGACAGGTTGCTTAGGGTTTTTTTTTTTTTGTCAGCCACCAAAGTAAAATTTGCAATTCATTTGTATTTTTATCTGTTATGACGACTGAAGGATTGGTGGACAATACCATTATTCTTATTTTGAAATTCAGTCCCTCACGAATCAGCAACCTGTCTTGCACAAGAACACCACTCACTTTTTCACATTCAATGTAATTCGGCTGTCTCAAGTCCCATTTTATGCCCACCATCTTGAACTGCAGCTGGAAACAGCAGCCCTTGTTCTTTTGAGATGCGCTGTGAGCTGGAGGTCCACTCAAACCAAAACCTGAAGCAGCTGGAGAGCTGCTGCCACTGCTTTGTAACTAAGCAAGGCTGCAAAGCAGAACAAGGACTGCCATCGCCTACTGCAGTCCAGCACTGTACTGGAGTCTGTCCATGAGATAAGAAAATTATATATAATATTATTGACTGATTTAAATAATAAAATGTTGGTTCTTTTCTTATTGCTACTGCCAAAAAAATCCAATCTAATTTTCTTGACAGAACATAGTAGACTGTATACAAAGATGGCCAAATCCTCTGGATCTGCAAAGTCAAGACAATATAGCAGTACCACAAGCTGCAGTTTTTCCAGTGGCTAATAGGGGGTGAGGTTTCTGGTTCCAAATAAAAGGCAGACCTTTGGTAAATGAAGCTTATGCTCACATGGTTTAAGGTTTGAGTAAAAAGAAAATGATGACAATGGGAATATTATCTCATTTTCTAACTAAAAAGACGGTTGTTTTGTACATTGCAATCCCATTTAGAGTCAAATTAACAATAAAGCATAAAACATGACTGCCACTTCTGCCCCGACTTCACTTTTCAGACCCAGAAACTACATGCAGCCTTTATTTGCAGCGCATGTCACACACTCAGGATCATCACAAAAAAGAGTGCAATGTTATTGAACAGTCTTTAATTACATAGAGAAAAAAACGGTGAAATAAAATAAATAAATAAATAAATAAATATTTTCCCTTTCACTGAACTACCTGAATCACTGTGCTGAACTACCAGCAAGCAACAGCAAAACAGAGTTAATCTAGTTTAAATGCATCGACATCGCAACTCCTTAAGCCTGAATAAACACTTTGAGTAACAGTAAAACCAGAGTAATGAAAAAGGATGTAAGGGCAATACTACAGCAAATCCCATCTTTGTCGTCTCACCAACATGAAACCGTTAATAAACAGGTGTGCATTTCCTATATTGACACTCTTTCCCCCCCGTTTGACTCTTTCTTCGCCCAACACTGAAATTCCCGAGCTTCCTCTGTGCCCTTCGCTGCGCCATCCGTCTGCCCTGCCAGCGATTCACCATCATGCCCTCCTCATTATCTCTTTGTTACCACGGGCTTTATCGAAATGCTGTCCTTAGCTGTGCACCCTCTGCATGCCGCCCTCCCCCACGCACACACAGACCAACCACCTACACTTAAAAAAGATATTTTATGCTTATTTTGGACATACTCCAATGAAATCCAAGTGCTTGGATTTCATAATAAATTTCTCTCTCTCTATATATATATAATATGTATATAATCTCTATATATACATTTATTATGAATACACACACACACATACATATATGTATATATGTATATCTATATCTATATATATATATTCTCATATTCAGATTTCAAATAGATCTTCTTTGAGGGAAAACCTCTGTGATCCATGTCTACTTCAGTGGAGATACAGCAGACTTGCTTTGATATATATTTCACCTGGTTTTTATAATTCATACGTGTTCTACCAGGATTTGTGCAGAAAAAGTTTGGTGGTTTCATGTTGTTTCACTTCTATGTTTGTGCATACATAACTTCCTCAGGTTTGTTTTTTGTCTTTTTTTGGCAAGAAAAAAAGTTTTTAATGCTTTTTTTAAATTTTAGAGCTCCTCTAATTATGTTGGTAATTCACTATTTCCAGAGGTGATAGAGATCTGAGGCACAAACCATCTGTCCTACAGCCCGAGTGATGTGACCTGAGGACTTCGCAGCGCCACACTCCACCAGATTGGGGTTTTTTTTCTATCTGCAGCCTCGTGACAGAGGGACGAATTTACTGAGATGAAGGCTGTGACCTGCCGATCGAGGAGGTCTGAAACCGTGACATGAGCCCATTTAATGTTGGTAGGATTCGTTTTCTCAGCTGCTGAGTGAGACGTTTGAAGCCTGTGAGCCACCGCCAAGAAAAGTCTGCAACTTTTTTGTTATTCTTTTTCACTTTTCTCTCCATTTTATCTGTTCAAATCCTGTATTGTCATATTTCACAATATACACAATTTGTATCCATTATTTTACTTAAGTACATGAATACAGAAAGAAAGAAGGGGCAACGGCATAGAAACAGAAAGATACAAAGAAGGCAACAACCATGTCTTACAACTTCAAACATCGCCAATAAAAATCCATCCCAAAGATCTGCTGAGGTTTTCAATACCATTATGATCTCTTGCCAACATGTTTTTTTTAATATAATATCATTTCTAACGTAGCTTCTATGTTTGAGGAGGAAGTGTCTTTCCTTAGTCATAGGGTCAACGATTCCAACTGATCGAGAAAGTGGCCAAGATTGACTGGAATGTATAAATATTCCTGCTTTGCATTTCGAGCATATGTCGCTGGACATCAAGTGTAAGCAAGCCCAATCTTGTCTGATCTCAGATGGGAGACCATTGGGAAATACCAGGAGCTATAAGGTTGGGGGCAGCTAGAGCAGGTCAGCTACTAATCAGAAAATTGGTGGTTCAATCCCTGGCAAGATACTAAACCCCAATTTTCCCCCCATGTGTGTGAATGAGGCATGTTGTATCCAAGTGCTCAAGTAGAGCAGAACAGCATCATGTAAAAACTAGTCTATTTACTATGAAGTTTAGAGGGAGAAAAAATAAAATGTAATACATAGTTACAATGTATCTACGTTCCTTTTGCCAAATAATCGTCGGATTATTAAACGCATCATTTTTAAATTGGTTGAATATTTTATAAAACACAGCTGCCTAATGCACCATCTCAGGAGAATCCAAAAAATTCCCTCACTGGGTTCTTGTCCATGATAAATTGGCCTTTGGTAATACAGTCTGTCAGTGGTAGATATGTCCAAAAATTCTCTGTCTTCGCCAAGCCATATTTCTGAAACATGTCAGTGAAAGACAGGATCACTCCATCCAAATGAAGGTCTGTTAATTTGAGCTATTGTTTCCAATGCAATCAATTTTACCCTGATCGTTACGGCAGGATTGTGCCATAGCGGCGCACAAGACTGCAATGCCACAGCCCACACATCTGTATGTGTACATTTACCCAAATAGCTCCAGAATGAGCCAGTACTGTCTATTAGTAACTGGGTCATGTGATAGACCATGCAGAAATCTTCAATTGTGATCTAGCTTAAGATTTCCAGTGACATTTTAAAAGAATCCTGAACAGGAATGCTAATGATGGCGGATGTGACACAACCTAAGAGTCAATCAACACCCAAAATAGAAAACATTCACGTGTAATGAACCTCTTTACTTTTGCACCTCAGATGATTAGAATATACTGATAATTTGTCCAACACAAAGAGAAAAATCCACAGTTTTGTTTAAGAAACTTACTCTCTGTCAATCTAAAAAATTACCTTGAGTTTTATGTGGACCAAAAACAACTTCTTGATGAGCTTTACTGGCAAAAGCAAGCAGTCAAAAAGTTGTCAAAAAAATTACCATTAGATGTTCCCTTCTTGGTCTCTCAGCTGCTGCTAAATTGATCTTAGTTTCTTAGTAAACTAGTGCATTTACGATTTCACTTTAAGCTCCTGTTGATGGCTCACTAGTAAGCCTCTTCTCTCAGCTACATGACCTTGTAATACCATACAATTCGGTATGTCGTTTACAATTCACAGGCTGAGGTGTTTTATCTGTCTCAGCGGTCTTTGAAGTCGAGGCTCCGGGGCTCTGAAACGGAGGAAACCAGCTGGTGGTGTCATTAACATCTCCTAAACCCCTATTTAAAATGGACTGTTGAAAATTTATGCAAGTATTTCCCTGACTATATTCATTTTTTTCCACTTTATTTCAGGTCATATCCTTCTTTAAATTGTCTTTTAGCTTACAACTGTTCATGTCATCAGTTTAATTGTATTTGAATACTCAGTTTAAAGGACCTTGTAACAGATTATTTGCTGTCCAGTGCTTAAATAAAGATGATTAGTTCCACAAGTGTCGGCAGGACCGAGCCGATGACGTGTGCTGATTAGGACGATATCCCAACCTTTCATATATACAGGACATATTTTAGAGCTCCCTCAGACCTCAGCTGCACTGGCTTCATTTAAAGCAGCTTCATATCTCAGGCACAAGGAAAATAAAGACCAGCGCCAGCTCAAAGACACTGACATGACAATATATTACAACACCTAACATTATTCTAAGAGTATCTAAGAGCGTCATTTACACTGTAGAAAATATGTCGAGCATCTCATACCTGCGGTGTCTGGCGTACTTCCCGCTGACATGACCGCTGCCATCACAGCCGGGGGTGGGACAGCTGAGAAGGAAACACACATGGTCAGAAAGAAACAAGCAGCACATCATCTGTCCTTCAGCAAGTCTGGATTTTATTTTTCCTGTACCGCACGCAGACCATCTCAATCCAGCACGCAAAATATAATGATATCTGAGGTTCATCCAGGGCTGCACGTTCAGCCTATTTATATCTATCATTCATGCCCTGCTGCAGTTTTTTATAGCTTGTATAGCTTCTTAAGACTTTCGCGTACATGTGTTTTTCTGACTTTTTACATTCTCCAAGTATTTCTGTTCTCCTTGTGTACAAACTGTTATGCATTTTTTAACAGTTAAGTATGCTTTTTTGCATCTATGACATGCATCGAGAGAAAATATCCTCATAAAGGTTACAATACAGTCAGATTAATGCAAGTTAAATAGATGCTTATAAGTATGTTATTACCTGATACCACTACACTTACAAGGGTTTTAATCTGAAAGAGTAGCTTCTGTACACAAAGCAGTCTCTAATGGCCATGAAATTTGTTCAGTATAAAGGTACAGTGAGTTACTTTTTGAGGTTATTTAATAGAACAAATATTGTACACATAAATATACACTGAATAGTGTGTAAGTGCGTCTTCCAATAAACTGAAGCACTCTCATAAA
This sequence comes from Diplotaxodon limnothrissa, assembly GCF_057381915.1. Classification (NCBI taxonomy): domain Eukaryota; kingdom Metazoa; phylum Chordata; class Actinopteri; order Cichliformes; family Cichlidae; genus Diplotaxodon; species Diplotaxodon limnothrissa. The sequence continues at coordinate 44,499,234 of NC_140610.1, forward strand.
CTCAGAATTAATACATTAAAACATTAAAAACACATAGGTGTGGGCACCGCTTTGTGGAAGCTGCCATGTTGTTCCACCATCTTGAATACAGTGGACGAGTTAGACCGCATTTTGTGTATGTGGCTAAAGACACATATGCAGTATGGAAAACATGTAGGAGAGGAGAAATCGTAGGTGTTTTACCTGTGGTGGAGGCAAAATTTAAATTCTTGTCTGCACCTTCAGACCCAAGATATGAAGGATCATAGCTAAGTTTTATCATTTGAGAATGGTTGCTCTACAACAAAGAAGTGAAAAAATAAAGGAAAGCAACAACCCGACCAGCGCTGGGAAAAAATGACATTAAATACAGAGAGAGAAAGATTTTAACCCTTTAAGACCTACCATAGAACCCAGAGCTCATCTTTAAATTTTTACATGCTGTAGTGCCATTTTTGGGAGTACTTCAAGTTGCTATATCAATACAACCATTATATCCCAAATTCATTCAAGTCCATAGTACCTACATGAATGGCAAAAAAGTGCAATAAACTAAAAAAAAAAATCATTTTGGGTTTTTTTTTTTTACACATATTTCTATTTTAGAGAATTTTTAGAGAGATATCCCTCAAAACTGTAAATGCCAAAAAGTTGCACAGGAAATTTATTTTGAGTGTCTTCATAGTTTTATTTTTGAGATACACCAATTTTTATGTACTGCGGGAAAAACAAAACAAAACAAAAATATTATAATCCAAACTTGCAAAAAACACAGGCATAAACTCAAACATGAATTTTAAAAGCACCAGCATAACTTCGTAAATGCCCCATAGGAAAAAGAAATACATTTTCCACAAAATTACGTCACTGCCGGTTATCATGCTTGCTCTGCAGTGGCCACCACCACAGCTGAGATTTTACACTTGAATTTCGAGGGATAGGAAACCAGAATTCAGTTGAATGAAATCTGCAATATACTGACATCTAGTGGTGAGATTTCCAACACTCCACCTTTAAAATTATTCAGCTTTGTGTTGCCACCAGAGATGGGCAGTAACGCGTTACTTGTAACGCGTTACTGTAATCTGATTACTTTTTTCAAGTAACGAGTAAAATAAGGGATTACTATTGCAAAAACGGTAATTAGATTACCGTTACTTTCCCGTAGGAACGCTGCGTTACTGCGTTACTAAAACCTGATTTTTTGCGAGAATGTCTCACGACAGTGACGTAAGCGAGTGCGCCGTTAGTGACAACAGCTGTGTGCAGATCAACAATGGATCACATATCGAGTGCAGGAGAGAGTATGAGCGTGCAGCGTTTAAAGCGTGGAAGTACTGACCTTACTTTGAGTTTGATTCCATAAAAAGTGACAAAAACATTAGCGTCCATTGTGCGTGGGAAGAAAACTTCTTTTTACAGCGAAAAAAAACCCTAAACTTCCAAGCAAGCTCCGAGTGCGCCATGACGTAATGGGAAATTCACAGAGAAAGTCGCGGATTCTTCAACTGACCGCGGCACACCTGCACCAGGGTAAACCTCCGCCTATGCCAGTCCTGCTTTACAGGTGAAAATAGAGCAACAGCACCGCTGAGTCTTTGACTTTATTGATTTTCTGCTGTGTTTTACTTGCATCTATTTGAAAGAGTGAGTGTAAACACAAAAAATATTTTATTTTATGTGCTGGAATGTGCAGAAAATAGCTTTAAAAACTAATTTATTGAAGTCAGAGAATGTTGCATATAATTTAATTTTTGCTTGATGCATAAAGTTAAAAGATTAAAACTAATAAAACAAGTTAAAAAAAGAGACTTTTCCATTTGATTACATTTTGTATGATGGATTATGCAGAAAAAGTAGAATTGGGCTGAAAGATCTATCGCTTTATCACCTATTCAGGTTGTAAATCGTGTTTTTAAAAAGTAACTAAGTAATTAATTACTTTTGAAAATAAGTAATCAGTAAAGTAATGGGATTACTTTTTGGGGGAAGTAATCAGTAATTAGTTACTGATTACTTTTTTCAAGTAACTTGACCAACACTGGTTGCCACCAGTTACTTTGTCCAAGTCAAGATGATCCTCTGGAAAAAAAAAAATGCTGCATAATCCTGTTTATACCATCACCTCTGAACTCCACAGGAGGTGGCTTCTTCTAAAATTATTTGAGATTGTACAGCAATATCCCATTTTTCACGTGTTGGGGCCTCTAGTTCTAAAAGGTAAATGCTGCAGGAGAGAGAGTAACTTTGAAAAAAGCAGCCCAACTGGGAAGAAATGTGAATTACCACAAAGTCAAAATTTATACAGATTTAAAGTGAATAACGTGGACATTAGCACAGAGAAAAGGTAAAAATGGAAAACTACTCACAACCGTGTGAAGCTGGTGTAAACTCAGCATTAGTAACATCCCACATTTGTCCACATTTAGCTTGTTGTGATCTGGACTGTCTTATCTGTGATTTTTTTTTTTTTCACCATTGGACTCCATTGTAGTTCCTCTAAATTTAAGGCCACTGCTTTTCATTGGATTATTCTTACAGTCGGCAATCAGACAGACAACAGCGCTTCAACTCAGCCTCCTCATTCATTTCTAATCCACAGGGGCACCAATACAAAAGGCTTCAGCCAAAAATGCAAGGATAACAGTTTTTTTTTTTCCTTCAGCACATATGATGACCTTTTCCAGCAAAACTGTGCAGTGCTGGCCAATCAAATACAAGCAATTGTACATAAAAGCATAATTCACTTACTAGGCCCCGAAAAACTGACTGAAATACTGACGACAAACAAATGTTTAAATTTTATTATCACCTTACATCCTGCTCATCAAAGAGGTTAAATTTTTTATATAGCACCAAATCACAATAACGGTTGCCTCAAGGCGTTTTATACTGTAAGATAAGGACCGTACAATAATACAGAGAAAACCCCAACAACCAGAGGACAGTAACAGGAAGAAACTGGCAGAGCCAGGCTCAGGGAGGAGAAGCCACCTGCCGCAACCAGTTGTGGTTGAGGCCAGAGATAATAATAACTGATAATTAAATGCAGATTGGTGTATAAACATATAGTGACTGAAAAAGAAACAGTGCATCATGGGAATCCCCCACAGCCTAGGCCTATTGCAGCATACTTGAACTAAGGGAGAATTCAGGGTCACCTGATCTAGCCCTAACTGCTTTATCAAAAAGTAAAGTTTTAAGCCCAATCTTAAAAGTAGAGATAGTGTCTGTCTCCCAAGAGAGGTTACAACAAAAGATTTGGAAACTGAAATTTCACTAGCAGATCAAAAATCAGTTTATGCTCATTGCTTGCACGGATTAATAAATTTTAACTGGTTATCGCAAACAAGTGTAACTTCTACCCAATATCATAAAGACATATTTATGACCTAATAACAGTTGTACTGAGATGCTTCACAGAAAGATTCTGGAAAGATTTCAGCATGGCATATGAGAAAATTATCTCAAAGGAAATTCCACTAGAACCAAAGCTGTTTCTACAGAGCTGTTTCTACCGAGTTTCTACCTCAGTTGTTTAAGAACCCAAAAGATAAAAGATAATATTTTTGGAAAAGTAACTCATAGATCTAATCATGTGGAGTGGGCTTTTTGTTTTCTCAGTGTGGATTTTTTTGTCCTGAATAGATCGTTATTTGGTTTCGATATTTTTTCCATTGTAACAGCAGAAAATAAGGAAAACCATAATAGGTCTATTTTGAAATTTCATGCTTAGGGACCCACAGCACCTAATGGTCTGTTGTGATACAGAAAAACTTCACAGACTCAGACCTGTCTGCCGAAAAACGAGCTTATTTAGAAGGTCCCACCAGAAGGATCCATCCATCCTCTTAACAACTAACGCGGTTCACACCAACAAAATTTTGAATCACCAGTTAACTTAACACACGCGTCTTTGGAGTGTTGTAGAAAACCAGAGTAGCTGGTGAGAATCCACGGGCACAGAGAAACAGGCAAACTCCATGCAGCCAGCATGGTGGATTCAGACCCTGTTACTATGATGCAACAGTGCTAACCACTGGACCACTCCTCCCACTGAAAGAAAAGAAAGTGCCCTATCTAAATTAACAGTATCACTTTCAGTTTCATCTTCTTGTAACCACTGCCAGTGTGGCTGCTGTCTTTGTTTTATTGCTTCATGGATATCCCGTTCAGACCGCAGGCACGCGTGCACCTGCGATTTCAGTATGGACCTCATGTGCAGTGTGCAGAAAATTTTGCGAGACTTGGCTCCGTGCAATATTGTCCTCTTTGCCAAAATGAAATTCAAATTTAAGGGATCCAGCGGACATGACAGAAACGCGAGTGTTTGGGTCAGAGAGCAGCCTTTGACAGAGCGATGTAAAGTTGTTAGTCATGCTGGAAGCAAAGCAGCGCAGCAAGAGGAGATGATGTTTTTGTCCCAGGGATTTAGCTTGTTTGTCTTCTCATTACATGAAAAAACCCACACACAAGCATGCACTGTTTGCAGATTACTTTGCACGTGCATCTCTACTTGTTCCCTTTATGATTATCAGTCTTCCCTTGCAGCATCATAAAACCCTGTGAAGCACTGGCTGTTGGACAAAACCTTAAAAATCACATCTGTGATCCAATTTTGATTTCCTGGATTATGTTTTGCATCTTTCTTTTTTTTTTTATCAGCATTTGTTCTGGTTCATTAAGACAGATGTGGAACATTTTCATCTGTCAGCCGCAGCTTTAACAGTTCTTATCTCTTTATGTATTTATTAATTAATTTTTTTATTTCTGCATCACAGCTGTAGATTTCTCCCGAGCTCTGAGTCACGCTTTCAAACCTCTTTGCAGTGAAGACACGCAGACCGTTCAGCCAAATCACGCTGCCTGCCTTCAGGGACTCCACACCCAGCACGACCTCTGACCCCGCACTGCAGAGCTCCACCCACCCTTCCACCCACCCAACATCACCTGATCTATATGCTTTGCAACCTCGGGCTAAAATGAGAGCTGCTCGAAAATAGAGGTGAGGCTCACGAGCGCAGGGAGGCAGAGGAGGTGGAGAACAGAGGGGAGGAGGTTAAAGAGGAGGAAGAAGAGTAGGACTGCAGGTAGGTAAATGAGAGGAATTGGAACAAGGAGTGGAAGTAAAAGAGAGGGAAAATGAGAAGTAGGAAGACAAAAAGAGAGTGACGGAGAGGTGAAGAAGAAGGAAAAAACAGCCAAATGGAGGAGGAATGGCAGGAGAAAGAGGAGAGGAGGAGAAGGAGATGGTTTGTTCAAGGTGAGGCAGCTCATCAACCGGTGTGGGAGCTGAGACTGATAGCACTGCATTATTGATCCCACCACAGCTTTGTGTGTGTGTGTGTGTGTGTGTGTGTGTGTGTGTGTGTGTGTGTGTGTGTGTGTGTGTGTGTGTGTGTGTGTGTGTGTGTGTGTGTGTGTGTGGTTAGAGCCAAACATACACGGTAAAACTTTTTTTTTTACAATGCATCAGTGCGACCTTAACCTTAACGAGCCCGAGTTTGAAATTACAAAATGTTGTTTCTCTTGTGCGGTGGGATATTTCCACTTGTTTCCACAGCAGCTGAATATACCTTTGACTTCAGCATTATTCTCCCGGTCACAGTGTAATAATCAGTCTTACTGATGTCAGCACAGTGACATACAGTACTATTGAAATGAGTTTCAAGTCGCTCTCATCTGAAGAGCATTTTTAGATTCATTGTGAGATTGAATGGCTTGCTGTGTGCTAACCCTCCCTGAGTTAAAGTTTAGACACAGTCATGTGACGCAATACAATGGCTTTCTTTAAATCTGCACCCTCTGATCTTCTGTTTCTCTGATTATTGTTTGCAATTATTCAAATCCACTGATTGAAGTTGATTGAAAACGACTGATTACCAACAGCAGGGCTGCATTAATAAAGAAAGAAGTATCCCATTCCCACTCCTATCATCTATCAGTATGTCTCAGATAGGTGGACACACAAACAGAAAAATGTTCACCCAATCTGTTTTTTTTCCACCAAACATCCAGTCATGCATTATAATATCAAATAAAGGGGACCCATTATACTAGCTCCATACTTTTCTTGGAGTATGCATGATTAATATTTAAAAACTATTCTTCTTTATCTTGTAGTTGTACTTTACGTATCCTGTCCGTTCAGTCAGCTCATCTCCTCAATCCAATTCATTCTTCTTCTGTTTGGCCAGCTCTTCTCAAGGGAGCTGCTCGTCCACAGAGCTCCCGGCACACAGTATTTGAGCTGATGTTAAAGGCAGAGGAGGTTCAGAGCTCTGCAGTTGTTCAGTCACCAGAGCATTCTGTGCAGGTTGGCACTCCCCAATCCTGCCACTTTGCAGCTGAGTTGCCACAGCACTTCCACTTGCTAATAACATCAAAATCAGTTGATCATGAAACATCGAGGTGGCGTCCTGTTAAAGCACCACGCTCGACTACAACGACACATTCTTTCACCAGTTGTTTAAGGCAGACTGTGGCTGGGTTCTTGATTTTATACCTGTGTGGCAATGCAGCTGAAAACACCGGAATAAGAGGTGTGACATTGCCTATTTAAACTTCAGTTAAGCTTCATCATTCTGAGATTAGAATAGGAGCGTGATCTGAGTTAATGCAGAAAAAGCTAACAAAGCTAATAAATTTGCATAAGAAACTGATCTGACACATCAGGTCAGGATCATGTGACTTGATGCACCCTTTGTCCTCTTCCCCAAAGGAAATCCAAATCACATCGTGGGAGCACATGTTCTTGGCTCAGAAATGGACTGCAAAAGGAGTCAACCTTGAAGGGGATAACAGCTAGATTACAATCAGGTATGATTTTTGCTTTCTTCCTTTTGTTTTCTGCAGCCAGAAACATATCAGGCACACCGGGATTTAGACGAGAGTTTGTCCCCACAGTGTGCTCATCAAATGTTGACATTTCCTGGGTACAAGCTGAAATTGCAGCCCAATGGTTACACCAGAAGAGAGTTCAAGGGGGCCACCAAAACACCATCCGCAGGGAACTGTAAATGTCCACCATTAGCTGTATGATAACTATCATATCTGATATCATATCTCACAGTACAATAATATTGAATGGGTTGCATTGTTGTATTTTGTCATGTTTCTCAGGTCTTTGTCTGAATTTCTACGAACATTATTGCTAAGGATTGTCTTATTGCATTGGAGTCACACTGGGTTAAATATGTACACTTGGGTTTTAAGGGGTATTTATTATTTTCTTCTTTTTTTTGGGTTGTATGGAAGCCCCAAACGCAATTTCATTGTTCTTGACAATGACAATAAATAAATAAATAAATACTAAATACTAAATACTCATTAGTCATCCCAGAAATTACTGCAGCTAAAGTTAAAATTCATCGCTGTGGTGCAGCATTAGCTGCAGCTCTGATTCCCACTGAGCTGACAGATGTGATGTATTTATTTAGCAATTTAAATTAAGTCATGGTAGAATTTTCATTTCACTCCCCCCCCCCCCCCCCCCCCCCAATCTGCCGCATCACACCGCAATGACAAATTTATTTGTACATGTTTATCCCCGAAGATTAGTCAGATTAGTCAACGACTGTGATGAAAAAATAAAACTGACGAACACATTTAAGCGATTGGTCATGATGTTCTTATAATATTTTGCAGTATTTACTCTGTGAATCATTTCCACGATTTACTGCTGACTTTGTCCTGTCCGTGTCTGGCCCTCACCAGCACCCATCAGATTTAAATTCAGGGTGAATCACGCCGAGTTTTCTGCTCCTTCGCTCCGGGCTCACGCGGCACAGGCAGGACATGTTGTTTACAGTAAAGCGCTGACCTGGATCAAACTGGGTTCGACCATAATCTGCTGCACACACCAATATTTGTCAGTTTTACTAAATGAGATTAAGTGAAGCAGAAACCTGCCCTTCTCGCACACACACACATTTACACACATGCACACACACACACAGGTAGCAGTGGTATTCAGCAGTCACTGTCAGGAGCTGCTGCTGATTCTCTCTAGTCAGTCATCAAAATTTAATGAATTACTGGCTGCATTTAATTTAAATTAGCTGTTCGTGTAATACACAGCGTTGGACAAATTAACACGCGACCGACGGTATTTATTTATCGCCTTCGAGCTCAGCTCAGGCTCAAAAATCTGATGTACTGCATCAGGCCGATTCCTGTATTTCACAGGCTGGACCCCAGCAGCAGACGTGGTGGGCCTGAGAATAAGAACTGCAAGATGATGGATAGAAATGACATATAACTGATTATACAGGAAAAGTCTCTCAGTAATATTTTCTTTGATGAATGCTAGCTGCTGCCTCAATACAAAGCCAAAATGCAATAAAAAAAGAAGAAAAAAAAGAGCAGTACAGTGATGGATGCACGAGATCAGCAGAGGTTTACCTACCTGAATAACTCCTGTGTTACTGCTTCCACGGCGGCTGCAGACAGGGACACAACAACAAAGATTAATGTTAATGCTTTCAACAGTCACGAGCTAACAATAATAAACACATCCACTGTAATTGTGCTTCAGATGATCCCACTGTAGTTAGCATGAAGTGGAGGCAGAAATACAACCTGTAAAATATGTTAAAATTTCCCCATTTACTAACTGGACATCACTAGAAAGGTATCTTCTAATTTTACTGTTGTAGACAAACTTACTTTCCTTTTTATAATACAACAGGTCACCGAGGATTATAAGAGAAATAATAGCCCACGCTAAAAATGATATATAAACCTAATCCTGCGTGCAGGTTAACAGGTTGGGTCCTGCTTTCAGGCATCATTGTGCTTTTCTACCTTAACTGAGCCCTTAGAGATCTTTCTAAGGTACAAGCCACATTGACCCGCTTACACACACACACACATTCATTCATACATCTCTTTATTATATGTCCTTTATCATGCACACAATCACACTGCAATGGATGCATCACAGGCAATTTGGAGTTCAATATCTTGCACAGGGACACTTTGACATGGAGACTTTTCACAAGGAAAAGATGTTGAAAGATTTGTTACATTCAAATTTGTGTGAATAAAAGTTTTGGGACAGGAGCAGCTAACATATTAGATGTCTAAATTGGCTTTTTCCTAATACACGGTGATTCATTCAGCGGTCTTGAGCCACTCTGGCAAAAAAAAAAAAAAAAATTGTAAAACCTGACAGGCAGATGGACAGACACATACCTCTGACTCCTTTGGATCGCGTTCGATGGCGTTTTTCAACTGCATTCACCTCCATCTGCAGAGGGAAAATGAGTTAGCTTCCTGAAACTGCAGTGGCAGAAGTAGTTGTGTTCATATTTCCGTGAGGCACTGTGCCACCTCTGCTTTAAGCTGTCCTTGGAGACATGAGGACTTTAATTCCCATTTGCATCATTCACATCAGCATCAAAGTCATTAATTACAAGCGGGAAAGCCAAGTTTCCAAAAGCTCCGACAGATACTGTTTAGACTAAATAGTGCAAACAAAAAGCTAATGTGGCTATGTCAAAGTAACATTTAATTTATATAGACAGTTCTGCAGTAAAACAGCTGAATGCGTGATTTATAGTTCTGCATTAAACCCACCATAAAGGCTACGGGCTCACTCTATACCCCAGCCTAAACTGTAGCCTGGCCTGCACCCCAAGAATCCTAATAGGTCTGTCTGTGCAAACACATTAAGGTATATTAACTACCACAAAGACCAAACCTCCTGAAAGAAAATGTAATAGTGCAGCGGAGTGAGCATCTGCTGAACATTTAGACTCAATCAGCCCTGATTTCTTCTCCCCTTCCTGTGTTTCAGCTGTTGTTCAGCTTAGTTTTTCTTGTGATTGCAGAAGAACCCAAACACACCAGTGCACAAGTTTGCAAATAATGATATCACCAACTACAGCAAGTATTTAATGCATTACTCTATCTTAAGATTTCGGTTTAGGTTCTTTGTTCTCATGTGGCTGATATAAAACCACTTAAACCACCACTTGGAAACCACTCTGAACAACTCTTTATATGGACTACTGAAGCCATTACAACCATACACACCCTGTAGACACACTAATCAGTCAGTCTTTAACCTGCTAGCTCTGGAGCTCCCTGTTTCCTGCTGAATACTAGGTGAGAGAAAGCCCATCCGATCTGACTCTCTTGAAATTATCCGGATTTTGTGCACAAAAAGAGTTTAATTGCAGAGATTATCATCAGATTGCTGCTGGAATTAAAATTTTTGAGGTTTTAGTCCCAGGATCAGAACAAATCAACTATAAAAAAGCAATTACCGCCATACTTTGAGCCAAAAAGAATAGAAACACCAGTCAGTTGTGACGATACCTGGCTGTAGCTCAGTGTGGCACCTCTGTATCTGCTGTTGGTCCTGTAGCTTTAGACTTCAAATTCAAATCTCAGACACCATCTTCCAGAGTCATGATCTGCAAAAAAACAAAAAACACTTTCTCAGTTCTGCTGCCAGACATTTGTTGTCTGCAGCTGTTTGCTCTGAAGTAGTTTCCTTTAGCGAGACACTATGTGTGGAAAAGTGGCGAACTTCATTGTCTCTGTGAAATGTATAATTATGAAGCCTAATGACATTTCACGACTCGAGAGACTGGTACCAAATACCGTCTAAACATTTCACTGATATTTTCAAATGTGAGATTTAATTCATCCAGTCAATTAGGTGTTTCTCGAGAGAGGTCCTTGAAAGTCACTGCTAAACACATTTCAGAAACCCGTAGCATGACCTGCAAATTATGGATAATAAGGCCATCTACACAGAAATCTTACCCCTGGAAGGATAACGTGCTTCAAAGACATACCTGTCTGAATTATCAGCATAAAAGAAGAGCATCTCCCTGCACGTTTGATGAAAAAAGGTGCAAGTCTATGTAAAGGCATAAAAAACTATGACTCCTAAGGAGCATCTGAGCACAAGCAGCATTTTAGTCAGCAAGTAACAAAAACCCAAAACTCCCCCACGCCTCGACTAGGGCTGGGCCATATTATACCGTTCACGGTAATACCGGTATAATGTTAGGCAACGATAGGAAAATGAAATATCGCGATAGAATGGGAGTAAAACGCGCATGCGCAGTGCCTTTGTTTTCATACGCACATGGCCGATTGTTGAGTGAAACAGATGAACCAGAATTGGTTTGTAAAAATGGTGCAACTTCCGTGATGTGGAACTGGTTTGGTGTTTGTCCGTCAGATACACAACAAAGCACATTTTTTTGCAGAACATGCAAGCGGCCGTTGTTATTGTCATATTTGTCGGACTAAGATGCTCTTAAATCTGGGAGTAATCTGGGTCCTAAACTCTGTATGCTTCAGGTCAAACAACACTGCAGCATCACTTAGAGTTAAAAACTGTCTAAATTCTTTCATCTTTAATAAAACGATCAGCATTGCTGCTTTACCAGGTGTAACTATAAAGTTTAACTTCCAGGCATCCATGAAAACAAAAGTTATTACATTTAACGGAGTTAGAAGTTAGCAGGAAGCTAGCGGAAGTTAGCTCGCTAGTTTCGCTAGTTACCTAAGATAAGATAAGATAAGATAAGATAAGATAACCTTTATTAGTCCCACACGTGGGAAATTTGTTTTGTCACAGCAGGAAGTGGACAGTGCAAAAGTTATGACGCAAAAATTAGAATACAATAAGAATAAATACAGTACACAGCTGTACAGAATAGAATAAAATAATATACTATATACAGTAGAATAAAATAGAATAAAAATATACAATAAGATAAAAATAGAATACGAATGCTATATACAACTGAGTAAAAATACAACGATGCCAGAAAAGATTATTGCACTTAGTGTTATTGCACATGTGTGGATGTGTGTGTTTGTTCAGTTAAAGTCTTTGTTGTGGAGTCTGACAGCAGTGGGGAGGAAAGACCTGCGAAATCTCTCCGTCCCACACCGTGGGTGCCGCAGTCTCCCACTAAAGGAGCTGCTCAGTGCTGTCACAGTCTGCTGCATGGGGTGGGAGACGTTGTC